>NC_045793.1:86905935-87212954 GCF_009873245.2 Balaenoptera musculus | reverse complement strand
TTTTGAATAATAATTTACAATTTGGGGATGGTGCAGCAGCCTGGAATTAAAGCAGTACCAGTTTTCACTATTTTCACTATTTAAGAAAGTAACCTAACAGCACTGCTTTATGTTAAGAAAAAGGAAAAAAAAAAGGTAAAGAATATAAAACAATTTCTGGCATACTGCCTCACAATTTTGAGGACTGGATATCTCTGTAAACACACCTTTTTAGAGATTACTAAAAAAGCAAAGCAGTGAGTGAGTTATTATGTGGGATCACAAATACACAATGACAGAACAAATGAAAAACAAATATTGCTTGGTTGATGGGTATGTGTAGCTTAGAATAAAAATCCAGTGACAGGATCATTCACAATTCAAAGGGGCTATATTTCTAATAACTGGAACAAGGTAAAGGTGAGGTACTTTGGGAATCTGCTTGATGACTCAAAAAATGGCTCTAAGAATAAGAGAGAGATTGACGTCAAAGATACTTGTGGAAAAAAATAGAATAAAAATGTTCTGTGAGAATGAGAAAAAAAGTAATTTTCCTTATTATGTTGTTTTAAGTGTATATAACTAGTTTAACATAGTAAATAGTAGAAGCTGATATTTGACTGTTTCATCTCTTGCCCTAAAAGCTTATATATTCCTTTTGGGGGAAAAAGGTTTTTGGGGGGCAGGCAACGGAATCTCCTCATTGGAAAAATAAGGAATCACTTTCTACTCGGCCTTTTTTGTCAGTGAATCTGTTCCCAGATGAGATAACCAGCTATCACAGCTAAATTCACTTGCCTTTGAAATGGGAGGATTACCAAGGTCAGAAACCATCTTCCTACACTAATTTTTTGCTTCTTTAGGGCAGCCCAGATACTTAACTAATATAAGTAGTTTAATGATAAGAGTAATTGTGCAAACAGAAATGTCTCTCAATAACATACCATGTGATTCCATAGTGTAACAGCAAGCACTCTGGATTAGGATTCTAGAGACATGGGTTCTAGTTTAAAATCTGCCACTAACCTAATATACACTTTCCAGCACTTCATGAAGCTTTCCTAGGCCTCAGTGCTTTGGGGGCTTTTGTTGTTGTTGTTTTTGGCCGCACCGTGTGTGCCTTGCGGGATCTCGGTTCCCTGCCCAGGGATTGAACCCAAGCCCTGGCAGTGAAAGCACCAAGTCCTAACCACTGGACCGTCAGGGAATTCCCAGTGCTTTGTTATTTACAAAATAAAGTGAAAAACTACAGAATCAGATCATTTCTACAATCATTTTCATCCATAGTCAAATGAAGAATGAAATAATGCCATTTGCAGCAACATGGTTGGACCTAGAGATGATCGTATTAAGTGAAGTAAGTCAGACAGAGAAAGACAAATATACGATATCACTTATATGTGAAATCTAAAAAAATGATACAAATGAACTTATTTACAGAAAAGAAACAGACTCACAGACAGAAAACAAACTTACGGTTACCAGAGGGGAAAGAGGTGGGGAGGGATAAATTAGGAATTTGGGATGAACAGATACACGCTACTACATGTAAAACAGATAAACAACAAGGTCTTAGTGTACAGCACAGGGAACTATATTCAATACCTTGTAATAACCTTGTATAAAGGAAAAGAATCTGAAAAAATACATATATGTATAACTGAATCACTTTGCTGGACACCAGAAACTAACACAACATTGTAAATCAACTATACTTTAATAAAAGACAAATACCGTATGATCTCTCTTACATGTGGAATCAAAAAAACCAAACCAAAACCAAAACCAAGCTTATAGATACAGAGAACGGATTGGTGGTTGCAGGAGGTGGGGGTAGAGGAGAGGTGGGGAGAAATGGATGAACATTTTTGTTTCGTTTGGTTTAAATTGAATTAAAAAAAAATTTTTTTTTAAAGCACAGGAATAGGTATGGCATTGGGAGGATGAAGAGTGAGCAAAAGAAAGAACCTGGTCTGATGCAGGTGAAGGTACATGTTGTGAAACGGTGACAAGGTTGGAAGAGTCCGGTAGAGTCTGGTTGTGAAGAAGCTCTGGTTATTAGAGCTCCGGAATCAAAGAACAGCTCCACGGAGCGTCTCCAGCACTTAACTGTCTATAATAGTGCCTGGAGTGCTGGAGCAGCAGTGGGGCCCAAGACACGAGGTCGCCCCTACTGCTCCGCACGGGGACCTGCTGTACCTTGGGGCAAACATAACTCCACCAGGGAGAGTGAAAGGGGCACCTAAGCCTGGCCCCTATGGAAGGCCATTTTCTAAATAAACATTAAGTCTGCCATGGCCTCAGCCAATAAGAGAAGCACTGCGGACAAAAAACTTACTGTAAAGTATGTAGACCAAGGAACCCTATCTTGCTCATATGAGAGGTGTTACAGTTTGTGTCATTTGCAGTGGAAAAATCTCATTATAAGCAACAGAGTGTTAATACCTTGAGGCAAACTACATTTTATAATCAAATGGCTTATCAGGTTATTCATGGACAGATAAAATAAGTCTTTGCAAAAGGCAAAATATTTGCAAAATATTTGTTCAAAGGACGAATCATTATAATAGATCCTACAGGTCTTTCTGGTCACATAATTTCTGAAATCTTAACTGAACAGAAGGCCTCGTAAGTGTCTCCATGATCTGTCTGCACCTTACCCTCATTTCTCACTGGCCTCAGTTCCCACCACTCTGCCGCTGTTCATGCCACTCCAGCCTCACTGACCTCACTATCCTTGAACAGTGAGTCTACCAAGTACTCTGGCCTCAGGGCCTTTGCGCTGGCTGTTCGTTCTGCCAGAAATGTGCTTCCCCGTGGCGCACGCTTGCTCCCTCCTTTCAGATCTCTGTTTAACCTCTCCTTTAATAGTGTTTCCTAGGATCATCCCTCAAATAAACTAACTGGGCTCAAATACTTGCCTCAGACTCTACTTACGGGGGAAACCCAAACTAAAACAAGAAGTCATCTCAGGGGACCGGATCACTTTAGCCACGAGGTGCTGGCACGAGGAAGTGGGGAGAGTGAAATAGGGAAGAAGAGTATGCAGTGTACGGGCACTGTCAATTGACTGACCACCTTGCATGGAGGGCACCTCAGAATCATCCACTTTAGGGCTGGAAAGGGGGAGTATTTATCCTTCAGCTCCTTGCCCCCCGATTGGTCATGGCTTATCCTATTGGAAATCCTTTCCAAACATACTTCCAGGTGGTACACATGCAGGTGGTAAGCAGATTTTCCCAAGGGCTCTGGGCAAAAAGCAAGAAGTAGGTAGAGCAGCTGAGGTGAGGCACTGCCTGTCAAATTACATTTGGGCAGAGCTGGTTCTCACTGTAGTGGCTGGTATAAAAGGTGAGCTAAGATAAAGTATGGGGTTTCCAATACAAAAATTAACACTATTCATTCTACTATTTTAAAAGATGTGATCAGATAACTTCACGAGAGGTACATCAAATTTTCAAGGCTTAGTAACATTACCTGAATAGGTTTTAACGTTGTAATCAAATCAAACTTACAATAAAGTTGGCCTGAAAGTACATTTTATGATCTACATAATCGCCACTCTTCTGCATGACGATTAGGCATAGATGGTAAATATCATGTAAAGATTATAGTTCCTACTGGGTTTACCAACATAGTAAGGAATTTCTAAGGCTCAAAGGAATAAGGTTTCAAAAAGAACTGGGAGGCACAGGGAGCTAATCCAAGGTTCTGTACAGATGCCTAGGCTCATAATTGGGATGAACACAAGCAACTATTAGCCCAGGAGATCAGGCTCACATCCATTCCCTTGTTTTAGGAGTCAGAACACCAATGTTTTAGAACCTATCTTGCTTCAGCTAGTCCATTTCCGTCATCTCTGAATTAAGCACTGCACCTAATTCTAAGAGGAGCAGAGGATGCTAAGAGGAGGACATGAGGGACTTCCCTGGTGGCGCAGTGGTTGAGAATCCGCCTGCCAATGCAAGGGACACGGGTCCGAGCCCTGGTCCGGGAAGATCCCACATGCTGCGGAGCAACTAAGCCCGTGCGCCACGACTACTGAGCCTGTGCTCTAGAGCCCGAGAGCCACAACTACTGAAGCCTGTGAGCCTAGAGCCCGTGCTCCGCAGCAAGAGAAGCCACCACAATGAGAAGCCCGCTCACTACAACGAATAGTAGCCCCTGCTTGTCACAACTAGAGAAAGCCCGCATGTAACAACGAAGACCCAACACAGCCAAAAAAAAAAAAAAACAGAGGAGGACATAACGCAGAAGAGGGAAGAGGACTGCTGAGGTTCTCAGTATAACATGGCAGGAGGGAAGGTTGGGATGAGTAAAATAATGATGAGATTTCAGGGAAAGCCTTCTGCCCGCCAACATCTCTCCTAAACTGTTCTGCTGAGGTCCCTGAGAAGGTCCCATCCAGACTCAGTTCTGGTTCCCTTGACACTCTAAGCTGGCTCTGTGGGAGCCCAGGACTGCCTCATAAGCCTCATTGGAAAGTATTTATAAAGGGTTTTTCCATCATACATAACTGCAGGAAAATACGTCCGAGTGGGAACTCTGCTAACAAAAGAAGGAGCTTAAGTGCCAAACAAACAGAAGAGATGGAAAGCACTGCAGCATAGGAATAGAAAGAGACTGACATGCGATCTACCTGACCAGAGGTTGAAAAATGGTAGTCCACAAGCTGGATCCAACCACAGGTGGTTATCATTGCCTGAAGAGAATTTTTTTTTTAATATCTGGGCTGGGACTTCCCTGGTGGCAAAGTGGTTAACAATCCGCCTGCCAATGCAAGGGACACGCGTTCGAGCCCTGGTCCGGGAAGATCCCACATGCCACGGAGCAACTAAGCCTGTGCACCACAACTACTGAGCCTGCGCTCTGGAGCCCACAAGCCTAGAGCCCGTGCTCCGCAACAGGAGAAGCCACCTCAGTGAGAAGCCCATGCACCTCAACGAAGAGTAGCCTCCACTCACCGCAACTAGAGAAAGCCCATGCGTAGCAACAAAGACCTAACGCAGCCAAAAATAAATAAATAAATTTATTTATTTAAAAAAAAATATCTGGGCCAACATTTAAAAATTAAAATTTTACATAAAAGTCCATACTTCTCTTGATAAATTGAAAACCTGGTCCCACTAGGCTTATTGCCCAACTTTGGAGATGGGACACATGCCTCATGGGGCACCCTGCCTACCACTAGACCCTATAGCTCGCCGTGTGGGCAATTGCCACTCCTCTCCTGCATCCATTGTATCCCCAGCACTGTGCATTGGGCCTGACCCACTGCAGGCACTCCATATTTGTTGAGTTCTGGACAGATGGATGATAAAAAATGTTAAAAGGAAGTGAGGGAGGGAATCATATAAGTAATCAACTATGAAGTGGGCCTTGGTAAATGAGTAGAACTGATTTTTTTTAGAATTGGTAGACTATTCATAATGCAATATGTGTTGCTTAGAAGTCCACCAGATAACAGGATAAAATGGCATTCTCCAAGCAATACTAACGTCTTCCCAACCTTTTGTACCAGCTTCTGCCTGTAGGGTTTCTAGTGTGTTCTCCATGTTCAGTCTACAGATGCTAACTGCCTTTTTAATATTTCTGTTATTCACTGTTATATTATTTTCTGTACTTTGTTTACTTGGAAAAAATGTAAAGAAACCTCTTTTTCATGCTTGACATGACCTTTGCCTTTTTATTCTGAGATAAAGCTATTTGTAAAAATGTTTGCAATTTGACTTAGTAGTTCAAGAAATCTTCATCTCTCAACAAGTACTAAAAACTGTGATTTCATTACCTGGTTGAAGCTCATTCCTTCTTCCTTCTTTAGCAGCTTGAACTAAACTTGTGGCTAATGGAAAAAGAAAAAAATAATCCATTAGCAAATGATCCATACAGTGGCTTGTTAAAGTTTAACATTTTATACCCAAAATAAGTGAGGGCTCAAAGCTGTCAGTGGATGATTAAGGTGAAATACAAAGTATTCTTTTTCGTAGACAGACTCTACAGATTCTTTATTTCAAACCTAATCTCCCAAGTGCATCTTCTCCCAGAAAATCATTGTTATAGAATGATCAAATATTGCAAAAATTCAATACTTTGAAACTAAAAAAATGTAGTTTAGTTCTTGACTTGTAGCAATGAAAGAGTTCAACTTACCCAACAAAGTTCTCTCCCTGTTGACCGAGCAACTGACAACTTGCAAGTCTTTCTCAAATGTATAGAGATGCTATTAAAACAAAAGTATTTTTCAATTTGGAGTTTCATGATAAACAACAATTTCATGAATGCAATTCCCATTCAGCTCTCTAGCAAGTATCATTGTGGCAAAGCATTTTATTAAAGAACCACCTGTGAACCAGTTTATCCATACTGAGAAGTTTCAGATTATTTTTTAAGAAAAATGTTTGCTATTGTAGGCCATCTTTGGCACTGAAACTTAACCATGAGACGACATAGTATAGTGGTTAAGAGTATAGAACTTGGAGCCAAGCTAGACCCAGGTTCAAATCCTAACTCTGCCACTTGCTAGCTTGTGTGACTTTAGATGAGTTATTCAACCTCTCTATCCTCCCATCAGTAAAACAGGAATCATAACACTACCTATCTCAGGAGATCCTTAGAAGTGGTGTGTTAGATAATCCATGTGAAAGTACTTACTACAATGTCTGCCACACATAATAAATACTCAAGTGTTAGCTATTATGATTATTGAGGCAAGTAACACTAATCAAATGACATGACTATGACATCATTAACTATGTCTAAGAGACTGCCACAAGTGCATCCCCTAAAGGACTCCCATATTTAGAACATTGGCAAAGCAGTCTTCTTTTTTATTTAATCTTTATTTTTATTTTCTTGCTGTTTGATTGTTGCAAGATTCCATTTCCCGGAATAGTAAAGAAAATTAAAATGGTCATGCTGAAGGAGGATGTGAGGTGCAGATTGAGGAACTGGAGCCAATCACAGTTATATTAAGTAAACTCTCTTAAAATACAATTAGAGGATAAGGAAAGATAGAGCCTTAGACTTCAGGAGAGAGCAGGCTAAGAGAAACAGTGACTGCAGAACTATTACGAAGGTAATTAGTACCTGCAGACTAAAGAACCACTGAGAACATACTAGAATCCAGTGGCAGAAGTTGATAGAAAATGTTGAAAAGTCAGGAAAAGGGAACTTTGAGTTAATAAGAAGGCTCTGAATTCATGTGAGAAATTTTGGTTTCCTTTGACTCTTGCTCTAACTGAGGGATTATTATTTATAAGTAAGAAGAGTCATGAATGTATATACTTAAGTTTTTAGTGTTTTATCCTTTTAAATAATAGATAACACACAAGGAGAGTCTCAGCGTTTAAAACATGCAACCACTACCAAATAAAATGTCTACGTTCTCCATAACATTCACCCAATTCCAATTTCCTCTGAAAAGGAAACATGTTTGTAATTTGCTCTGTAGCCTTCCAGATCATTCAAAATGAGTTTTTAATATATATTTATGCACATGTATATTTTTCTTGCAAGTTTTTTAAACATAAATGGAATGTGTTATTCTGGCAACTTGCTTTTTTCATGTAATAATGTGTTTTGGAGTGCCTTCTGTGCCAGTGTCCATTTATAGACTTCTTAGTCCCTCAATATTGGTAAATTGTTTTGTTTTGTTTTTTTTTAATTTATTTTTATTTATTTATTTTTGGCTGCACTGGGTCTTCGCCGCTGCGCGCGGGCCCCCTCCAGTTGTGGAGAGCGGGGGCTGCTCAGCAGTTGTGGAACCGGGGCCTAGTTGCTCCGTGGCATGTGGGATCCTCCCGGGCCAGGGCTCGAACCCGCGTCCCCCGCACTGGCGGGCAGATTCCCAACCACTGCGCCACCAGGGAAGTCCCTGGTAAATTGTTTTTATGCAGGCACAAAGTGACTCTCTCCCATTTGCCTCAAGAATTTGACACGCCTGTCACATTAACCAATGTCTTATGTGAGTGGTTTGAGGAAAGATTAAGAAAAGGAGGCTGGTTCTAAACCTGGATCTTTGAGAAGTAATGAGAAGCAAGAACAGTGAAGGTTAAGCAGAAGCAGAACTCAGAGCCAGAGGTCATTATGAGATCCTAAGCTTCTGGGAGCACACAAATCCTGGGGAGGGCATTGGACTGCCTACATTCCTATAGAACATTGGATAATTGGTTTGAGCCAACTTGGCTTAAATCTCAAAGGGCTAAGAGACCAGGTGACGTTCTGTTCCAAGAGTCCTTACACTTATTTTTTTTTTTAAGATAATGGTAAAGGGAGAAGAGAAGGAAGGCAAAGAAATATAAACTAAATTTTTAGAAAATAAAATGAAATAAGAAGTTGTATCTAGAAAGAAGGAAAACTTTAAAAGCAGTAAAGTAACCAATAAGTAACTATAATCTATGGTGATTTTTACCTCATTTTGTTTGGTTTGGTAATCATACAATCCAAAGAAGACATTTCCCTTATCATCCTGAAAAGAAAAAATTAACTAGATGTTAATTAAATGTCATTGTTTAGGAAGTTACTAGTTTTAAAAGAAACCTGCAGTAATTCAACCAGTATTAGCAACAAGCACTCTAAAGGTAGCCTGCTGTGCATGTCAGAGAGGGACTGAACCTGTTTCTGCTGGTCATATGGATCAAAGAGTGAAAGGGAATAAGAATGTACAGCTCAGTGAGTCTGGGGGACCCTGTCTACTAGGACTGAGCATGGTGAAGGAGCGAATCTTTTTGTACTTCCATTTATTTCTGTAAGAGAATATATATGACGGTCACTGAAAGTGGCTAGAACAAATCCCTGATATTCTTATAAGTAAAACTTTTTGAATCGTACAACTCCTTGAACGCAGCATCCTCATAGATACAACTTAAAATAACTTTTTTTAAACAAAAAGAAAAAAAAGTACAGTAATGCAACTGTGCAAAGCAAACTGACCACTGTTATTATTCTTCCACGTTTCACTACTACGGTAAAGTTATCTGTAAAGTTAAATTTTCTTTCCTTAGAACAATTAATATTGAAAACACACTGTCAAATAATAATACCTCAAAAGTCTGAGCATATATAAGTTTGAAAAGATGATGTATAGTAATAATATTTAATATTTTCTCAAAGATAAAAATTTAACATTAATTAGGTTTAAACATCTTTTATTTGGCATTTTTCCTCTAGAAAATGAAACTGTTCATCTATTCAAAACATTTGAGCGTTGTGTCAGACACTGTGTAGTTTTTTATTTAAAAAAGAGAAAACATTTCATAAGACTGAATTTCAATTACCCTACTCAATCTCACAAAATAAAAAAAGTCATATGTTAAAGGTTAAATGCCAACAGGTCTTATTCACTACCCCTCAATAAGATACAGCATAAAACTCTGTAAAAAAAAGAAATGGTTAAAATGGTATATTTTATGTTATGTATATTTTACCACAATTTAAAAAAAGAATATAGGCATACCTTATAGGTATAAATAATATTTCCATTTCTTTCAACATTTAGTACACGTAAGCTCTCATAATTGTTTTCTAAAACACCTGAAACAATAATAATAGCAAGTTAATACTTAGCAGAAGACGTTTAAAAACATATCTAACAAATACAATATTAGTGAAAAGCCAAATACAAAAGAATACTGATCATTCCATTACATAGAGTTTAAAAACAAGCAAAGCTAATCTATTTTATTAGAGATCAGACTAGTAATGACCTTTAGGGAAGAGGAAAGGAGCAGTGATTAGCAACTACCTCAAGGGAGCCTTGCTAATGAAAGTGTACACACTGGAAAAAACCGGCAGAATCTACTGAAGCTGAATATATATGGCTCAAAAATTGCCCTTGTACATATATCTCATAAGAAGTATACACATATTGGGGCAAATAACACATATGACATCTATAGCAGTATGGTTCAGAGACTTCCCTGGTGGCACAGTGGTTAAGAATCCGTCTGCCAATGTAGGGGACACAGGTTCAAGCCCTGGTCTGGGAAGATCCCACATGCCACAGGGCAACTATGCCCATGCGCCACAACTACTGAGCCTGCGTTCTAGAGCCCGTGAGCCAAAACTACTGAGCCCGCGTGCCACAACTACAGAAGCCCGCATGCCTAGAGCATGTGCTCCACAACAAGAGAAGCCACTGCAGTGAGAAGCCCACACACCATAACAAAGAGTAGCCCCCGCTCGCTGCAACTAGAGAAAGCCTGCGCATGGCAACAAAGACCCAAAGCAGCCAAAGATAAATAAATATAGCACTATGGTTCATAATAGTCAAAACTGGAAACCCAAAATACCCATCAAGCAAAGAATGAATAAATTGTGGTATATTCAAACAATGGAATATTATACAACAATAAAAATGAATTAACTTGCTATAACATACACCATAAATGAGTACAAGAAGCCCACATACTCACCCCTCCCAAAAAAGGTACAAACTGTATGATTTAATTTACACACAAGTTTCAAAACCTGGCAAAAAGAATCTATTGTGCTAGATGAGTGATTGCTGGAAAGGAGTATGAAGGGGACCTTTGGGGTTCTATTAATTTTCTCCTTCCGGCTCTGAGTGCTAGTTCCATGGGTGTGCCTCACTTTGTGAAAATTAACTGAGTTGTGCACTTGTGATTTATGTACTTTTCGGTATGAAGGCCAAATTTGATGAAGCATATAAAGATTTTTTACATAAAACATTTAACTTGTAAGTTAACTGACCATCATTTTTCTTCTAAAATTTTAGGATATTCCTCCAATTTCTACAGTTAAAGGATTTAAACACTGGTTAGAAACAGCATTGATAATTATGATCATTAATTGGGAAGAAAAGTATATTTCCCCAATTTCTTCAAAATTAAATTGCTTAAACTTGACTCATTTTCCCCACACAAGAATAGTGTTATTAGATGTTAAAATATTATGTTGCTTATGACAAATTCCAATATTCAGATAAAACATATGCAAAATATCCTATAAATCAGAGCAAATTTCAGTTTGTATTCCTGATTAAAAAGGAAAAGTCAAGACACAAAATCAGGATAATTGGTGAGCTCAACCCCTGCACTGGAGCTGGGAGTGGAAAACATTTAGAGATGGTTCACTGAGAACTTAGGAATCAACCTGAGATCTCTCTTGCCAACTCCTCACAAGAAGAAGCTGCCTGGCTCTTCAGGGGGCAGGGCAAAGAGAGGGGCAAGTGTTGCTTATACATGGGTATATACACCTTTCAATGTATATTGAGGTATCAGACACATCATTCTCAATGATTAAAAAAATAAGAATAATCACTTGGTCTCTTAGGATAATAGTATGATTCAATTAGCTTACTGCTGAACAGCACTTCATAATTTACAGAGTTCTCATTGCTATCTCAATCACACTGTGTAAGGTACTACAAGGCCATTGTATGGGTAAAACAACTGAGTTTCAATGAAGTTAAGATATTTGGCCAATATCATATATTGAAAAAGTGGCACAGACTTAATTTCAAGCCTAGGAAAAGGTAAACAGAATGAACTAAGTTTCCTGTATCATACTCACAATGGGAAAACGGATAATTACTGAAAAATCCTTTAAGGTACATTTTGCAGGCATCTAAAGAGAATTTCAGTGAGTTTCTTTTCATCCTGCACATGACTCAAAACTCCTGGAATGCAATGTGTCAATATTTTGAGAAGTTTTTTTTTTTCTTTCAAGATTATAAGGATGCTGGAAGAGACCTTCTCAAAAGTACACTTAAAAGGTTTCAACTAAGATAAGAAACTTTTTTACAAGACTCTTGCTAAGAAAATCCAATTTCCTTGCAAAAGCACATCTATTTCCAAATCACTAAAATTTTAAGAGAAAAAAATTCTCCAACAAGTGCAGATTACAACATATGATATATGCTTATTCCATTAAATCAATGGTTCTCAATGCTGGTTGTGTTAGAATCATCAGGGGAGATTTTAAAAGAACATGGATGCCCAAGCCCTGCCCCAAATATCCTAATTTTTTTGAGCTGGTGAGGGGCCTACTCTCTGGTGTGTGTATTTTTAAGTTTCCCTTGTTATTCTAATGTGCAGCCAGGGCTGGGAACCACTGAACTACATATTTATAAATCATATACATTAAACAATATTCATTAGATAGCATAGCTAGGACCTGCTTATAATGTAACCAGAGTAGAAAGAAATAATAAAAATAATGCCTTCATGGGTCTGTTAGGGAGTAAGAATTGCAGTCTTAAATAATCCTGCAGTTAAGTACGTGGTTCTCATCTGAAGGATATTTGCATTTGATAAATTTAGCAATGTTGGTAAGCCAGAGACCAGTGTCTCAACCACACACTATAAACCCATCAGCCCTTCCTCTCCGGATTAGTTGCTCATGTTTTAGACACACCCTTTTAAAAGACTTATTCAATAACCTCTTTGCTTATTCATTCTGACTCTTCTTCCACTAGTTCAACACTGGAAAGTCCAGAGGAGGAAGTTTAGCAACTTCAAATGAGGAAATGTGGTTTAATTTTACAGTTCAGTGAAATCAGAGTTCATGAAGGAAAAATGTAGCATTCTGATAAATACTTGCATAAGTAAACCTACTAAAAAACGGAGAGTACCTAGATATTAAAGGTGTTGGTGAGTCACAGCTCATGTAAAATTAAAGCTGGTTTGCCACCCCAGTGTCCACTGAAGCACTATTTAAAATAGCCAGGTCATGGAAGCAACCTAAATGCCCACTGACAGATGAATGGATAAAGAAGATGTGGTATATATATACAATGGACTATTACTCAGCCATAAAAAGGAACAAAATTGGGTCATTTGTAGAGATATGGATGGACCTAGAGGCTGTCATAGAGAGTGAAGTAAGTCAGAGAGAAAAAAACAAATATATATTAACGCATATATGTGGAATCTAGAAAAATGATACAGATGAACCAGTTCACAAGGCAGAAATAGAGACACAGATGTAGAGAACAAACGTATGGACACCAAGGGGGGAAAGCAGCAGTGGTGGTGGGGAGCTGGTGGTGGGATGAACTGGGAGATTGGGATTGACATATATACACTAATATGTATAAAATAGATAACTAATAAGAACCTGCTCTATTAAAAATAAATAAATAAAATTCAAAAAAAACCACATAAATATTTTCATTTATAGTTTCTATCTTTGATGTCATGCACAGAATTGTCTTTCCTACCCTGAGATTATATAAATGTTTGGTATATATTTTTCTACAATTTTTGTGTTTTTATTTTTTTAATTATATATTTGATCCAACTAAAATTTATGTATTTAAACTCATACGTATACAGTATAACATTTGTCATTATACTTTGTTTACAAATGGTTACCCAGTTGTTCAAATGCCATTTATTGAATTATCTGTTTTTTCTGAAATGCCACACTTATAATGTAGTAAACCCCTATGTATATTTCTGAACTACCTATTCCTGTTCCATTGACCTGTCTACATATTATTAAGTCAATGCCACGTTGCTTTGATTACAGCTTTATAATGCTTTTAATATTTGGTGGTCAAGTCCTCTGTGATTACTCTTCTTTCATGGCTATTCTCATCCTTTTATCTTTTCAAATAAACTTTAGGGTAAATTTGTAAAAAAAAAAAAGCTCGTTTGCCAGATAAGTCTCGTCCACTTCAATGTATTCTTTGCCAAACACGAGTGATTTCACTTTAAAAGAAGATGTCTGTCAAATATGTAAATTTGGTTTCCAACTGCTATGAGACAAAAATCAAATAAAAGTATTCCTTTTCTTTCCAATGACTATGGGGGTGGGGGGAGTCTCACAGCCTTATACAAAAATTTGAACTAGTTCCTAAAACAGAGATCAAGGAGTGCTAAGATATAATTATCCTATGACATTTCTATTCTGTAAATAATTCACATAAATCCTCCTGCTCAACAGGACCAGATATTATAATTTCTAAACATATGAAGTAAACATTATTATATGATTTATATTTCATATTCTGAATAAAATGAGAAAAATCAAGGATGGGGTGATTAGTTAAGCAATAAAGAGAGAAGAGAATTAGAAAAGGAGACTAGGAAGGTAGGGGAAGGAAAAGTGAAAAGGAAGGACAGTGGCAAGAGAAGAGTGAAACAATAAACAAAAACAATGTGACTAAGCCAATCCTCTGGCCCCCAAATCTGTCTGGGGGTATCTAGGAGGCAACAATAAAAGCATTACTCTTGAGTCAGTTAACTGGTAAAATATATCACTTCCCTGGAAATAATGAATAACTACAATATTTGAAAGATTAATCAATCTGGAACATTAATAAATTCTAATAAATTCGTAAATCTAATACTAATTGAAGCAGACAAGGAGATATAGGCAAGAAAACCTACATTATTTCTGGTCTTAAATATACGTGACATTTAAACCTTAGAAAATTTATACACCGGAGAATTTTTCTTAGTTTCCTGAAGATATGATACATCCCAAGAGGGGATTAAGCATTAGATAGAAAAATTAATATATAAAATCTATTATATTGCTACATACCAGTAATAGTTAGAACCTATAATGTTTTTAAATGTGCTATTTATGAGAGCAACAAAAAATAATAACAACCCAGGAATAAATGTGGCAAAAACCTTCATGGAGAAAATTCTAAGACTTGTTAAGAATCATAAAGGGGCTCTAAATAAACAACAAGCTATACTTTGTTCATAGTTGGGAAGATTTAATATTGTAAAGACACCAACTCTCCACAAGCTGATCTATAGATTCAATGCAACTCAAATCAAAAATCCAACAGACTTTTTGGTGAAATCTAACTGGCTGATTCCAAAATATATATGTAAGAACAAGGAGCATAGAATAGCCAAGATGATCCTGAAGACGACTGATGTGAGAAGACTTACTCTACCAGTTATCAAGACTTAACAGAAAGATAGTTACTAAGATGTCTTCATCTAACATTGGCCAATGGAACAAAATTAAAAGCCCAGAAAAGGAGACTCACACACATATGGAAACTCGATGTGTGAAGGAAGTGGTTTTGCTGTCAGTGAGAAAAGGTAGGGCTATTTGGTTAGTGACACCAGAACTACTAGCTATTAACACAGAAAAACAATGCAATTTACAAAAGAATATTTTAACACCTGTAAGCTATAAATAATAACAGAACAAAATCATGTAACCACCACCCAGCTTAAAAATAGCAAATATCAGGACTACTTTTGAAGGTTCTGGTATCCCCCTATTTGATTCCTACATATTACAAAAATAAATTCCAGATGGATTCAAAAGATAAAATTCAAAGAAAAAAGCTTTAAAGCTTTTAGAAGTTAATATAAAAATGTCTTCATGGCTTCTAAATTTCTTTAAAATATCCAAAAAGCACAAACCATAAAGGAAAAGACTCATAAATTAGACTACATTATAATCAAGAACTCTTGTTTATCAAGGGTAATCACAAACTGAAAAAACCAAGAGATTGAGGGAAGATATCTGCAACATATATGATGAACAAAGGACTAGAATCCACAATGAAGAATGCCTTAAAATCAATATAAAAAAAACCCACAATAGACAAATGGACAAAAGGATGAACCAACATCCCATAGAAGGGGAAACTCAAATAGCCAGTAAGTATATAGAGATGTTCAACCTCAAACCACAATGAAGTAATGTTTAGACCCACCAGTTTGACAAGAAATTTAAAATCTGGAAAAATCAAGGAAGATACAGAGTACCAAAAACATTTCTATACCACAAACGGGGTAGTTAGGAAGTACAAGTACTTTAGAAAACAATTTGGCACTACCCAGGAAAAGTGAAGACGTGCATAGCCTGTGACTCAGCAACTCTACTGTCAGACATCCATCCTAGAGAAACATGTAAAGTGTGCTCCAGGTTAGTAAAAGCATAGACCGTAACAACAAACCCCAGAAACCTCCCAAATGTCACTGTTGGGAAAAAGATAAGTTGGGTTCCCTAGGAAACGTCCTGAAACAGTTTAGTATGCAGGGTATTTACTAGGGAATGCTTACTAAAGTGGGATTAACACCTGTAGCAGGAAGGAGAAGGAAGCAGGACCAGGCTGGGGAAGAAGTCAAGTTATAATGAAGGCCCAGTGGCCTCAGGTGACCTTGGGGTCCTCCATCCGGGAAGCTCTAGAACTGAAATGAATTGTCAGAGTTGTCCCATGTGAGTCAAAATGCCCAGGCCTTTATACCCCACCTCACCCTCTCATTAAAGAAGGCCATACCTAAACTAAAGGGGCATAAAGTTGGGTGACGCAACCCTCTGCTGAGGCCATCCCTGAAGGGGCTGACAGCTGAGGGCTATCTGCTGCCCACACTTACAGCACCTGGGACAAGCCCTTTCTTGATAGGAAGATCTAAACACTGCATCTCCATGTCCACCATAGTGTTGTATAGTCACACAGATGGAATACTATACAGCAGTGAAAATTAACGACCTACAGCAGTCAACATGGATAAACCTTACACTACTGAGAAGAAAAAAAATGAAAAGAATACATATAGCATTCTTTCATTTACTTAAAGTTCACAAACAAGCAAAATGAAATGATATTTTGCTTAGGGAGATATACATATGGGTTAAAACTACAAATAGGATCAAAGAAATGTTAAAATATAAACGTTTAAACGGTTATAGGTAACAACTTACAGATGAGGGATACAGAGAGAGACAGGATCAAATAGGGAGACAAAGAGCCTACACAAGTCTTTTTTTTTTTTTTTTTAAATTATTTATTTATTATTTATGGCTGTGTTGGGTCTTCATTTCTGTGCAAGGGCTTTCTCTAGTTGCGGCAATTGGGGGCGACTCTTCATCGCGGTGCGCGGGCCTCTCATTCTCGCAGCCTCTCTTGTAGCGGAGCACAGGCTCCAGACGCGCAGGCTCAGTAATTGTGGCTCACAGGCCTAGTTGCTCCGTGGCATGTGGGATCTTCCCAGACCAGGGCTCGAACCCGTGTCCCCTGCATTGGCAGGCAGATTCTCAACCACTGCGCCACCAGGGAAGCCCCACAAGTCTTGATATTGTTCTATTTTTAAGGTGGGTACACAGTGTTGCTTTTTTTATTATTTATAGCTTTATTATTTTAATAATAATATTATTTTTTATTTATAGCTTTATTATTTATAGCTTAGATGTGTTAAAAATATTCTTTTAAAATATTCTTTTATTACTGTTTTAATTTTTTAAAGAACAAATATTTTCTTCCTTTATTTCAGGAGAAATAATTTTCCCAAAGTTCAACCTAGAACAAGAAACACATGCAGTAACCAAATCTGGTCTCCTTACTTCTTAACCCCTTTTTGACTAAAATGCTATCATATATGCACTGAATTTCTGTCCTGGCTGACTTAGCCCAGCTCTGTGGCTATTTTGCCAGAAATATGTCATACATCAGGAGTACTACTTAACACCACTAAGAAATCTTCAATTGTATTTGTTGATGGAAAAATATTAAGGCTTCAAATTTAGAGAGCAAGTGTGCAGAGAGGAGACTTTACAATGGTATAATTATTCATAATTTACATTTGAAAAGCCGAGACTTTGAAAGGAAAATAATTTGCACAAATGTGTGGAGTAATAGCTGTGCTAGAAATAAAATAGAATCCCACATTCCCCTGCCAGTGCTACAAATTACAGCAGCAGAATAATTAACTTGTGGTTTTTTTGAGCTACCACCCACTGGTGATTTTCAGAAATAACAATTTCTTTTAGTATAATACGGCTAATATCTTGCCAAGGTGCTCTGCAGGAGCAAAATACTACCAATATCAGAAAAATCTGGTATTTCTAGGAAGTTTAGTTTCTGAGGACCCAGGGGTATCTGCTGTTCGGAGAAATGTCAACACACAAGTTTATATGTCTTCACAGATGAGTGAAAGACACAAGGAAGCCAAAATCTAACTGGCTCACACACAGCTTTTCAATCACAACACACATTACTGAAACATAAGGCTGTGGCATTTCACACTTCATCTAACTTCTCATTTTCAGACACCTGCCACTTAGCTATATAAGGTGGAGGTCCAGAGGAAGGACCACTTTGTGGTGGAAAGCATAAACCTTCAAAAGCTCTTTAGACATTTAGGAGACTTCTAAAAAATTTCCCCCAAAAGTGAAGCTTTACTAATAATGACACTAGTCGTTTGTCAAACTCACTAGTCAAACTGGAGCCTTGAGCTAGACAAACATGACTCCCTATTTGGAACCAACAATCAACATGCCAAGACAAGGAACCCTACAAATATTCTGCTAAAGCCATAGGATAGAAAACTTTCTCCAGCAATAAGGGGAAAGGAGTTGTAGATACGGGTAATTTGATCGACCTCTCCAAAAAATGCCCTCCAGCAAGTCTAAGTGTTTAAGGAAAACCAGAGGGGGAAAAAAAAGAGGTAAACACACAGAAGTGGCTAGCTCCTGTGCACAACTGGGATCCAGGGTATCATTTCTTTGAACCTGAACCTAAGCCCTGAAGATGCAACATTATTTACAGCAAACGTTTCTTCTTAAAAAACAACCTGGGAAATCACAGAGTTCCCCTCCTTTAAAGTTTTGATTGATCAATGCTGGAAAGGCTCGAAAGTCACTTTCCACTCCCTTATCAAAATCAAAACAAAGGATTTTTGAGACAGATGAAAACCAAAGCCTCAACTGCCCAGAATGTATTCCAATTCACCCTGAGGAAGTTGGGCAGGACACCCGAGGATCACTTGGTCTCACGCCTCTTGCTGGCCGGCACAGGTGGTCTCTGGGTTGGTGGTGACGGGCTTGATGCTTTGGAAAACAGTGGGCTCTCAGTTCATTGCTCACAGCCTGAAAGCAGACCCCTACCCTCTTGCACTTCACATCCGAAGTGGCATGTCCCCTAAATCACGGATACTGTTCACCCAGAAACACGTCTCACAAACGTGGGGACAAACTGTGCACCTGTTAAGTATTTATACGGTGGTTTTCCTGGTGGCCATGATTCATCGTGTCTTTCTCATAACGCGAGAACTTCCAGGAGCCTCTAGTCTTGGTAGAACCCCTACCCGGGTGATGAATCTTTTTAGGCAGGTGAGATATGAATAAAGCATAGAGAACCACCCTCTCCCACTCCCTGCAGCCTTGTGCCGGAGGAGTTGCACAGTC
Organism: Balaenoptera musculus; assembly: GCF_009873245.2. Lineage (NCBI taxonomy): Eukaryota > Metazoa > Chordata > Mammalia > Artiodactyla > Balaenopteridae > Balaenoptera > Balaenoptera musculus. The sequence continues at coordinate 87,193,847 of NC_045793.1, read as the reverse complement.
TGGGCAGCTGCTCCTCCACGCCCTGCTCTGATGAGATGATGCCGAGGGTACCACTAGTGTCCCAGCCTTCCTACTGAAGGTGACTTACTGTGGGCAACCCTTAAGCCAGAAGCTGGAGGACTCGCTAGAAGAAGCAGTGCCCACCTAGAGGGATGGGCTAGGGAGGGTGGGAGGGGATATCGGTATATATGTACACGTAGAGCTGATTCACTGTTATACAGCAGAAACTAACACACCATTGTAAAGCAATTATACTCCAATAAAGATGTTAAAAAAAAACAGGCAGTGCAACTCCGCCACCGAGACCTTGCCCACCTTGCCCCGGGGGCTGTCCCTCCGCCCTTCACCCAGTGGCCCCGGGTGAGGGTGGCAAAGCCCAGACTCCAAAGAGGGGAAGGTCACCCCTTCAGCACCAACCTTCACAGGTTGGCAGGGGGCACAGGCTGCGCGTCTGGCCGGTGCCCACCAACCACCCCGGCCCAGCCCAGGAACCACCTAGGTATGAATGACTCCGACTCCCCCGCCTCCGCTGCCCCTGCCTGCCCCCTCCATCCACCCCCCCACCCCGCCCCGACGCACGCCTACAGCACCTGGGCCGCCGCCTCCGGCCCCAGCGGCCACTAACGCCGCCCGCTGTGCCCGCAGCCACGGGAGCACGTCCTTCCCGAGATCGAAGTCGGAGACCAGACGGAGGGCCATTGCCCGGACGCGGCCACCGGGCAGCTCTGGGGCCCTGCGCCGCGGGCATTCCCGGCCCTCCGCGCGCCACCGCGCCCCGCGCCCGCCCCTCCTTCCTCTTCCCCGCCCGCCGCTTTCGGTTCCGCCGCGGCCGAGCGGGAGAAGCCCCAGCACCGCCTCCTCCCTGCCCGGCCCGCGCCGCGCACGTGAGCCTCGAGCTGCGCACGCTGGGCCGGCGGGGGGAGGGGGGAGGGGGGCGACGAGGGCGCGGGGGAGCAGACCCCGCCCGGCCGCGAACCCTCGGCTTGCACCCTCGCGGCGGAGGAAAGAGAGGGAGGGAGGATTTGTTTTTTAAAGAGGCGTGGAGATGTTGCTGGACCAATGGTTTCCAAACTATGCTGCATATGACATGTGGGCGATAGGCGTTTTGGGTTTTTTTTGTTTGTTTGTTTGTTAATCCCCAGGTGAGTCCACTGTGCAGCAAAGTTTAGAAACCAGTTGGCTAGAGAGAGGTATTACTAGCTGGGTCACCTGAGAAGGTTCAAGGTCATCACCGGGGCAGAAGCTGGCGGTGGCTTGGGCCTATTCAACCCAATTTCAGGGTGGTGGTATTTTATTAGTAGTACTTAAGTAGAAAGTAGCAGCGAGGTGTATGTGAGATGATTCTATTTTAACAGAGATTCGGAGACACTGGAAAGGGTCAATCAGCTCAACACAAACAGGTCTTCTGCCTATTTACGGGGCTCCCTACACTGGATGCAACGAAGCTGAATTGTTTTTTTTTGTTTGTTTGTTTTTTTGTTTTTAATCAGTCATCAATTTTATACACATCACTGTATACATGTCAATCCCAATCGCCCAATTCCGAAGCTGAATTGTTGAAGATTTCCTCTGCACTTAGTCTTTTAAAAGTGCTCTCCTTCCAGGGGCACCTGTGGTGTGGGGCACCATCTCATTCCCATACCTATAAATAAGTCCAGCGTTTTCTTAATCTTGCCACTCAGGTTTCTTTTCATTAGAGAGTGTACCGTCAGTGTTGCTTGCTGTACCTTTGGCACTGCAGATCCAATCCATCCTGAACGTCAATGCCAAGTTATTACTCTCCCTAAAACAAAGCTGTCCTCATGGCCCCGTGCAGAAGACTTTGAGTAACAGCTGACTGCAGGATAAAGTGCCTATACTTTACTGGACCCTTCCAGCCTTTTCACCTAGACCTTCGGCTCCAGGTTGGCCTGATTCCAGAACCCTCTGTTTCCACCCACTTGCCTCCGAAAAAAATCACCAGACCCTTCCAATCTGGATCCACAAAGCTTTCTCACAGCTTCAGCCCCTAGCAACCTTCCTAACCCTGAACTTCTAGAGAGATGTTGCTAGTACACCTCATTTGACAATCAAATACTGCATGGAGCCGTGAATTGAATCTTGAGTCTTGCACACCCCTTTGCAGCGGCTAACAGAGCAGCCAGAAGGTGCTCCACTGTTACTGAAGAGTGAGTCAATACAGTATGGACTAAGGGGTGCTTTGTCACATGTTTCTCAAAGTGACTGTCTGAAAACTACCCTCTGTTTTACAACGCAGACTCCTAGGCTCTAGTCTAGACCTGGGCAAGGCACAGAAATGTGCATTACAGCCCGACCCTCAGGTGATTCTTAGGCTTGCTAAGATTTGAAAACTTCTCTAAATAAAGGTAAAAGAAACTCTTGATTTCGCCCTACAGACACGTTTCTCCAGCTGCGGTGGTGGATGATTTCGGGTAGCTCTCCACTACTCACCACCATATTCGTAGGAAAATCATCCTACCTGTAAAGTGCATGAAGCTTTAACAGAAATGCTTACTGAGGCTGCTGATATTGCTAGTGCAAAGAAGGGTGGCCACTGAAATAATGGGGAGATACTACAACGAATGTTTCATACCAAATGGAGCTGGTTGCCTTTGTCATACAGAAACGTCTTCACTTTCCTATTTTAAAAATTAAATAAGTTTCTGTTGATTTTTTTCTCAGTTAACCTCTATTTTGACCAAGCGAGACTGATTTTATAGTCTTCATCAAGCAGTAATTATATAAAAATTCTCTTCAAAATAAATTTAAGTAAAAAAGAATATAGAGAAGGTGAGAAATAATAACTAAGATACCAGAAAGACATGGCCAAAGCCATGAAGGTAGTATATGAATGGCTGAGCTTTGGAGATAATTCACTAAGGAAAAGACTAGTGAATGGCAACTTACTGGTTTACAATTTGTGAAAGATTAACAGAAAAAGAATGCTGGATGGATTATCCTTGAACTCTAAAGAAGGCAGAACTGGAAACTGTCCTATCTTCTTTAGTTAAAAAGCTGCTTCATTGATGGATGTGTTAACTTGACCGTGGTAATCATTTCACCATGTATATTTATATCAAATCATCACATTGTACACTTTAAATATTTGCCTAAAAAGAAAGGGAAAAGAAAAGAAAGCTGCCTCAGAATCGTTAAGCACTGGAACTGGCTTTTGAATAGAATAGAAATATTTCTATTTCTTGGGGATTTTAAGAATTAACCATCATCTTCCTTAAAATCATAGCATAGCATAGAGTTGGAGACCTAAAGATTTTATAATCAAGACCTTTATCTTAGAGACGAGGACACAGGCTCAAAATGGTGAAATGAATGTCTGGTCTAAAGTAGCAAAGCTAGTTAACCACGATGTTGGGATCAGAACACAGGTCTCCTGCTATTGGTGTTTGTGTTGATTATGTCCAGTGAACTGACTTAGAAGACTCAAATTACGTTACAGCCTGAGGATTCCGAGTTATCCAAATACCACACCCTGACTGGAGTAGAATTCTGGGACCACAGTGAGAAATCACAGAACTTGAATCACATGGTTTCCTCAAAATAGTCTAGGTTCTTTGTGATTTCCTCTTGAGTTTTAGAGTTGAAGGAAACTGAAGGAATTGGAAATGTGGGTTGAATGAATCATTTGTAAATGAAAATAGTTTATCTCATAGAGATGTTAAAATGAAAAGTTCCACTCGGTTCTCCTAACCAAGAAAGAACGTCTGGAAGTGGGAAACTATACAAGTTGATTCTGAAGGAGTTAGAAAATGGCCTATTTAACAAATCTAGTCCAAAATTCTAAAACTGCAAGGAATCTAAGGAAAGGACTAACGAAATCAATACTAGGTTTGAAATTGGCATTCAGTGGAGAAATAAATATGCTAAAAGAACATTTTTATTAATAAACTCATGTGGTTGAAATTAAGTAGAAGTGAATCAACTAAAAACCAAACCTTGCATTTTGGATGCTAATCCTTTGAAAGCACAGCTGAGAATGTTTTCCTTAAAATTAATAGAGGTTACCAAAAAACCCATTAGAATCTAAATAGTGCATGAGTAAGGTTCCTCTGAACTTTCTAGGAAATAATAATTGAAGTTTTGTAACTAAGATGCTAAAGCACTTACAATGAGGTGACTTCTTATGTAGGTATTAAGAATGCTGCTTCCCTACAGTAATCTATTTCTAGCAGATATATTGAATATGTTTTTAAGTAAATATCTACGGTGGTGATCATTATGACAGCCCCCATCCATTTGCCCCCAGTCAGGTGTTAACAGTTCCTCTTGCCAGTGACTGATTGGGAGTGGGCATGTGCATCGGTCAGGATTAGGTTCACCAGAAGTTATTGAAAACCCAAATTAACAATGAATTGAACACACAGGTTTTATTTTCTCACCTATCTGGAGGTAGGTAGTCCAGTGCTTGTAAGGGCAGGTCTCTGAAATCAGGAATCCAGGCTTCTTCCAGCTTTTTCTTCTATCAGCTCTTTGAGTATATCCTTGTCCTCATGGTCTAAGGTAACTGTGAAAGCTTCAACCATCTTGCCTGCATTACAAAAGTCAAAATGGAAAAAGGGAGATAAAAGAGGATGCTGCCTTCCTTTTAAGAATACTTCCCACAGGGTCTACATAACATTTTTACTTAAACTTACAAGGAAGTAATTTACAAGGAGTCTTTTAAATGACTAGTCATATGCCCAGATAAAAATTGGGATAATATTACTAAAGAAAGTGGGGAGAACGGATGCTAGAGGCCTCTACCATGGCATGAAATCCAATTCTGGACAATGGGTTGCAAGGAAACCTCTAGTATGGTATTTCTGGGAAAGATTTCTCTATTCCTAAAAAAAGGAGACATGGGAAAAGAAGGTCCTTTTCAGCCTTTATATATTTCAAGGGCTGGATATGATTCCTGGAACTTCATCAATCCTGCTACCAGTCTGAAGAGGGAGTCAACAGATGGAAGTGGGCAGAGCCCAGAGAACTGCAGAGAAAGGGGGCCTTGGCCTGTCATTCTTGAAGCCAGCCCTACCTCTGGCCTTTTTGATATTAGAGATAACAAACTTCCCTACTGTTTAAACAAAATTGAGTCAGACTTTTATTTTACTTGAGGCCAAGGCTCTCAATTTTAAAGGCCTATCATTTCAGAATTTTGGTAACTTCCACCAAAGAGTGCTCCGATCATAATAGGTTTTGAACACATTAGGACACATTGCCCTATATTTTTGTATTGTTCTTATTAACATAAAATGAAATAATGTTAAAGGAGTAGGCTTGGGGGAAAAAACCCAGATAAGCAAAAAGTTAATTCCAGATCCCTGATAACTTAAGAACCTTTGGATCAGATCACACTTGAAACTCATTCTATCAGCAGACTTTTTAATTACATGAGCCAACAAATTTCCTTTATTATGTAAGCTAGTTTGGATTGGATTCTCAGTTATTTCTGCTTAAAGCACCCCAAGTTGGGGATTCTCAACTTTAATGAGCACACAAATCACCTGAGGATCTTGTTAAACTGTAGATTCTGATTCGGCAGGCTGGGGTCTACATTTTAACAAGCTCCCAGGTGATGCCAATGCTGGTGGTCCACAGCTCACACTTTGAATAGCAAAGTTCTGCTACCTCATGCAAGGATCTTTCCACCTGTATATTGCTACCTTACTTTCACCACAGAGAGGGCCAGGTGGGGATAGGCTTGGATGGGTTAGCTGTGGAGATACCCCAGAACTGAAGGTCTAGGTCCAGAGAGAAGTCTAAAATGGGGGTGAGTACTGAGTCCATAAGTTAGAACCAGACCATGGGCCACAAGTTCTAGTAGCAGACCACATAAAATCAGAAACTGAAAGGAGGAGATTTTAGGAAAATGAAAAGGATCTTAGCCCAGGACTTCTAGAAAGCAGAGCCTGGACGAAGATTAAAGTGCTAACACTTTATAAAGAGGAATGCAAACACAGGCAAGAAAAGAGGTAAAGCAAGGCAGTGAATCATAATCTGCATTTTAACAAGACCCCTGAGTGATTCACATGCATGTTAAAGTTTGAGAAGCAATGTTCTAGCTACCATATGCTTTAAATAAGAGTTGTTTTCTTTCTTTCTTTGTGACTGAGTTATTGAGTTCCAAGCCTGTGTTGATTTGGTGCAGAGTAGAGATTTCACACCAAGATGCAGGAGACAATGAGAGAGTACAAGAGTCTTCCAAAATACACCTACTCTGTGCACATCACAACACAGTGACCCTAAAAATAGAGGGGTTTCCTTCTTTATCTGTGTTCAAACTTTTCAGTGTTTTACTTAATGCGGCTTCAGCAATAATATTAGAGATACACACAATAGGAAATGAAAAAAGATGTGGCCTTTCTAGAGAATTTTAAAAAATACACAAGATGTTCAAGGTGGATAATTCATATGTCCCTAAATCATCAATTCCAAGTTCTGTTATGATAGGATGTTTTTGCAGTCATTTTGAAATTCTGTCCTAAAAATGAAAGTGAAGCACATTGACATCCAACACACTTTCTCCATCTAAGAAAGGAATCTTATTTAGATATGTTTAAAAATAGACAAAAGATATAGTCCTATTTCTTACCAGTTACAAATGGAATTCTAAAGACTGTCTCAACTGTTAACAATAGTTATCTCTGGGAAAGGTAACTAGATGAAGTTTTTTTTAAAACCTTAGCCACATATTAATTTTTTTAATTTTAAAAACTAGCTTTTTAGAAATTTTTTATCTTCACTCTGATTTTGGTAATAAAATTATTGTTCAAGCTTTAAGGAACATCTTGCTGACAATTTGTGGCAATTTTTTTCCTGTGTAGTTGTAGTTGGCTGTATGCTTAGGGACGTCTTATATTGTTTTTACATGTTTTCTTGGAGAGCTGACACTGTTTAGCAGCAGTGATTGATAGAATAAATGTTTAAATATGCTTGCTTATCATTTACAAATGTTAGTGTGAGAGCACTCTCCCTGCAGTTTGTTGAAAAGAAAACTGACATAGATCTTTTAAGGAAATGTTCTAGAGAATAACAGCCCTATGATTAGAAGGGAGATAAAGGGCTGACATTTAACAAGACGGGCTAGACAACATTTTGAATCCAATTCTAAAGGAATTATACCTGATTTAATCAGGGCATAGGGAAGAATTGGGGTGAAACGTTCAGAAAGGTGCTAAACATTTCTGACACCAAGAATGCTTCCCCAAGTTCCTTTTAAGGTTTAGCAGATGAGTAAATATTAACTGTGTTGAATTACTCTATCTAAAATAGGAAGAATAATGGGATGTACAAAATACGAAAAGAGGGACTTCCCGGGTGGTGCAGTGGTTAAGAATCTGCCTGCCAATGCAGGGGACATGGGCTCGATCCCTGGTCTGCGAAGATGCCACATGCCGCGGAGCAACTAAGCCCGTGCGCCACAGCTACTGAGCCTGCGCTCTAGAGCCAGGAGCCACAACTACTGAAGCCCGTGCACCACAACTACTGAAGCCCACGTGCCTAGAACCCGTGCTCTGCAACAAAGAGAAGCCACTGCAGTGAGAAGCCCGTGCACAGCAACGAAGACCCAACACAGCCAAAAATAAATACATACATACACACATTTATAAAAAAAATACGAAAAGATCATCCAAGAAGTTTATAATCATGTGAAAGTTGGGTGGCCATGTCTAATACCTGGATTTTGGTATCACTTGTAATGACCAGGGGGAAAATATGTTGTTATATTCTATCTCAGTCAGAAAACACTCCATTTTGAAGCGGCTTCATAGAGTTTTCTCTTCTTATTTAAACTATCGTCTTAACAGAAACAACTGGCTTACTTGTGATTTATTTAAACATAGATGTTGTTTTCCCCTTTCTTCTTCTCCTTCCTTCTTTTCTCCCCTTATTCTCTTCCCTTCCTCCTTCATTGCCCTTTCCCTTTCTGTTCCCAAACAATTCCATCCTGAAACCATCAGGTGGGGCACAACATTTGTACAGCTAGGGTTGAGGGCAGGATGTTGGCCAAAATTTGTACTTCAGAGCCCAAGCAGGGTGAAGAGGGTGTTGGGGGGGGGGTCACCTAGCATGAGGTGTCAGAATCCAATCAAGGGAAGCTAGGCAGGTAGGCAGGGTGGTTGTTCAGTATGGGGTATCAAATTGCAAGTGGCTTGGGGAGGGCATCTGCACAGGGGTGGGAACAGAGATGGGAAATTGGCTATTTACGTGTGGATTGATCAGTTAAGTAAATATATTAAGAATAATGTGAGTCATGTTTCTCACTGGCAGGCTAGGGTGTCACCAGAAAAGAGAAAAAGGCTAAAGTAAACTCTATAGTGTTGGATTGGACTTGGAAGTATTGGTGTAAACTTATAGTTTTCATTAGATAGAGAGATGATGATAGATAGAAATGTAGATGTAATGTAAATGTATGTATGTGTATATGCATATACACAAATTCTGTCCATTGAAAGCCTGGGAGCAGCAATACCCTCGATATCGGTTAAACTGTCTGGCATGAGAAAGAACAAGATGAGCCTGAAACATCTCCTAGTGCCAGAAAGCAAGAATGTGCTTCAAGAATGTTGGCGACATGTCAGGACATAGCTGCCAGTGTGAAGGGGGTCCCCACTGGCCAAGTCTGGGACAATTTGAGTATCAAAATGAACAATTATAATAAAGGATTGTGAAAAGATAAAAGATTGTTAAAAGATAAAAGGCACATTAAAATTTTAAGAGTTTATCTGAACAAAAATCCATTTGAAATTGGGCAACGCCAAACTAAAAGTGATTAAGGGCACTCCACTAGGGAAAAAACTTTATAGAGAAGAAGCAGAAGTAACATAAGGAAATTATTGATTGGCTCTAGCTTCGAACCTGGTTGGCTATTTGTGATTGGTTGTCAGGTTTTGATTTCATAATCTTGAGGCGTATACGGGCTTAGATTCTGGTTTGCTTACATAGGCTGCCACAGCATTAGATCCGCCTCAGTCTAATGGCCTCCCTGTTTAATTAATATAACAAATCTATTAAATAAAACAGAAAACCATGGGAATACACACATATAGAAAGTATGATGCAGAACAGGATGTCTAGCTAGTTTCCAAGTACCACCCCACAAAATACAGATTAAGCCTCAAATATATCACCTAAATCAAGGGATCAAACTAAACAACATCAGTAATGACACAAATAGAAATTATAGGATAAAATCACTACCCAAAAATGATAACCTCATAGACTTAGAGACCGAACTTATGGTTACCAGGGGCGAAGGGTGGGGGGAATGGATGGTGGGGGAGTTTGGGATCAACATGTACCCACTGCTATATTTAAGATGGATAACCAACAAGGACTTACTGTATAGCACAGGAAATTCTGCTCAATGTTATGTGGCAGCCTGAATGGGAGGGGAGTTTGGGGGAGAATTGATACATGTACATGGATGGCTGAGTCCCTGTGCTGTGCACCTGAAACTATCACAACATTGTTAATCGGCTATACTCCAATATAAAACAAAAAGTTAAACAAAATGACAACCTTAATCTAATCATGAGGAAACATTAGACAAACCCAATTGAAGAACGTTCTACAAAATAACTGAACTGTTATCTTTGAAAGTGTCAAGGTCATGCAAAACACCGGAAGACTGAGAAACTGTTCCAGACAGAAGGAGGCTGACGAAACATGACAGCTAAATGCTGCATATGATCATGACCTGGATACTTTGCTATAAAATTCATTATTGGGTCTAAATGCTGGAGAGGGTGTGGAGAAAAGGGAACCCTCATACACTGTTGGTGGGAATGTAAATTGGTGCAGCCACTATGGAAAACAGTCTGAAGGTTCCTTAAAAAACTAAACATAGAGTTATTATATGATCCAGCAATCCCAATCCTGGGCATATATTTGGAAAAGGTGAAAATTTTAATTTGAAAAGATACATGTACCCCAACGTTCACAGCAGCACTATTTACAATAGCCAAGCCATGGAAGCAACCTAAGAGTTCATGGACATATGAATGGATTAAAGAAGATGTGGCACATATATACAATGGAATATCACTCAGCCATGAAAAAGAAATGAAATAATGCCATTTGCAGCAACATGCATGGACTTAGAGATTATCATAATAAGTAAGTCAGACATAGAAAGACAAATATCATATGATATCACTTATATGTGGAATCTATAAAAAGTGATACATGGACTTCCCTGGTGGTCCAGCAGTTAAGACTCCCCACTCCCAATGCAGGGGGCCCGGGTTCGATCCCTGGTCGGGGAACTAGATCCCACATGCATGCCACAACTAAGAAGTCTACATGCCGCAACGAAGATCCTGCGTGCTGCAACTAAGACCCAGTGCAGCCAAAAATAAATAAATAAATATTAAACAAATCTTTAAAAATAAATAAATAAATAAATAAAGTGATACAAATGAACTTATCTACAAAACAGAAATAGACTCACAGAAAACAAACTTATGGTTACCAAAGGGGAAGTAGGGGGAGGGATAAATTAGGAGTTTGGGATTAACAGATACACACTACTATATATACAATAGATAAACAGCAAGGACCTACTGAACAGCACAGGGAAGTATAATCAATATTTTGTAACAAGCTATGATGGAAAAGAATCTGAAAAACAATAGATATATATACATGTAAGTATAATTGACTCACTTTGCTGTACACCTGCAACTAACACAACATTGTAAATCAACTATACTTCAATAAAAAATGATAATAAAGTTCATTATTGGGTCAACAGAATAAACTTGAACATGTCTGAGAATTAGGCAGTAGTGACATTTCAAGGTTAATTTCCTAATTTTGATTGTTGTACTATAGTTATGTAGGAGAATGTTCTTGTTTGTAGAAAATACATACTAAAGTATTTAGAAATAATGGGACATCATATCAGCAATTACTCTCAAATGGTTCAGAAAAAAAATTATTTTGGTGTAACTCCCAACTTTTCTGTACGTTTGTGATTGTTTCAAGATGAAAAATATTTTTAAAAGCATAAATGTTATCAGAATGATTGGTTTTTCTAAAGTCTTATTAATTTTTTTTCCATAGAAGGAAATACCATCTCCTGTTGTCTTAAGAGCGAAATTTAAATAGTGACATGAGTGGATTTGATTTAAAACAGTGAATTATCAGAAGATGCACAGGTTTTTAATTAGATTGCATTTACAGAAATGCAATGAAAATTACTAAGTAGTCTTGTGCTCTATGAGTGAATTCTCCAAAACCGGCTAAAAAGAAACCATAGTCAAATAAAAGGAGAAGTATGATGGAAAATTATATTTTCACCTCTTACATGACTATCTTTTTTCCTTTATAGGAATCTTCCATTAACTGCTCTCAGGAAAAAAAAAAATTACCAAAATTAAACATTTTTTTTCAGAGCAATCAGATGACTATTTCATAGGGAATTTGATGTCATAAATAAATACATAAAAGGAGTAAATAATATATACTACAGATACATTTTCATTAAAAAATGCACACATTGAATTTAATGAACAGCACTTATCCATTTAAAAAGAAATGTATAACAGATATCTGTGTGTGCAGCAGATTTTTAATGTCCTACTGCCATGTGTTCTGTACATAGATTTTTGTTTTCCTTTCAGATTTCTAAACACAGTGGAAACCACGAGAGAGAATATCTGAAGCAATTCATTAAAATCTTGGCAGCCGCACCCTCAGCTCCTGCTTCCCTGAAAGCTGCCTTTACTGAAGCTGCAATTCCCTCCACAGAAGACTATTGTCACTGCCTTCGGAGGGGCAATTCCTGGAGGAACCACTTCAGCCAATCTAGAGTCTTGAATAAACAAAACTATGTAAATAAATTGCCATCTCGAAAGCGGTGGGTTAGTGTGCTCTTTTGAATGTTCCTGGGAAAATAAATTTGACTAAAATGAAATATTTTTACTGTACGATGTAACGCTCCAATTCAGTGGATTCTGGTGTCTCTCCAGTGTCAGTTGTATGGGGAAGGGAAATGACAGGCTGTCCCTCAGCTGTTGAATCAGACGAACCTCTTTTCTTGGACAAGATTTTACAGTGAAAATATGTTGTAGGTGATCTAAAATGAAAGAATTTCTCCTTGCCAAGAACTTCGCATTTTCTGCCTTTTTCACCTGTTTGTGGTTCTGGTTTTTTTTTTTTTTTTCAGTTACTCTCCCCTCCACTAGGCTTTGGTAATTAGGGTGGGAATTTCCTGATTCCAGTGTTCCATGGTAGCCTTTTCCCTCCCTCCAGTTTCCTCCCAGTGGCCTATCTCTTTGGTGTCTTTGTTCTCAGCACAAAATTGTCCCTGCAAGCATTGACCAAAGTTTTATGAATACACACTGACTCATTAACTACTTGAAGATCTTCTTCATTAAGTAGCTTCTTTTTTTTTTTCTTTCTTGGCTGTGTTGGGTCTTCATTGCTGATGCAGGCTTTCTCTAGTTGAGGTGAGCAGGGGCTACTCTTTGTTTTGGTGAGTGGGCTTCTAACTGCGGTGACTTCTCTTATTGCAGAGCACCGGCTGTAGGTGCGCGGGCTTCAGTAGTTGCAGCACGTGGGCTCAGTAGCTGTGGCATGCAGGCCATAGAGCGTGGGCTTCAGTAGCTGCAGCACGAGGGCTCTAGAGCGCAGGCTCAGTAGTTGTGGCCCACAGGCTTAGTTGCTCTGTGACATGTGGGATCTTCCTGGACCAGGGATCAAACCCACGTCCCCTGCATTGGCAGGCGGATTCTTAACCACTGCGCCACCAGGGAAGTCCCTAAGTAGCTTCTTTTTAAATTTTGGTGATGATTTATTTTTTATTTATCTTACCATGAATCACAATAGACAAAGGAAACATGACTTGAGGCATAGAAAAAAATCCATATCATAGAAAATCTTTCTGAAAAAGATTTTACTGTACCAAAAAACAGAAGAAAAAAAAAGGAAGCCTCTGAACCTTTCTCTACGTGCATGCTAATAATACAGACTACTTCAGAGAAATAGAAACAAGCCCAGCGCTTTCAAGAGGATCCAAGCAGTTAATCACCAAAACGACTATGCATCAGTCCTCTTAAAAATCCCTGTTATTTACTGAAAATAATTTAATAGGTGGAAGTAGTGAGATTTGTAGGTAATTTTTGAAAGATGTTTATTGAGGGTTCCATGAACGTTCCCCCTTATGTTCATTTAATTTTTTGAAATATTTAATTTAAAGCCTCTTCATTCTCAAAAATCCAAACTTTTTCCAAATTTTGAGCTTACCTCCTCTGATGCAGAATTTTTCTTTAAAAAGATGATCTGTATCTATGTCATTATAGTCAAGGCTGGTCTCTAGGCCTTGACTGGAAGAGAGACTAGAGACAAATATAAGCCAATGGGAAAGAGGTATCTCTCTGTCCTGTGTGGAATCAGAACACCATCAGAATGCTTGGTACTAATGGCAGCCTGAAGCCTGTAATGTGCCACCTTTCCCCTTAGGGCCTCCTAATCTGTGTCCAGCTTTCCAAACGTCCATCTAATCTGTGTCCACCCCCGGGAGCAGATAGTACAGTTCCCAGTCAGGGCGTTCTCTGATAAGTATCAAAACCTCGCAGCTTAAGAAAAAGCTTGATATCTACACCAGGTTGGCCAAATGCTCAGCTGAGTCTGAAGAGGGTGAAGAATTTCAGGTAAAGCAAAGCAAAAGGGTGACCTACTCAGTACTCGAATGATAGTTAAGAAGCCTAAATTCTTGTTACAGCCCTAGCATCAGGTGGCTCTGTGACCTTGGGCAAGTCACTCAAACTTCCTGGACTTGGTTCTCTTATTTGTAAAATAAAAGAAGTTGGACTATGATTCCCAAAGTCCCTTTTTATAAACAGTTCTATGATTCTTAACTGTAGTAGCAATAAGATAATCTAAAACAGATATCCACACACCAACCTCTGTCACCAAGTACATATGTGGAGAGAGGCTTAGGAGAAATAGTGCAACTCTAGTAACCAAGGAAACACGAAAATTTTAACAGTGAAATATACCCTGTGTAGTCGGATAAGACACATCCTACAAAGCCAATCAGGAAAATGGAATTGAGGATTAATGAATATAGGGAGTTTCAAAAAACAGTTCACTTCTATTCCTCCCCCTGAAAAGGCAAACTGTAGGTTTACCCACAGACTACTGGATAAGTGCCTGAGAGTTCTTTGGGGGTAGCTAATCCCTTCTAAGATTCAAGCACTGTTGCTAATTTTTGCTTTAAAATGCCTTTGTCTAAAAGAAAAAAAAAAAAAGAATGAAGAAAAAAGAAAGTCTTTGTCAAGGTTTCTTTTCGTGTTAGAAAAATCCTAACTCCCTGTGGACTGATGGAATCCAACCCTCCTGTCCTGTCCTTCAGTCAGAAGTCTGCAGTGTATTCTGTGAATAATCATCTCATTAAAAAATATATATTGGAGTAAATAAAGACCCAGATGCCTCAGATGGCTGAGTCCACTCAGTTTCCTCTTTCTCTTTCATATATTTACATATTAATTTTAAGCCATAGGTGAAAATTAAAGCCTGCTCTCTGCCAGTCTCTCTTTGATGTTGCAGAGATGAAAGGCTTCCTAAGGGAAGGTTTCTTGAAAGGAAGACTGATGCCAAGTATGATTGGTCCCCGGAATCTGACTGCTAAGACTGTGTGAGGACTGAAGTGCTCTGTGGGCCTCAGGAAGTTGCCCACACTGCCAGGCACTCTCCGCCAAAGCCTGGGGTGGGGATGGGGCTTCCTACTGGGAGCTGGGTCACCAAGAGCTGAACTTGGAACACATATCACAGTTACATCCTGTTTAAGTGAAAGACAAGTTCTATCGCCAGAAATTGCTTTTTGTCTGAGGAGAGGGAGAAGGAAGTGGGGCTGGATACTAGATAGCTATGGTTAGCTAACGTGCACCTGGCCCTTTGGAATGAGACTCTTGCAGGTGAACGGGTGAGGCGGGGGACTGGTCTGGGCATCCTCCCTCTCTGAGCCATCTCTAGCACATTTCTCACCCTCACTTTTTCACCTCTCCCAACGTTCACTGGAGAGCAGGCTGGACACAGGGAGGTCAAGAGGAAAAGGGGGAAAAGAGTTGTGGGAGAAGGTAGTCGAGACAAGAGGTGGTAATGGTAAGGATCAAATCCTTTTCAGGCCTTCGTGTCCCTTTCTTCTCCATTGTGGGCCCCTCCTCCATCTCTGTAAGCGAACGTCACGAGAGCAATAGAGAAAAGCTTTGTTTTCATGGTATACAGTATTAACCACAAGTTGGAACAGCTCCCATTTGAGCATTTTACCTGGAATGAGACCTGAATCCCAGAGCGGAATAATTCCCCTCCCAAAATATAAGTTCTGAGCTGGCTCAGACAGAGGAACACCCTGTAAGGAGTCGGGGGGGATGAGCTCTGCTCTTGGTGATCAACCACTACCTACACCGCCCATAGGATGCCCAGCCCAGTCCCCACCTCGCTATTACCCTGTGAAATCCCAGTTCTCAGAGGCACCTCTAATATGAATGGGAATCTCCTGCAGGGCTTGTTAAAATAAGGATTGCTGGGCTCCACATCCAGAGCTTCTGATTTGCATTTCTAACAAGCTCTGGGAGATGCTGGTGGACTGGGGAGCCACCCTTGGGAACCACCATCCCAGCACATAGCAGGCATTTAACAGACATCTGTTGTATATTTTCATAATGAGAGGTGAGGGATGAGTACTGTGGAATAGAAGAAAACAGCAATCATTTCATTCTGGATTTCTGAGTTAATATGGATTTGTTTGTACTTTTCCTCAGTTTCCCACGTTGTTGACACAATTTTAGCATTGTTACTGCAATTTTAACAATTTTCAGGAAACAGCAGTTGCTCTCCTCCTTGAAAGACAATGGAAATTTAATAATGGGTTAAATGATGTTTTGGAAGAAACTAGTGTTTCCTATATATCTGTGATAGCCTTGCCTCTGACATAATTGACAATTGACATTATAGGCATTATGTCCATTGACTTTGATTTTCTTTCAAATCTTTAGGGAAACTTAGCAATTAAAAAGTTTCAGGTGATTTGCCAAGATTTACACAGGAAATTTTTTTTTTCAGAAACAAGAATTTCTGACCTGAAGAAATCTTTTCTGACTCAAGTGATCACTTTTGATCATAAGCCAGAAAAATATTAGAGTCTGCACAGTGGCATTCAGCATTGCTGCTTCCTTCATGCCATTTCTTTGTTTTTGTTTTTGTTTTTCAAGTTGTCTAATTTATTACAAACTAAAAATCTCTTTCAAACTGGCACCAAAGTAGCTTTTCTTCATGAGCTGATTAGGACCACATGAGCTCAGGAAACGCTGTCAGATCCTGCCTCTGGCACAGCTGGAACGATCCAACTGATTTGCCAGTATGATTTTTTTTTTTTAATCAGTCATCAATTTTACACACATCAGTGTATACATGTCAATCCCAATCACCCAATTCAGCACACCACCATCTCCACCCCACCGTGGTTTTCCCCCCTTGGTGTCCATACGTTTGTTCTCTACATCTGTGTCTCAACTTCTGCCCTGCAAACTGGTTCATCTGTACCATTTTTCTAGGTTCCACATACATGCGTTAATATACGATATTTGTTTTTCTCTTTCTGACTTACCACTCTGTATGACAGTCTCTAGATCCATCCACGTCTCAACAAATGACTCAATTTCATTCCTTTTTATGGCTGAGTAATATTCCATTGTATATATGTACCACAACTTCTTTATCCATTCGTCTGTTGATGGGCATTTAGGTTGCTTCCATGACCTGTCATGCCATTTCTTTAACTCATCTCCTTTACCTCAAAGCCTGAACACGAGGGAGTGCAAAGAAAATGGATCATTTAAAACGCACGCTTGTGGCTGATGATCCATTCTCCCCACCACCTCCTCTTAGACATACACACATGGGGAAAAACAGAGCATGAAGAGCTAACCTCTATGTAATGAAAATGAATAATGCATATTCATCAATACATTGATAACTGGAATTAAGATTTGCCAGGACCACTGCAACAACAATATATTTTCTTGTAAGTATATTTCTCCGTGCTCAAAAAGCTTTATAGACTTTTAAAATGAATCTCCGTAACATCCCTCTGAGGAACAGGTGTAATTATCCCCTCTTCATAGATGGATCCGCAGACACAAAGGAAGGGACTGAATCAGCCAGGAAGGAGATTCAGTTAAGGACCCAAATAATTCTAATGCGATCTGCCTCTCCTATCAATGCCATTTTCCTTTGATACATGAAAACGTGTTGTAGGAAACTCCGAAGGCACTGTTTTTTCATTCTTCAGTGATGTCCCCAACTCTGTCGGGACATCCAAAGACAGGAAATGATAAGCCGGAGTACAAGTCTATGGAAACCGAAGTTGAATTTTCCTGGGCGATATGATCAAGGTCCTTCAATGCTGAATTCCATCAGTACCTGATCAGCCAGCACCATGCTTTTATTTGCATAAAACCACACAAAGAGGAGCTAATATAAAACGAACAGACATGATTACAAGGCTGCAAATCTCTAAAAGTATCCAACATTTGGTAAGTACTAATTTGAGAAGCAACTGGGGATTTTTCTGAATGACAATAGTTTTCAGAGCAACAGGTTTGGAAAATATGCTGTCTCTGGCCAGAAGCCAGATTCCTGACACGAAACAGCAGAGCCACAGACACTGGGGAGAGGAGAGTACAGCAGCCTGAAAGCCTGCACTATGAACCCTCTTTCATGTTGTGCCGTATTTTGTTCAGAAGAGATTCATACTACAAAACCGTGTCCTTTAGGAATTATTAGTCTTAATACTCTCACCTTTGAAGCAATGGACACAATGGCAGGATCACGAACCAGAAGGCCTGGAAGGCTCCAGCTTCCGCAAGGCCATGCACACCCCCAGCGCTGAGGTCTTCCAGCAGCACCAGCCCATTCCAGTTCTCCAGGTCTCCTCACCCGTCTCCTGAAAGCTCTCCTCCCCAGAGATCCTGAGACTGCAGGGAAGGAAAGGCGACTGACTATGCTCTCTGTGGGTGGAGGTCTCAGAGTACAAAGCTCCAGGGTTTTCCTTTCTGTAAGTACTGTTCTTCACCAAGTGGAGTAAGCTTGAAGTGTGAAATTCTCCTATTCAAGGTGGGATGGGGCAAAAAGAAACAAAATTCTCAAAAAAGGCAGAGATTATAACATGAGTAATCTGTCACTGTAACAGGTGTTTGCCTTAATTTCCAAAAATGAGAATAAAGGACGGCCTTATCTATGCCGTGTTCCTTTTAATATTTTACAACTGAGAAGGTAACGTGCTCATGTACACCTACCTATAAAGACTGACTATATAAAGATACAAGCAGGTATTCAGAGGGAGACAGGTTACTGTTCTAATCAAATAAAGCTTACAGCTTAGTTAATCACACACATTTGACGTTACACTTCATTGTTTGTGCTGCATGGCAATAAGATACGACAGGAAGGAGGTCACTGAAATGACTGTAATTAGTATTTTTTGACATAGCTTGACCAACATTTTCATTTTTTTTTTTTACTTTGATAGTTCAGTATCTTTTACCACAATCAATATCATCAGTTTTCCATAATGCCATGAGGCTTTTTTTTTTTTTTTTGGCTGTTGGGTTTTCGTTGCTGTGCGTGGGCTTTCTCTAGCTGCGGTGAGCACGGGCTGCTCCTCATTGCGGTGCGCAGGCTTCTCATTGCAGTGGCTTCTTTTGTTGCAGAGCACGGGCTCTAGGTGCACGGGCTTCAGTAGTTGTGGCATGTGGGCTCAGTAGTTGTGGCTCTCGGGCTCTAGAGCGCAGGCTCAGTAGTTGTGGCGCACGGGCTTAGTTGCTCCGCGGCACGTGGGATCTTCCCGGACCAGGGCTCGAACCTGTGTCCAGGCATTGGCAGGTGGATTCTTAACCACTGCGCCATCAGGGAAGTCCAGGTGTTTTTTTTTTTTTAAATCAGCATTCACACAGGTATGTTAGTACTGGGAAAAGAGAAAAAAAGTGCTGGATCAAATTCCTTTTCACTCAGAAATTTCTTTGTCACCGCTCTCCACCACTTATGTCCCTACTCCTCATGTGTCTTCACCTTCCTAGTCCTTGTTATTTACATTGGCAATTTTTCTTAAACTTATCAGATGCAAAGAATTACCTACAGAAAGAAAAAAAGAAAAAGATTTCAGGCCCACCCACTTGATCTCCAGGGGAACTGCTGAGGAAATCTGTGTATTTAACAAGGAGCACAGGTAATTCTTTGCAGGCAAGTTCAGGAAATACTGGCTGGGAGTTCTACTCTGAAAGGGGGTGAAGGTTAGGGGTGTCAATGGGGAAGGGCAGACAAGAGCAGTGGCACAGAAAAAGGAGAGGAGAATGAGAACAGATTGGATCCCAGGCTGAGAGGGAAAAGGAGAGAAAGTTTTGGAATTAAGGGGCCGGGATGAGGTTGGTGATGGGGCAATCACTACTGAGTAGTCAGCTTCTTCCACAGAATAGACCCTTGGTAGCTGCAGCTATGGCTCCTGCTGCATACAGTACACCCTTTGGATACAGAAAAAGGCTAGAGAAGACAAACACTCTGTCTTCAGCTTCTTAAGTAGCTCCCGTAAAAAATACCAAAGCAGATTTACCTTCAGAGCCACCCAAGGCAGAATTGGCTTCCAACAGCAAGATGGACTGTGCCCAAAGAAATATATATTCTTCCAGGAAGGAAGAGAAAAGATCATTTATTGTGTGCTTGCTCTGTATCAAGTACTTCTGAAGGAGCTCTGATGTGTGGGTCTAATATTCATACAGTAAATTCTTCTTCAGTGTCTGTCAAGTGCTGAGCACTGGGTTAGGTGCTAAGAATACAGAAGAAAAAAAGGGATGGTTTGTGCCCTGATGAAATTTACATTATAGTGAAGATAGACATTTAAAAATAAACACATAAATGTGAGTTGTATAGTGGGTTTAAAATTTATAGTCACCCACATGTGTTGGAATTTGCCTTAACTTTTTCTCATGGAATTCAAACTTAGCTCTTGAGTCCCCTTTCTGCTGATGGAAGGAAAGTTAACTCAACCTTGCCACTTGAAGATAGTTCAGTCCCTTTCTGTTTAAAGCTACTAAATATTCATTATGATTCAAAGTTTTCCTCCTCCTTCTTCTGTTTCCCTTTTTCTTGAGGATGAGCCAACTTCCCCAAGAAATCTTAACTACCTTCCACCACTGGGGACATCTGTAGTGCCACTGTCCACATGATCCTTGAGGGGTCACAGACATGCACCAGCGGAGGTACAGTTTACCACAAGTGGTATTCGGCACCCATTGCTGATGGCCATGGTCCCTGCCATTGCTTCCAGCCTCAAGGTCTACATACTCAGTTTCTCCCGGTTCCCCGGGCCTCTTGGCATTTTGCCACCACCCTCAAATCCTTCAGAGGCTTAAAACCTCTCAGCAATTTCCTTCCGCCACCCAGGCATATGCAGGTTCTATAAAGCTGCCCTCAGTCCATCTGTCAGGACTCACTCAGTCCTTATTGGCCAGGTGTCCTATTGGCTGGGTGCTATTCCAAACTTGAGATTCATCTAAGTAAATCTGGGTATTGCAATTACCTCCCTCGGTTTTGCCCCGGTAGCGGACAGGGTGCCAGCACCCTTCTCAGCACCCATTAGCATCTGTACTATTACCTCCTCTGAATCTCCTTTTCTTGTCTGGAAGACTCACTGACCATAGAGTTTTTACAACAAGCCTATGAAATTGGGACAAATGAAGGCTGAAGAAATAGCCCCAAACTCAGTTAAAGGTGAGAACCAAGTAAAGAACAGCATGTACACGGGATGACCTGACCGGGAATGTAGTCGTCCCCAGGGAGAACAGAAGAGGAAGGAAGAATGGAATTTGACTTGGTGCTTAATCACAAGAGAAAAAGTTCCAAAGTGGAAATGATTATCCTGAATTGTCAAGTTTATGTTTTCCCATTCCCAGCTGGAAACCATGGTTTGTGTGTTATAAAGAATTTAGTTATACACTGTTACATTCATGTACTCCTGACTTTTCTGACTATAAATCTTCCAAGACCTCTATAATTACAAATTGTGCCAACTGCTGTGAAGGAAAAGTAAAGGATGCTCTGACACTATATAACAAAAGGCCCAATTTAGATTGGAGAGCAGGAAGGAACTGGGGCACTAGGCTAGTTTTCTCAGCCTGATAGCAGCTGCTCACGTGGACAAGCACACCTAACTCCATCACAGAGCGCTCACAGCCAGCTGGGATCACCACCCGGACCTCTAGTTGTTATCAACAGTGCCCCAAATAATACCACCAAATTGGTGAAACCTGTTAATAATATGCACAAACATTTTCTTTAATGTTTAAAGCTGCCTTGTAACTACACTGCAGGCATGTAAGCAAGCAAAATCCAGACTCTGGGGAAAGCTACAGGTCAAATAATCTGTTTTCTTCAACAAGTAAATTGCAAGGAGTAAAGAGAGAAGTAACATAGATTAAAGAGAAATAGTCACAATGTGAGAGGTTAGATCCTGATTCAAAAAAAGAAACTAAGAAAGTTGATGTTTATAAAACAATGGGAAAATTGAATACTAACTGCCTGTTTGATTATATTAATAAATTTTAGGCATGATAATTGGTCATGTTTGTAATTATTTTAAAACTTTTTGTCTTCTAGAGAAATATGCTTCAAAATAATACAAAAGGGAGGAGTGGATGAGGGGAGGAATGGGATAAGATTGGCCTTAGGTTAATGGAGATTGGGGCTGAGTGATGGGAACATAAGAATTCATTATACTATTATGTCTATTTTTGTGCATATTTAAAATTCTCCACAATTAAAAGTAAAAACAAACAAAAAAGTCAAAACTTACCTAAAATCTGCCTTGCAATTCTACCCTCATATATGACTGTGTGTCACAAGTGTGTCACCTTTCCACGGTGTCAGTGGAAAGGAGCTGTCCTTTCTCTTTATGTCTAGGTATTAATGTACATACACATTATACTCATTTAGTCTTACATTTACTGTCTGTTGTCATTAAAGTGTCATGAAACAGGGATGGGTTCCTGGGTTCCACGTTGCTAAGTTCCACTGACATTTGTGTGTCGTCAAACCTGCAGCTCATGTTTCTCACTTTTAGCTCCAAATAGTGATATTGTTGCTTGTAGCGTGGTGTCGTGACCATTGATGGAGGGACAGTGAAAATAGTTTAGCATTACGCAGTATAATGGAAAGAGTGTGGAGACCTGGGCTGGTTTTGACTTAAGATCTGGGTATTAGTCCTGGCTCTGCCACTGGTTGGTCACATGACAATGGACAACTTGGATGAGTCCTTTAACCTAGTTAGTCCTCAGTTTCTTCACCTGCAAATGAAGTGCTGAGACTGCTCTCCACAGTCCTCTAAGCTCTAGGACTCTATGATTCCATTAAGGCTTATTCTAAAATACATTAAAAGCTTATCATATAAGATACGTGAAAGCATGTTGTTTTTTTCATATCATAAAGGAGAATATGGTATAGATAGCCTAAACAGTGCAAGTTAAATATTATCTTCTTTTAATTGTTTTTTTTGTGGGGGTAGGGTGGGGTTAGGGGGTAGAAAATGATTTTTCGTCGGTCTTCTATAAATAAAGAAAACAGAGTATTTAAATAATATTTAACAGTAAGCAACAGTAAAAGCTAAGTTCATATCACATGTAAGCTAATCAAGGTTATGATGGGGGGGTCAGAGACTATGAAATTATATGGAAACGTAATTAAATTGTTCCTAGTAATCTCCATAAAAACTAAAATTTTAAAAAAATCAAAGAAACATTAGTTAAAGCTGCAACATAGTAGATTAAAATTGAAAAAAATTTTGATGATAGCAACATAACAATATAATAACAACAGTAGCAAATGTTTATTTCTCTCTTACTATAATATGGTGAGCACTGTTCTAAGCAGTATTTAACTTGTTTAATTTTCATAACAATCCTAGAGGTGGTTATTATTATTTTCCTCATCTCTATGATGAGGACCTTTGCCCAAGGTCACAGAGCCAGCTTAACTCTAAGGTGTTTTGAGAGGATCAGATTGTATTTGCACAACAGTGTATGTAAAAATACTTTGTGTCAAACAGGTGTTAATTACCATTTTTATGACGGGGGGGGGAAGTTTAAATGTCTAAAATAGATTTAATAATACAAGATGAAAAGGAATAATAAAATGCTTCAAAATTCTGGAAGATCTTATTGTAAAAAGACAATGTGCATGATGAAATAATGGATCTAGGTAATGATCGTCAGTGGCAGCCAAGACCACAGGTGAAAACTGAGGGAGAACTTTATAATGGATGGATCAGGGTGACAACTCTTAAATCCACTGATAAATGTTACCAGCAAAAAAGAAACATAATGAGACATTATGTGTTTTCTGATGGATATATATAACCCCATTTACGATGAAAAATCAAACCAGAATCTGATCAAGATTCTAGACCTAACTCTAGCCTACAGGAAATGCTGGGGAAAGAGGTACACTAAACTGTGAAAGAAACTGTAAGGATGGATTCAGCCATACCCAGAATGTGAGAACCATTATAGGACAAATGACTTGTTTCTTCAATAAATAAATTCCAAGAAAAAAGTGGGCAAGAGAGAGAACTATAATTTTTAAAAATATTTAAGAGGTATTTCTAAAATGTAGCGTTTGGATCTTGATTTGAACAAACCAATTTTTTTTAATGGGGGAAATTTGATTACTAACTGGATTATTTGGTGATAAAAAGGAATTATTGTTATTATTGAAATGAGATATAGTATTATGGGATTTTCTTTTAGGCTTTATCTATTAGCAATACAAGTGGAAATATTTACACATGAAACAATATGATATTTATGTTTAGTTTCACAAATGTAGTGTGGGACGGGAGTGAGGTATGCAGATGAAACGACACTAGTCATGAGTCAATCATCACTAAGCCAGGTGATGTGTACATGGGGTTTAGTTATAATATTCACTCTATTTTGTATATGTGTCAATTTTTCTATAACAGAAAAGGTTTAGGAAAAGAAAGGGAAACGACGCACCAATTGAAAATAGTTTTTGAAGCTGGAAAGAATCTCATTATTCTTAAAGTGAAGATAATCCAGCTAAATTTCACTCTGTGTATGAAGAATACACTGCAAATGTGCCCTTTAAAAAGACAAAGACAGAACCCCTAGCGATTTATTATTTTTTGTTTCTCTTTCTGGTTTAATTTAGGAATTAAGAACAAAAACAAAAACAAAACAACAACCCAAAAAACCACTACATAAATTATTCTGTTATTAACAAGCATTCGCTGAGCATAGCTAAGTGCCAGACTCTCATTCTGTTGTATACATTTGTGGAATTTTAGTCACAGTGTAAACTCCAGCTGGGGATACAAAGACACCAAGCAATTAAAATCAGTACAGGATAACACTGTAACAAAGCTAGACAGTTACCACCACCACGCCCACCCCAAGATTTATGCTTCCCTCCAAAGACTAGAGTAAGAGTAGAGCAGTTCCAGGGGTGCAGTCACCCAGTCAGAGGGTACATTTGCCAGCAAATGTGCAGCCCTGTGATTAGTTTTCACCAGCAAAAGTACTGACATGTCCCTACTTGACTGAGGTGCCTAAGAAGCAGGTATGCCTTCTCCACTCTTTCTCCAACTTCCAATGCCTGGGCAACTCTGGGAGTTTTCTGTTAAAGATGGCAGAGCCTCCATCACCCTGAGCCCCTAAATAGCTGCAAAAAGCACAGCAGCCCCACCACCACCATCAGCAATACAAGAACACTTACACTATCTTCACTGAACAACAAGTGTACATCTATGATGTTAAACCACTGAGATTTGGGGATTTAGCTGTTATAAAGCTAGTACACACATCAATTGCTAAGTGGGATGTTGTAGTGTATATTTAGGGGTGAGAAATCACTGCAGTGGAGAGAATTTAGAAAATTGGAGAAGGTGGAGCTTGAGCTATATTTTGAACTATGAGCTGTATGTGAGTGGCTAAATGGAGAGAAGGGTGGGAGGTTTACCAGAGTAAGGAACCAACAGAGGAACCACAAAAGGAGTTCACATGCAGCAAGGTCACAGTGAGACCATCCTGATGGGCAGGTGCAGGTTGGGGAGAGTGGGAAACAAGGATGTAGAGGCAGGATGGGATTAGAGTATGGAGGTCCTTGAGAATTTAGGACGTGATTCAACAGCAACTACTAAAGTTTCTGAAGTACAAGGATGCCTGATGAAAGGTCTATATTAGGAAACTCACTGAGACAAAAGAGTACAAGACGGACCTAAGGGGAAAAGATCAGTCTGAGTGACAGTCCAGTTTAGATACAATTAGAGACCATATTGGCAAATGCAGTAGAAAGAAAAGAGTAAATATGACAACAGAGGAAAAATATGAAATCAAAAGATTATTCAGTCAGAAGGTCTATGTCTAGTCCCAACTCCCCAAATTGTGAGTTCTATTGTTTTGGGCATATTTTTTAGTATCTGTGTGTTTTTTTCTTCCTCTGTAAAATGAGAGGATAGAACCAGATGACCCCAAAGTTCTTTCCATCTGTAAAATTCTATGGTTATGAAATCATGAAGAAAAAAATAAAACAATGTAAGTGATACATTCAGTAGGAGGAGACAGAGAAGGGAAGTATTCCATTGCATGACTGAAACAGTTTATTTGAATTGGTCTCCTCTAGGGGGATGCTTGAAATGTTTTTAATCTTTTGTATTACAATCAGTGTAGTAATGCATGGTGCAAAAGGACTTTAACACTCCCAGATTGTCACTTGCATCTTGGTTTTAAGAACAAATCCTGACTACATTAACTTTGCCACAACAGTTACACTGGCTGCGGTATCAATTCCTCTCTTAGAGTTGAAGCGAACTCTAAAGTTTATTTCCTGATTTCAAAGATTTAAAAAATGTGAAAAGTACTTTGGGAAAAAAAAAAATGATGTCTTCACAAACTTGCAATATCATTATCAACTTTATTACCATGAAATCACAAATAGCACTAGCTACTTTCTCCCCTAGATAACTATGAATAAAGTAACATTAAAATATTGTTTGGTTTTCTTTTTTTTTTTTTTACAATTACTCTTAGATTTCTTTTACTTTGTATTACTTTATAAATAGAAAAAAAAAAACCTAGATGAAACTATATTTTTGAAAGTAAACTAAAAACGCTAATTTCCATTCTGAAAATAACCCCTGATATTATAGAAGGACAAATAGGAAAAACAGTCCTTGACATTTAACAGTTTTCTGGAACTACGCTATTACCTTCCTACAGCATTAAAGAAAGATACCACCTAGCAGGTATTTATTTTACAAACCTATAAGGGTCTTTGCACAAGATATGTAGACAATATTTGACACTGATTCAATTATGTTACAGAATGGAGGCCAAGATGGATGAAATCAATGAAGACATGGGTTCACAGACATATATCTGACAAAGGACTGGTATCCAGGATATATAAAGAACTACAACTCAATAACAAAAACATAAACCACCTAATAAAAAAAGTGGACAAAGATTTAAACAGAAATTTCACAAATAAACGCTTATGAATGGCCGAGAAGCATATGAAAAGTACTGAACATCATCAGTTATTAGGAAATGCCAGTGAGTACCTATGTGAGCTATCATTATATACCCACCAAAATGGCTAAAATTCAAAAGACTGACAACACAATGTTGGCAAGAATGTGGAACAACCAAAATCACACATTGCTGATAGAAGTGTAAAATGGCACAGTTATTTTAGAAACAAAACTGGTGGTAGTTTCTTATAATACTAGGTATACACCTACCCTATGACCCACCAATTACATTTCTAAGTACTGACACAAGAGAAAGGAAAACACATGTTCGCAAAAACACTCGTGCAAAAATGCTCATAGCAGCTTTACTCAACATGGCCAAAATCTGGAAACCACTCAGCTCTTCATGAATAGGAGAATGGATAAACCAACTGTGGTACAGTCATATAACAGAATACCACTCAGAAGGAAAAAGGAACTAACTGTTGGTGTACACATGGATGAATCTTAATATTATGTTGAATGAAAGAAACCTTGCCCATAAAGCCTATTCTTTGATTCCATCTGCATGAAGTTCTAGAACAGGCAAAACTAATCTGTGGTGGAAAAAAATATTAGAACACTGGTTGCCTGGGGTGGGAGGAGAGTGGGTGAGGTTTGGCTGAAAAGAGACACAAGGAAACTTTCTGTAGTGATAGTAATATTCTCTGTCTTGATAGGGGTTTAGGTTACACAAGTGATATATTTGTCAAAATACAGCAAATGGTAAGGTTAAGATGTGTATAGGTCATTATATGTACAGATTACTTGAAAGAAAAAAAGAACTGTAAACTAATATAAAACTCTAGTTAATGATATGCATGCTGAAGCCTTTACAGATGAAGTATACTGATACCTGCAATGTACTGCATCAAAAAATTAAGGTGGATTGATGGACGGATGAAGAAATGGATAAATACACAGTTACATAATAAAGCATATATAATAAAATGTTCATAGTAGAATATGTATGAGTGGGTGTATGGATATTCACTATATAATTATTTCAACCTTTCTGTATGTTTGAAATTTATCAAAATAAAATGTTGGGTGGTGAAGGAAAAAAACGAGACTTCAATTCTATTTCTTATCAGGATGCTTGATCAAAAGATAATAACACGGTGCAGAGTGGTCCAGTGCGCCCGCCTGAGTCCCTGCTCCCTGTCAGGCACCCGCTCTCCCTGACCCAGCGGCCAGCCTGCCTGCCGAGCTTCAAGGGCACCACCTCTCGCCCAGGGTCGCGGCTCCGTCCCAGAACCAGTGGGGCTGGAAAATGCAGCCAAGCCTGTGTGAGGACTCCAACTCACCGTCCTGGACTCAGGGAAGCCCGGGGCTTGCATGCCCCCAGCATGGTCCAGCACGCATATAGAACTAGGTAAAAGAGAACATCCTACCTTATATCTACCAACAGTCAGTTCCCAGAAGGCAGCTATGCCAAGAGCAGCATTGAGAAAAATTAAATTGCTTTAAAAATGGAAGCCTCAGGGGGGACCTTCAAGATGGCAGAGGAGTAAGACGTGGAGATCACCTTCCTCCCCACAAATACATCAGAAATACATCTACATGTGGAACAACTCCTACAGAACGCCTACTGAACATTGGCAGAAGACCTCAGACTTCCAAAAAGGCAAGAAACTCCCCACGTACCTGGGTAGGGCAAAAGGAAAAAGAAAAAACAGAGACAAAAGAATAGGGACGGGACCTGCACCTCGGGGAGGGAGCAGTGAAGGAAGAAAAGTTTCCACACACTAGGAAGCCCCGTCACTGGTGGAGACGGGTGGGTGGGTGGGGCGCAAGCTTCGGAGCCACGGAGGAGAGCGCAGCAACAGAGGTGCGGAGGGCAAAGCGGAGAGATTGCCGCATAAAGGATCAGTGCTGACCAGCACTCACCATCCCGAGAGGCTTGTCTGCTCACCTGCCAGGGCAGGTGGGGGCTGGGAGCTGAGGCTCGGGCTTCGGAG
Organism: Balaenoptera musculus; assembly: GCF_009873245.2. Taxonomy (NCBI): domain Eukaryota; kingdom Metazoa; phylum Chordata; class Mammalia; order Artiodactyla; family Balaenopteridae; genus Balaenoptera; species Balaenoptera musculus. The sequence goes on along the minus strand of NC_045793.1, from coordinate 87,165,305 downwards.
GTCAGATCCCAGGGAGAGGACTGGGGTTGGCTGCGTGAACACAGCCTGAAAGGGGCTAGTGCACCACAGCTAGCCGGGAGGGAGTCCAGGGAAAAGCCTGGAACTGCCTGAGGCAAGAGAACATTGTTTCGGGGTGCACGAGGACAGGGGATTCAGAATACCGCCTAAATGAGTTCCAGAGACGGGCTTGAGCCGCAGCTATCAGCGTGGACCCCAGAGACGGGCATGAGACACTAAGGCTGCTGCTCCAGGCACCAAGAAGCCTGTGTGCAAGCACAGGTCACTCTCCACACCGCCCCTCCCGGGAGCCGGTGCAGCCCACCACCGCCAGGGTCCCGTGATCCAGGGACAACTTCCCCGGGAGAACACACGGTGCGCCTCAGGCTGTGTAACGTCACACTGGCCTCTGCCACCGCAGGCTCGCCTCGCATTCTGTACCCCTCCCTCCCTCCGGCCTGAGTGAGCCAGAGCCCCCTAATCAGCTGCTACTTTAACCCCATCCTCTTTGGGTGGGGAAGAGACGCCCTCAGGTGACCTACACTCAGAGGTGTGGCCAAATCCAAAACTGAACCCCAGGAGCTGTGTGAACAAAGAAGAGAAAGGGAAATTTCTCCCAGCAGCCTCAGGAGCAGTGGATTAAATCTCCACAGTCGACTTGATGTACCCTGCATCTGTGGAATACCTGAATAGACAACAAATCATCCCAAAATTGAGGCAGTGGACTTTGGGAGCAACTGTAGACTTAGGGTTTGCTTTCTGCATCTAATTTGTTTCTGGTTTTACGTTTATCGTAGTTTAGTATTTAGAGCTTATTATCATTGGTAGATTTGTTCATTGATTTGGTTGCTCTCTTCCATTTTTTTTAATATTATATATATATATTTTTTTCCTTTTTCTCTTTTTGTGAGTGTGTATGTGTATGCTTCTTTGTGTTATTTTGTCTGTATAGCTTTGCTTTTACCATTTGTCCTAGGGTCCTGTCTGTCCGTTTCTTTTTTGTTTTTGTTTTTTTTGTGCAGCTTTTAGTGCTTATTATCATTGGTGGATTTGTTTTTTGGTTTGGTTGCTCTCTTCTTTCTTTCCTTCTTTTTTTTATTACTTTTTATTTTTAATAACTTAAAAAATTTTTTTATTTTAATAACTTTATTTATTTTACTTCTTTCTGTCTCTCTCCTTCCTTCCTTCCTTCCTCCCTTTTCTTCTGAGCTGTGTCACTGACAGGGTCTTTGTGCTCCGGCCGGGTGTCAGGCCTGTGCCTCTGAGGTGGGAGAGCCAACTTCAGGACATTGGCCCACCAGACACCTCCCAGCTCCACGTATCAAACAGTGAAAGCTCTCCCAGAGATCTCCATCGCAACGCTAAGACCCAGCTCAACTCAATGACCAGCAAGCTACAGTGCTGGACACCCTATGCCAAACAACTAGCAAGACAGGAACACAACCTCACCCATTAGCAGAGAGGCTGCCTAAAATCATAATAAGGTCACAGACATCCCAAAACACACCACCGGACGTGGTCCTGCCCACCAGAAAGACAAGATCCAGCCTCACCAACCAGAACACAGGCACCAGTCCCCCTCCACCAGGAAGCCTACACAACCCACTGAACCAACCTTAGCCACTGGGGGCAGACACCAAAAACAACGGGAACAACGAACCTGCAGCCTGCGAAAAGAAGACCCCAAATACAGTAAGTTAAGCAAAATGAGAAGACAGAGAAATACGCAGCAGATGAAGGAGCAAGGTAAAAACCCACCAGACCAAACAAATGAAGAGGAAATTGGCAGTCTACCTGAAAAAGAATTCAGAGTAATGATAGAAAAGATGATCCAGGGCTTCCCTGGTGACTCAATGGTTAAGAATTGGCCTGCCAATGCAGAAGACACGGGTTCAGGCCCTGGTCCAGAAAGATCCCACATGCCGCAGAGCAACTAAGCCCATGTGCCACAACTACTGAAGCCCGCACACCCTAGAGCCCATGCTCTGCAACGAGAAGCAACCGCAATGAGTAGCTTGTGCACCCCAACGAAGAGTAGCCCCCGCTCACCTCAACTAGAGAAAGCCCGCGCGCAGCAAAGAAGACCCAATGCAGCCAAAAATAAAATAAAATAAATAATTAAAAAAAAAAAAAAAGATGATCCAAAATCTTGGGAATAGAATGGAGAAAATACAAGAAACGTTTAACCAGGACCTAGAAGAACTAAAGAGCAAACAAACAATGATGAACAACACAATAAATGAAATTAAATATTCCCCTGAAGGAATCAATAGTCGAATAACTGAGGGAGAAGAACGGTAAAGTGCCCTGGAAGATAAAATAGTTGAAATAACTATTGCAGAGTAGAATAAAGAAAAAAGACTGAAAAGAACCGAGGACAGTCTCAGAGACCTCTGGGACAACAATAAACACACCAACATTCGAATTGAAGGAGTCCCAGAAGAAGAAGAGAAAAAGAAAGGGACTGAGAAAATATTTGAAGAGATTATAGGTGAAAACTTCCCTAATATGGAAAAGGAAATAGTTAATCAAGTCCAGGAAGCACAGAGAGTCCCATACAGGATAAATCCAAGGAGAAACAGCCAAGACACATATTAATCAAACTATCAAAAATTAAATCCAAAGAAAAAATATAAATAAAAGCAGCGAGGGAAAAGCAACAAATAACATACAAGGGAATCCCCATAAGGTTAACAGCTGATCTTTCAGCAGAAACTCTGCAAGCCAGAAGGGAGTGGCAGGACATATTGAAAGGGATGAAAGGGAAAAACCTACAACCAAGATTACTCTACCCAGCAAGGATCTCATTCAGATTCGACGGAGAAATTAAAACCTTTACAGACAAGCAAAAGCTAAGAGAATTTAGCACCACTAAACCAGCTTTACAACAAATGCTAAAGGAACTTCTCTAGGCAGGAAACAGAAGAGAAGGAAAAGACCTACAATAACAAATCCAAAACAATTAAGAAAATGGTAATAGGAACATACATATTGATAACTACATTAAATGTAAGTGGATTAAGTGCTCCCACCAAAAGACATAGACTGGCTGAATGGATACAAAAACAAGACCCATTATATGCTGTCTACAAAAGACCCACTTCAGATCTAGGGACACATACAGACTGAGAGTGAGGGGATGGAAAAAGATACTCCACACAAATAGATATCAAAAGAAAGCTGGAGTAATCTAGAGACTGTCATACAGAGTGAAGTAAGTCAGAAAGAGAAAAACAAATATCGTATATTAATGCATGTATGTGGAACCTAGAAAAATAGTACAGATGAACTGGTTTGCAGGGCAGAAATTGAGACACAGATGTAGAGAACAAACGTATGGACACCAAGGGGGAAAAGCAGTGGGGGCTGGGGGTGGTGGTGTGATGAACCGGGAGATTGGAATTGACATGTATACACTGATGTGTATAAAATGGATGACTAATAAAAAAATTTTTTTAAAAACACTTTAGGTTCATCATTAAAAAAAAAAAAGCTGGAGTAGCAATTCTCATATCAGACAAAATAGACTTTAAAATAAAGACTATTACAAGAGACAAGGAAGGACACTACATAATGATCAAGGGATCAATCCAAGAAGAAGATATAAAAATTGTAAATATTTATGTACCCAACATAGGAGCACCTCAGTACATAAGGCAAATGCTAACAGCCATAAAAGGGGAAATCGACAGTAACACAATCATAGTAGGGGACTTTAACAACCCACTTTCACCAATGGACAGAATTCATCCAAAATGAAAATAAATAAGGAAACACAAGCTTTTTTTTTTTTTTTAACATCTTTATTGGAGTATAATTGCTTTACAATGGTGTGTTAGTTTCTGCTTTATAACAAAGTGAATCAGTTGTACATATACATATGTTCCCATATCTCTTTCCTCTTGCATCTCCCTCCGTCCCACCCTCCTTATCCCACCCCTCTAGGTGGTCACAAAGCACTGAGCTGATCTCCCTGTGCTATGCAGTTGCTTCCCACTAGCTATCTATTTTACGTTTGGTAGTGTATATATGTCCATGCCACTCTCTCACTTTGTCACAGCTTACCCTTCCCCCTCCCCATATCCTCAAGTCCATTCTGTAGTAGGTCTGTGCCTTTATTCCCGTCTTACCACTAAGGAAACACAAGCTTTAAATGATACATTAAACAAGATGGACTTAATTGATATTTATAGAACATTCCATCCAAAAAAACAGAATACACTTTCTTCTCAAGTGCTCAAGGAACACCCTCCAGGATAGATCATAACTTGGGTCACAAATCAAGCCCTGGTAAATTTAAGAAAATTGAAATCGTATCATGTATCTTTTGTGACCGCAATGCTATGAGACTAGATAGCAATTACAGGAAAAAATCTGTAAAAAATACAAACACATGGAGGCTAAACAGTACACTACTAAATAACCAAGAGATCACTGAAGAAATCAAAGAGGAAATCAAAAAATACCTAGAAACAAATGACAATGAAAACACGATGACCCAAAACCTATGGGATGCAGCAAAAGCCGTTCTAAGAGGGAAGTTTATAGCAGTACAATCCTACCTCAAGAAACAAGAAACATCTCAAATAAACAACCTAACCTTACACCTAAAGCAATTAGAGAAAGAAGAACAAAAAAACCCCAAAGTTAGCAGAAGGAAAGAAATCATGAAGATCAGATCAGAAATAAATGAAAAAGAAATGAAGGAAACGATAGTAAAAATCAATAAAACTAAAAGCTGGTTCTTTGAGAAGATAAACAGAATCGATAAACCATTAGCCAGACTCATCAAGAAAAAAAGGGAAAAGACTCAAATCAATAGAATTAGAAATGAAAAAGGAGAAGTAACAACTGACACTGCAGAAATACAAAGGATCATGAGAGATTACTACAAGCAACTATAGGCTAATAAAATGGACAACCTGGAAGAAATGGACAAATTCTTATAAAAGCACAACCTTCCGAGACTGAACCAGGAAGAAATAGAAAATATGAACAGACCAATCACAAGCACTGAAATTGAGACTGTGATTGGAAATTTTCCAACAAACAAAAGCCCAGGACCAGATGGCTTCACAGGCAAATTCTATCAAACATTTAGAGAAGAGCTAACACGTATCATTATCAAACTCTTCCAAAATATAGCAAAGGGAGGAACACTCCCAAACTCATTCTATGAGGCCACCATCACCCTGATACCAAAGATGTCACAAAAAAAGAAAATGAGAGGCCAATATCACTGATGAACATACATGCAACCATCCTCAACAAAATACTAGCAAACAGAATCCAACAGCACATTTAAAGGATCATACACCATGATCAAATGGGGTTTCTCCCAGGAATGCAAGGATTCTTCAATATATGCAAATCAATCAATGTGATACACCATATTAACAAACTGAAGGAGAAAAACCATATGATCATCTCAATAGATGCTGAAAAAGCTTTCAACAAAATTCAACACCCACTTATGACAAAAACCCTCCAGAGAGTAGGCACAGAGGGAACGTACCTCAACATAATAAAGGCCATATATGACAAACACACAGCCAACATCATTCTCAATGGTGAAAAACTGAAACCATTTACACTAACATCAGGAACGAACAAGGTTGCCCACTCTCACCATTATTATTCAACATAGTTTTGGAAGTTTTAGCCACAGCAACCAGAGAAGAAGAAGAAATAAAAGGATTCCAAATCGGAAAAGAAGAAGTAAAACTGTTACTGCTTGCAGATGACATGATACTATACATAGAGAATCCTAAAGATGCTACCAGAAAACTACTAGAGCTAATCAATGAATATGGTAAAGTAGCAGGATACAAAAATAATGCACAGAAATCTCTTGCATACTTATACACTAATGATGAAAAATTTGAAAGAGAAATTAAGAAAACACTCTCATTTACCATTGCAACAAAAGAATAAAATACCTAGGTATAAACATACCTAAGGAGACAAATGACCTGCATGCAGAAAACTATAAGACACTGATGAAAGAAATTAAAGATGATACCAACAGATGGAGAGATATACCATGTTCTTGGATTGGAAGAATCAACACTGTGAAAATGACTATACTACCCAAAGCAATCTACAGATTGAATGCAATCCGTATCAAAGTACCAGTGGCATTTTTCACAGAACTAGAACAAAAAATTTCACAATTTGTATGGAAACACAGAAGACCCCAAATAGCCAAAGCAATCTTGAGAAAGAAAAATGGAGCTGGAGGAATCAAGCTACCGGACTTCAGACTATACTACAAAGCTACAGTAATCAAGACAGTATGGGACTGGCACAAAAACAGAAATATAGATCCATGGAACAGGATAGAAAGCCCAGAGATAAACCCACGCACATATGGTCATCTTATCTTTGATAAAGGAGGCAAGAATATACAATGGAGAAAAGACAGCCTCTACAGTAAGTGGTGCTGGGAAAACTGGACAGCTACATGTAAAAGAATGAAATTAGAACACTCCCTAACACCAGACTCAAAAATAAACTCAAACTGGATTAAAGACCTAAATGTTAAGGCCAGACACTACAAAACTCTTAGAGGAAAACATAGGCAGAACACTCCATGACATAAATCACAGCAAGATCCTTTTTGACCCTCCTCCTAGAGAAATGGAAATAAAACCAAAAATAAACAAATGGGACCTAATGAAACTTAAAAGCTTTTGCACAGCAAAGGAAACCATAAACAAGATGAAAATACAACCCTCAGAATGGGAGAAAATATTTGCAAATGAAGCAACTGACAAAAGATTAATCTCCAAAACTTACAAGCAGCTCATGCAGCTCAATATTGAAAAAACAAGCAATCCAAACCAAAAATGGGCAGAAGACCTAAATAGACATTTGTCCAAAGAAGATATACAGATTGCCATCAAACACATGAAAGGATGCTCAACATCACTAATCATTAGAGAAATGCAAATCAAAACTACAATGAGGTATCACCTCACACCAGTCAGAATGGCCATCATCAAAAAAATCTACAAACAGTAAATGCTGGAGAGGGTGTGGAGAAAAGGGAACCCTCTTGCACTGTTGGTGGGAATGTAAATTGATACAGCCACTATGGAGAACAGTATGGAGGTTACTTAAAAAACTAAAAATAGAACTACCATACGACCCAGCAATCCCACTCCTGGGCATATACCCTGAGAAAACCATAATTCAAAAAGAGTCATGTACCACAATGTTCACTGCAGCTGTATTTACAATAGCCAGGACATGGAAGCCACTGAAATGTCCATCGACAGACGAATGGATAAAGAAGATGTGGCACACATATACAATGGAATATTACTCCGCCATAAAAAGGAACAAAATTGAGTTATTTGTAGTGAGGTGGATGGACCTAGAGACTGTCATACAGAGTGAAGTCAGTCAGAAAGAGAAAAAGAAATACCATATGCTAACACATATATGTGGAACCTAAAAAAAAAGGTTCTGAAGAACCTAGGGGCAGGATAGGAATAAAGATGCAGACATAGAAAATGGACTTGAGGACACGGGGAGGGGGAAGGGTAAGCTGGGACGAAGTGAGAGAGTGGCACTGACATATATACACTACCAAATGTAAAACAGATAGCTAGTGAGAAGTAGCCGCATAGCACAGGGAGATCAGCTCGGTGCTTTGTGACCCCCTAGAGGGGTGGGATAGGGAGTGTGGGAGGGAGATGCAAGAGGGAGGAGATATGGGGATATATGTATATGTACAGCTGATTCACTTTGTTATAAAGCAGAAACTAACACACCATTGTCAAGCAATTATACTCCAATAAAATTGTTAAAAAAAAGATAATAACAATTGATAAAATAAATATTAGAGCAACAGGAAAAGAGAGATTTGGTCATAAAATGAGGTTAGCTAATCTTTAATAAGCTCATGATTCCCTAAGGTGTGTGAGGCTCTTTATGAAAGTTATTAGATTTAATAAAGGTGTTAAAACTATGGACACTGATGTCAGTATCCATTATTTAAGGGATTTGTAGAAAGAAAATCAGTGTGGGGACAGGCGGATTACAAAGAACAGAGGGAATGAAACTAAGTTAAAGAGAACAGGGAAAAGTGAATGAATAGAACAAAATGTACATTTTCATTTTGACCAATTTTATAAAGGAGCAAAATGGCCCGTTTTGAACTCTACGGAGTCACGGTAGTGGTGTTTTTGTACACAAATTTTCAAACTCTGAATTAAGTGCTTCAGTAAGATTTTATGTACTATTTGAATACTTATAGTCAAAATGGTTGCAACAGAAAAACAGGCACACTGATCTTGGTTTTAGTATCTGTCAAAACAGTAATCAAAGTAAATGTGACTGGAGGCTCTGTTTCAAAAACAAAGGGAAGGGCAGAAAAATTCAGTTGATAGTATTGAGGCTGATGGGGGAAAGATGTGTTATATCACAATAGAGAGATGATGTTTCAGGAACAGAAGATAAAGATATCATCATTAATGGGATACAAGCCTGTCCATGATGGAGTTTTTGACTCAAAATAGATTTTCTTTGAGCCTTAAACACTGAACTGTGCTGTGTCCCTCAGGATATCACAGAATGGCCTATTTCCACTTGTTAATCCCAGACCTAAATACTAATCTTTATCTCACTTGTTAGAGGATAGTTTAAATTAGCTTTATTGATTGCAGAACTAGACATGCATTAAAATGTCTTTTATAGTCCCTGACCTCAGCAGGGTATGAGAAGTATCTGAAGTATGAAATAAATGCAGAGTGGTACTGGTAAGGGGTTGTATTTTAAATTGCAAGTGCAGCATTGATTTAGTTTCTATTTTGCAGATTCTTTTAATTCTACAAAGAAGAAAATCACTTGCAATATTGAACCACAATTGTCTGCAGTCTGTAAACATAAAAAATCTTAAATCAATGGACTTAATTTAGCACATTTCCATTCTTTTTTTGAGATAGAAATTCAATATCCTTCCACTATAACCTTGACAGCAGTCTTGACATATAGGTTGCAATCTTTTTAAAGATAATACTAGAATGTCACAGTTAATGTCATTTGAATGTAAGTTCTTTTAAAACCTGTTCGTTTATTAATTAAATAATTTGTTTTTCTGTTATTAAAAATCATCAAGCTATATTCATGAAATAGGATTCCGCAGAAGAATCATTAATTCAAAAAAGTCTTGGATGTGACATTCTGAAAAATAATTTTACTTGCCATTTAAAGCATGAATATAACTTGCCTTCTACAATTTCCTGGGCTGGTTTGGTTGTACATGGTGACACAACCTGGGGAGCTGTAAGGTAACTGGATCAGCCAGTGAGTAGCTCAGAGGCTGTGTGTGCAGGCGCACCAAGCCTCACTGCAAGAGCACTTCCACTGGGTATGCAGTAGCAATAGATAGCTGGAGAGCTGGAGATTTCAAATACCTGGGACCAAAGCAAATGGCTTCCTCGCTGCTCCTCTATCCTTAGAGTCAGTCTTAGAAAAAATTACTGAGCCAGTTTGGTGTGGGCCACAGAGGAGGTACAGAACAAGGAAGCAAGAACCACTATGAAGGGCTTATTATATATCTATATATATAATCTCACTTAATCCTCACTACCACTTTCATGAAGTAGTTACTGTTATTACCTCTTTTGTCCAGATAAGGAAATTGAATATCAGAGAAATTAAGTAATTTGTCTAAGGCCACCAGGTAGTCAGTAATCAAACCTGGACTCAAGTCCCAGGACTACAAAATCCTGCGTTTAACCGTTATACCACAGACAGGACCTGAGGCTGAGTGCGAAGGGAAGCTTCCCAGAGGAGTTAGAACTGGAGATAGACAGTAAAGATTGCAAGGATTAGATAAACAGAAAAGGAGAGACATTTCTAGAAAGGGAAAAGCAGAAGCAAAAGGACAGAAGTGGTAATGTCTGTTGGTGAAACAGTGAAGGAACAGGCCTGACTGGGTTAATGGATTGTCTTATTATGAATAATATCACAGGAACAAATTCCTCCATAGGGAAGAAGCTATTATAATCCATCTTTGCATATATACAGAACTTAAATCAACTTAAATCAAGAGGATAAGTGATGCCTCCATCACATGCCATACCCGCCACAGGGCCTTTTCACATACTGCTCCTTCTGCCCGGAAAGCACTTCCTCTTCTCTTCACCTTGTTAACGACTACCAATCCATCAGGTCGGTTCAATCTTGACCTCCTAAGAGAGTCTTAGCTGAATTCCCCTACCTTAGTCAAACTCCCCCCTAGTGTGCCTCTCCTTTATGGGATTTATCACGCTTATTCTACTTATTAGTGGGAATAAATGCAAAGAGAATAGATAATTGAATAAACAAGTTGACAGAACTCAGGTCTCCCTAGGGCTGTTGCTCATATACTCTCCACATTAATAACACTATTTATAAAAGGTACAACAGAAAGATCTGAAGCTATTTTACCTGGGATAGAGAGAATTTAGGGGAGAGGATCTGACAGCTGTCTTCAAATGTCTAAAGAACTATCATGTTGAAGACAGATTAGACATATTCTGCATACCTCCAAAGGGCAGAACAAAGACAAATGGGGTGAAAGTCCAGGGAGCCAGATTTCATTACAGCATAAGGAAGTGAAAGATGTAACAATGAGAGCTGTCCAAATATGAAGTGGACTGACTGTTAAGGAGGTGAGTATTCAAACAAAGGCTGGAGGAACACCTGTCAGGGGTGTTGTAGTGGAAATTCCTGTTCTGGTCAGGAAGTTTTTAAGCCACTTAGGCCTTTGCGAGCCTAATATGCTTCTATAGTTCTGGGACAGACTTGAAAGCAAAACTGAGTTTGATTTGAACTGACCTCTAGGGGAGAGAGCAACAATATTAGGCCCTTTAAGTAACACATCTGCACTTGGCCACTTCATGCCACTGACGAGGTCTTTGAGAGCCAGCATTCCAATGGTAGTTAGGGCTGTGCAGCTGCCACTGTGACTAAACAGTTGAACACTGCAGTGTACAAGGGACCAACTCCAGGGTCACTCCCTTTCCTTGGAGCAGTCGTCCTCTTCTTCCCCAACCCCCTACCCCCAGTCCACTTACACACAAACATATTTCTACAACAGGAGCTACAGTGGTGTGCTGACAGATCTCCTTCCAAACTACTTTTGGAAGCTATCCTTTTTCCCAGCTTCTTAAGGCTTATCCCTTATCCTGAGCACAGCTTGACAGCAATGTTTCTCCTCATGCAAACATTCAAATCATGAAAGAGACACTGAGAGAGAAGAAAATTAAAAATCACCTTTTGAATCCATCATTTCTATCTTAATTTCACAAAAATAAAGGACTTAAAAATTATGCGCAGGCTGAAAACTAGGAATCCTGATTGGAAACCAAGGTCTTGATCTTGCAGAAGATCTGTAACTATTACTTTCGGTGGACCCAAGCCTGAACCGACAGTGAGTTTTTCTGTTAGAGAAACGTAATCTGAGTGTCAAATAACCAGTTTGCAAATTTTGGAATTCAACCCATTTGTTGAATAATCAAATTCAATACATTGTAATCTTAACATTTCAGGATAATTTATCATTTATATTTCAAACTACAGTGTCCATTTTGCTGTATGTTATTTGGTAATCCAATCATCGAATATTTACTTAACACCTCCTATGTGCAAGGCATTATGCTGGTTGTAGGGAGGGAAGCAAAATGGACATGATCCCTGATGTTACAGGGTTTATAATCTAATTTAGACCAAAAAAAGCACCAAATTAATACATAACTACAAACTGTGACAATCCATATGAAGGCAAATGGTCAGTAAGAGATGAGGAAGAGACGTTTCTCTGAGAAATTAAGAGTAAGTGAGAACTAACCTTGTGAAGGGTTAGGGAAAGGACATTCCTGGCAAAGGGCATATCCCAGAGCTCTGGGGTGGGAAAGAATTTGGTTCTTTCAAGAAATGGAAAGAAAGCCAATATGAGCAAGGGCCGGGGGTGGGGAGCTGGGGAGAGAAGCCTTGATATGACACTGTGGAAGAACACAAGGGCAGAACCTGTGGAGCCTTGGAGATTGAAGGGGACTCTGAATGCAATAGGAAGCCCCAAAATAGGGGAGTATGCAATTTACATTTTTAAAATGATTATTCAAAAGGTTAGACATAGAGAATAGATTAGGTGCAGACAAGAATCATGTCTCTTTCTCAATCTCCTAGTCACAGAAAATGACAACATCCAATCTAAAACCATATTAATGTAGCATATTTAGTTACTCCTTTTAGATAATTATGAGTTCAACATCCCACACATTTTTTGTTTACTAGGCGACTCTCTCCCAAGGAAACTGAAATATTTTCTGTTCAGGCAGTATAAATTCTAACTCGCACTGAGAAGGAAGACCAATGACTATTTCTGTGAAGAAGAAGGAGTAAAAATAATTGCCTTTTTATGTAATGTTGCGTTCAGAATGTTATCTCTATTTCATAATCTGGGGAAACTATGCACTTCACTGAGGATGCTGGGACAGAAACAGAGCCAGAATTAGACATTCTCTGTCTTGGCCATTTCTCTGTTTTTTGTTGCCCTGTACTATTTCCTTCTGTGGAGCATATAGGAGCAGGCAGCCAGTCCTCTTCATCATTCTCATCAAATTTAAGTGTAGACTTCGGGCAAAAGTGAGTATATGTAACTGGTTAATACCTGGAAAAATAATATGCTCTTCTCGGGGCTTCCCTGATGGCGCAGTGGTTAAGAATCCGCCTGCCAATGCCGGGGACACAGGTTCGAGCCCTGGTCCGGGAAGAGTCAGTCAGTTGAGCATGCATTCTGATTTCTCCTTTCAATGAATTGCATTAAATCCATGGTTCTCAAACTTTAATGTGTCTCAAATCACCTAGAGTACCTGTTAAAGGCCAGCTGCTGGGCTCCACCCCCAGAGTTTCTGACTCAGTAGGTCTAGGGTAGGACTCAAGAATTTGCATTTCTCACAAGTTCCCAGGTGATGCTGAGGCTGCTGGTCCAGGGACCACTGTGTTGAAAAAGTGAAAGTCAAACCAAGGGCAGAGGAGTTTGTCCTTGATTTTTATGTAGAGCCCTGGAAAGAGACCATTTCAATGACTGACCCCTGCTGAAACCTGGTGAGCAGCCGAATCTCCTCAATTCATCCCACATCAATGGGGACACATAAACCACATCTCTCTTCCCTTTACAACAGGCACCTTAAGGAGAGAAACAGGATGGGGATAGCTCAGAGGTTGACTATTTTTTCCTAGAAAGACATAGCATTGCCTAAGGGACTGCTTAAATTCCCAAATCTAACTATTCTTAAACTATATTGGACACACTGTCAGGTTTCTTTCTCTTTCATTTCCCTTTCTAATAACCATGCCAGGTTTCACATGGCCTTCTGCGCCCCCTTTTCCTTTTCCCACTGGCTGGAATGTGGACCCAGTTGGTATGGTAGTGAGCCAACTTCAGTGGTGTGAATGATAAAGGCAACATCTTCAAGAATGGCAAAGCCACAAAATACAAGGAGCCTCAGTCCCAGACACTGTCAAGCCACGTTATAGACCCTGGATTTTACCTGTCATTGTATGTTGGGCCCATTTGATACAGCAGTCTGTCTAATCTGCATCCTAATTGATACAAATGGAATGAGAGGTATGAGTCGTGTGAGAATAATACATAAAGTCCTTGCAGTGAGTGCTTAAGTTGTATAAACACATTTTTCCTATGTTACACCCTTCCACACTGACTGGCCAATGATCCATCCAGGGCTTTGGTTAGATGAGTCCTTCAGCGTTTCATTCTTCTTCTCATTTCCAATTTTTCTTTTCTTTCTTGGATGTTTTTTGTCTATCATTATCACATTTTTTCAGGTCTAGTGATCTATGTAATTTCACCACATGTTTTATTAGTATTTCTTCTGGCTGCTTTAGAGTTGTTAGAAATGGCTCAGGCATTTTTTATACCTCTTAATACTTTTGAATATCTGAATAAGTAAATAAATACTCAAAAGAGTACACTTGTTTTAAATTGTCATTATCAACCTTTCACTTTTTTGTGAAGTAACAGGTATAATTTATGAATTAACAGGTATGATTTTGATTAAGGTGATAATGTGAAAATTACATCTAGTTGAATCTTGGGGAAACATACCTAAGAATGTATACATGTATTTATTATTTACTTATATATGCATATTTATTTTTATATATTTACATACATATCCCCAAATTTCAAATTTACATGTATGTATATAATAAACACAAAGATAGCTTCTAGTGAATAAAAGAGCCTATAAAATACGTTCTTGGGCTTCCCTGGTGGCGCAGTGGTTGAGAATCTGCCTGCCAATGCAGGGGACACGGGTTCGAGCCCTGGTCTGGGAAGATCCCACGTGCCGCGGAGCAACTAGGCCCGTGAGCCACAACTACTGAGCCTGCGCGTCTGGAGCCTGTGCTCCGCAACAAGAGAGGCCGCAATAGTGAGAGGCCCGAGCATCGCGATGAAGAGTGGCCCCCGCTTGCCACAACTAGAGAAAGCCCTCACACAGAAACGAAGACCCAACACAGCCAAAAATAAATAATAAATAAATAATAAATTTAAAAAAAAATGTTCTCAAAAAAAAATACATTCTCAAATCCCTATTCATTTAGTAGTCAAATATTTTAATCAAGGTTGTCTCTTTGTAAACTCAACATGCATTCATATAATGTTAAATATTCTAAAATTTAGGTTGTGCTTTCCAAAATAATGTATTATTTGTTAAGAAAAAAAAGACTGCCCAGGCATTGGCTCTCAGAATGTAGGACACTATTCAGTCCTGAATGAATATCAATTTTGAAATATTTTTGGTTTATAGAATATAATAATTTTCAGAATAAAAATTGCTCAAAATAGCCAGTAAATACAGTTAACCTTGGAACAACACAGGTTTGAACTGCTTGGGTCTACTTATACACAGATTTTTTTTCAATTAATATAGTACTCCAAATTCCTTTCCAAACTGTCACATCACTGACTTGGTTTGGCCAAGATAAAACAATTTTAAAAGCACACACATACATCACAGTTTATCTCCCTCCTGGATCAGCTAATATTATACAATACTATTCTGTACCTCCCTCCATTCGAAGCACCAATAGCCCTCTTGCCCAAAAAAAAAAGAAAAAAAAAATAGAGCTTAGTAAAATAAGTACTCATAGCATCATTAACACAAAATTATAAAAACATGGCAAATTTATTTAAAACACTTTAGAGTGCTTTTAAATATAGTTTCAGAAGAAGGGAAAATGTGTCTGTATTCTATTAAACTCTAATGCTTCAGGAAACCACAAAATGATCATTTATCACCCTAGCTAGCTACTGATCATAGAAATGGCATAAGAAGCCATGACTAGGAGAATGAAACAATGAATCTTTGTGACCAAGTACAGGAATACAGCAGACCCAGATCATAGGCATTGCTTGGGAGCCAGTGCTCGAAACAGAGCCAGTAGTCAGAAGTCAGAAGAGCCACTGTGAGTTATGGAGCACACACATCCAGAGTTCAAAGCAAGTCTTGAATCACAGAAAAAAACAGAGGCCAAAGTAAGGCACAGAATCAAGAATCAAGACAACAATTCAGAATCATACATATGTAGCACCACACTGTCCATTGATCCATTGGTCATTTGAGTGGATCTAGTTGCAGCAAGAATAGTATGTGTTAGCTGCAGGTAGATCATTCCCAGCCATTCCTTCCACCATAGTGGCCTCCCAGAGACTGAGGATGAAACATGCCATTCATTTTTCCCACTATCCATCAGTTGGGCTTCAGGAGGAAAGCCAGACTAATTACAGACCAAAGAAAGAACTTACATTTTCTCTTTGTGTCTGAGTTGTAGTGTGAGTTAAATTTCTACCCTGTTACATTAGCGATTGGCT
Source organism: Balaenoptera musculus (assembly GCF_009873245.2). Taxonomy (NCBI): domain Eukaryota; kingdom Metazoa; phylum Chordata; class Mammalia; order Artiodactyla; family Balaenopteridae; genus Balaenoptera; species Balaenoptera musculus. The sequence goes on along the minus strand of NC_045793.1, from coordinate 87,149,416 downwards.
GGACTTTAAGCAGAATTAAAGGTTGAAGCAAATGTGAAATTAGGCTGAGAATATCCAGCTAGTCAGAGAAGGGCTAGGAGACAAAAGTAAATGAAAAGAACACACACCCCTTTTTTCTTTTTTACAATTTTATTAACATATAATTCACATACTATACAATCCACCCATTTAAAGTATATAATTTAATCACTTTTAATATATTTACAGACTTGTACATCTAACACCACAATCAATTTTAGAACATTTTCATTACCCCAAAAAGAAACCCCACCCCGCTTAGCCAGCACTCTGGGCAACCACTAATCTACTTCCTGTCCGTATAGATTTGCCTGTCTGGAAATTTCACATAGAATCGTACAATATGTGGTCCTTTATGACTGGTTTCTTTCACTTAGCATGTTTTCAAGGTTCCCCCATGCTGTAGCATGTATCAGTTACTTCATTCTTATTAATTGCCGAATAGCATTCCACATTTTATTTATCTATTTATCAGCTAATGGGCATTTAGGTTTTTTCTACTCTTTGGCTATTCTGAATAATACTGCAAAGAACATTCATGTACAAGCACAAGCTCTAGTGTGGACATATATTTTCATTTCTCTTCTGTATACCTAGAAGTGGAATTGTTAAATCATATGGTAACTCTATGTTTAACTATTTGAAGAACTGCCAGACTGTTTTCCAAAGCAGCTGTACCATTTTCCATTCCCACCAGCAGTGTAGGAGGGTTCCAATTTCTCCATACTCTTGCCAATAGTTATTATCTGTCTTTTTTATTATAACATTCTACCCCCTGGTTTAAAATCTCAAACAGATCTTCTGGATATTTGGGTCTGGTAATTGAACCAGCTCCCTGGTTAGAGGAACCCACTTACAAAAGGCAAAACTGAGTACACACATGCCTAATGACCAGCGGGAAAGAAAAGGTCAGAGCCAGGGCACCCAGTCCCTTCTGACTATAAACACAAAGGAGGTCTGACATTGACACTGCTTCTTCTTCTTTTTTTTTTTTAATATTTATTTAATTTGGCTGTACTGGGTCTTTGTTGCGGCACACAGGATCTTTGTTGTGGCATGCGAGATCTTTTTTAGTTGCGGCATGTGGACTTCTTAGTTGTGGCACGTGGACTTCTTAGTTACAACATGCATGCGGGATCTAGTTCCCCGACCAGGGATCAAACCCTGGCTCCCTGCATTGGAAGCACGGAGTCTTACCCACTGGACCACCAGGGAAATCCCGACACTGTTTCTACTTGAACTTATTCAAGCCATGGTGAGGGCAGGACACGTAGATGTGAGAAGATGAGCAAAGGTTGAATCATCACTTGAAAGTTAACTGGGTGGGGGAATATGGAGTCAAAGCTGAACTCTACCTTCTCTCCTCCACTCTCACTTGGTATTTTTCCACCAAAGAGTACATACTGAGAACCTTGGGGATCTTCTCTACCTTTAAAGTTCTATGATTCCACGATTTTCTCCCTGTAAGTGCAATTTATATTGACTGTGCTATGTATCTCTTTTATAAACAGAAGACTTTGTCTTAATAAGATTCAGTTTAAAGATTTTTAATGTTTATTTAGAAACATTTTTACTTTTAATGATTCCTGAATCTTGTCATAATATTATAACTTCAGCATTAGCATTAGTATTTCCTGGAAGTCACTAAAAGTTCCTGAAAGTTCACCAAGAAAAAAGGTGAATATGGTTAAAAGGGAAAAAATAAAATTTATTCCTTGGAAGTACACTGATTACTTATTTAGCTAGTAAGAGAATTGTGTTCTTTCATCCTTGAGAACTGTGCCATGGAATAAATTAATTGCATTGATTTGCAATATAATGACCACATCTGAAAATATAGGAAAAAAATTATAAGGATGGAGGATTCAAACTAAGGAGGACCAATTCCATACACAATACCAACCAACCATATTAGAAGATGTTAGAGCGTGTTACACATGCTCTTCCTTACTTAGCATGGAAGGAAATTGCAATTAATATGTGGCTAGTAAGGCAATTCCTGGGCCCTAAAGTTACTGGTTCTTCAAGTCAACAGATATTTGTTGTGCATCCGCTATGAGCCTGAAACTTTGGTAGCTTTGTGGCTGCCAAAATAAATAAGACAGAGTCTCTGCTGGCAAAAAGCAGCAGAGGCCTTGGCCTCTGCCAGGCAGATGCAAACATATTATCCAGCTGCAATACCCTGGGACCATTCTACAGCTTTGATAGTAAAGGAGCAGAGTGGAAATAATGAAGAGGGGTGATTTACAGTAACCTCAGCCAGAGTGAAAGAACAGGATATGGATGGCAAAGGAATAGGGAACGTGACCAGTGAACTCAGCCTCATAAAGAACATGAAGGATTTCACCAAGCAGAGAAAGGCAAAGGACATTTGTGAAAACACTCTAGTGGGAGAGCAAATGTTTTGGAAATTTATAAGGTTTAACCATATAAAACTGTCAATAGTCAACCACTTTTTGGCCTAGAAAAATAGCACATTCATATGGCTCCAACTAATACAAAATAATCCCCACTGGTGTGTTGGGTGAATGTTTTGGAGAATTAGTTAGAAAAGTAGTTAGGGTCAGAGTAGAAAAGGCCTTGAATTGCCTTCTAAGTTTCAACTTTATCCCATAGGTGACGAAGGCAGTCAATTCAAAAAAGGAACTTTAAACAAATACCAATAAATGTATTTTTAAATGTTTAAATAATTTTGGGTTTAAAAGAAAACTATGTATCATTTTCAGTACCACAAGTTTAAAAAATTTAATGATAATATTCAGTGCAAATAAGGACTCAGGGAAACAGGATGCTCCCATACACTGCTGCATGTGTAAACTGGAATAATATTTCTGGAAGGCAATCAAAATACCCTTTGACCAAGCGTTTCACTCCTAGAACTGTATCCTAGGGAAACGGCCATGGATATTAACCGAAAAAAAAAAAAAAAAAGAAGTTTAGCTACCAGAATATACTTAATGTCTAACAATAGCAAGTTGGTTAAATAAATCATGAATCACCCTTATAACTGAACACTATGCAGCTACTTTAAATATTTAGAGGAATATTTAATAACATGGAAATGCCTACAAAATTTCTGTTACATGAAAAAAATTAGGTTATAAAACAGTACATGTATCAGAGCTCTTAAGAACGAGGTCAGACTCACTGGGTTTGAGTTTCAGAGCCACCATTTACAGTCGTGTGACATTGAACACGTAACCTATCCTCTCTGCAACTCAGTTTCATCATCTGTAAAATGGGAATAATACCAGTATATATGTCATAGGGTTGTTGTAAAAATTAAATGAATTAATATACATAAAGCACTTTGAAATTTGCTTGGCACATAATAAGTACTCTCTAAAGTTAGTTACTGTTAATATCTATCTAAGAGTTAGTTATTGTTAACATCATTAGCACTTGTTGCCAGTAAATTAATTCAACTTTTAAGCTAATTTAAGAAGTAAAGCTGGGAAGACAAACCACAGGGCAAGAACCACACCCAAAGCATTCTGCAGAGCTGGTCCTGTGAAGTCATCACCACAGCTGCCAAGCACTGACTGACTCCATGGCTTGCACTGCCAAGTCCTCAGATGTTGGACACTGCACACTGCCCCAGAACAGCTGTCTTTGCTGCCACTGGAAACCGGATGCAGCTGCCATCACTGCTGGGCCGTGGTCAGAACGGATTCTGCGTCATCCCTGCTGCTTTGAGTCACCAGGTCCTGAATCAGAGCCTAGAGAGGATGCATCTGCTTGGTTGTACCAAGTCCCCAGTTCCCAGATATAAGGTAGAGTGAGCAAAGGAGCATTGAGTGTTTTTATCATATAGAAAAGGCAGATTAAAAAAAAAAAAAAAAAAAGAAAAGGCAGATTCTACTTTGTAAGTCAGGGGATTCAATACACTTAGCAAATTTATACATTGGGCAACAAAAGAAAGATATAAATGATCCCTTTGGTGTTTGAAAAATACAGATATAACCTGAACATATTTTACTTGTTTAGAAAGAAACAACTAAAAGGAGATATATATATATATATATATATATCTCAAAGTGTTAATGATTAATTTTTAATTGACCAATGTGGCTGATTTGAATTTTTTATCTTCTGTCTCTGTAACTTTCCAAATCTTCTATGACATAGAAAAGACCTTTTCTCTTTTCAAACAAGACTAGGCAATATCCAATCTCTGTTTCTGAAAGAGAATTGAGTCTTTCTTAGATGTGGCCATGGACTGGGAAGCAGGCAACTAGGTCAGGTGGCCACTGTCAGCCTAGAGCAGGCCCTTGCTTATCAAAGCCTAGACCAGCACCATCAGCTTGATTCAGAAGCGTATTAGAAATGCAGAATTTCAGGCCCCATCCCTGATCCACTGAAAGCAAAGGAGAAGATGATTCAAGAGATATTCTAGAAGTATAACCAGCAAGGCTTGACAAATGACAGTGTGAAACAAGTCATGAACGATTACAGACCTTGGAAGTATTTCCAAACTTGGAAGAAGGCAGAGTCATTAACACAAATGGGTCACTGGAACAGGAACCAGTTTTAAAGGAAAAAGATAAATGTAGTTTTAGATGTGTGAGGTTTGAGAACTTGAAAGATGGCCAGGTAGATATAACCAGCCTGGTACATGTAGAATTGGGAGCCAATAAGAAACATCAAGATTGGGCTTGCAGATTTGAGAACAATCTAAAAAAGGAGGAAATAGAAGCAATAAAACTGGATAAGAGCATGCAAAGCAAAAGAAGAAACCCAAGCAAGATCCTTTGTTAATACCTATATTTTGGAAACAGGAGAGAAAAGGAAGTCAGAAAATGGATGGCCAAAACTAATGTCAGCAGATTACAGTGTCAAAGAAAGCAAAGGACAGATGTTTCACTATTATTCAATTCTTCCCTCCTTTCATGACAAATTAGGAGTGGTTTACACAGTTATACTTACATTAAACTTGACAGTGATAGATTAAAGAAGATCTTAATTCTTGAGACACAGAATGCCCAAAATATAAGAGAACACTGATGCTTTAGATGTTATAGTAATAGGTCTCAACCTCAGAAGATATCCAAAGTTTCTGTGACTTTTTAAAAAGTTTTTGATGAAAATTTTGTCATTTTCAGTGTTGCAAATTAAATAAGACCATGACTTATCGTTGTTTTATTCATCCATTCATTCAGCAAACATTTATTGAACACTTACTATGAGCCAGGCACTCTTCTGGGTTTTGAGGATATAGCAATTAACAAAACAGACATAACCATTTGCACTCCTGGGGCTTACATTCTAGAGGGGAAAGAAGAAGATATTATAGATAATAAACAAAAGAAATAAGTAAACATATTGTATGCTGGATGGTAATAAGTGTTATAGAAGGAAGGAATATAGGGGTGGGGTGACAGTTGCAATTTTAAAAGAGGTGACGGGGAAGTCGCCACTGAGAAGACGAATAGACCTGAAGGAGGTAAGGCAGCCACTCTTGCAGATACCTGAGGGAAGCACCTTCCAGGGCAAGGCTGAAGTGGACCTGAGGGTCAAGAAGGCCAGTGTGGCTGAACTGAGGGAGTGTAGGGGTGGGCAGGAAAAGAAGACTGAGGAGTAAAGGCCATCGAAGGTTTTTGAGCATCTAAGTGACATTATCTGACTTGGATTTTAACAGAATCATTGGGGCTGCTCTTCTAAGAACAGACCGAAATAGGGAAACCAGATAGGTGGTTACTGTGAATACCGAGGCAAGAATAACGGTGACTCAGACCAGGTACCTTTGACAGTTTTCTCTCTTTTCAAATAGCTACCTTTTTTGTTTTTCTTCTAGTATACCGCACTACAGTGGGATGCAGGAGGGCGGAAAGATTGTGTACATGGCAGGTACAGGAGTGCAGAACTCTCAAATCTTCTAGTTACATAATTTTATGTATCTTCACATTTATCTTCAGTCACACAGAACAAAATGCATATGCAACTTAAACATTTAACTTAAACATTTAATGTTTAAATAATTAAATCTTCTAAATTATTACAGATTCAAGGAAATGTTTTAAAAAAACAAAACTAAAAACCATTATCGTCACCCTGTCAATAAATTTATATTTAGGCCAAGGTAACAATAAAAGAAACTGATAATTTATTTTAAAGACATGAGCAATATTTTTGAAATATAGAGTCACTAAATAATGACTAGTTCTGAAAAGTGTCATTTTAAACCTTCCACTCTTTAATGCTGTAATTAAAAGCAAAATGAGCGAGATCTAGAGAGTACCCACAGAGACCTGGGTCACATCAGGACATGTAATTTGCCTCTTCTATGGATCTAAGACCAAAGGCTCCATTTATTTGCTAAGATTAAAAGGATAAACTGATTATTTCTTATTTTAACATACAAAGGCAACTAAGTCAAGTTAAACATTGATTCAGAGAGAGAAGAGCTGTCAACACTATTAATATTACCCTAGATCTGTAGAGTGGTTATTATTTACAAAGCACTTTCACTACCATTATCTCATTTGAGCCTCAAAATAGACTCATTAGCATCATTGTTCTTAATTTACAGATAAAGAAACCCAGACTCAGAGAGTTTACGGGACTTATCCAATGGCACCCAACTAATTAGCAAGTGCTAGAGCTGGGATCGGAACCCTTACTTCCTAGGTCTTTATACTTTACCAACCTGTGTTTTTTCCCAGATATAGAATTGTGGGAAAAAACGTTTTTCCTGTGCAGGAATGATCAGTTCAGCAAAACCAAAGGTGGTAAGCAGTACCTATTGAGAAGTGCCAGCTTGGGAATAATTGCCTTGTGGTCTGTTGTCCCTATTTAAGGTTAGAGAAACCAAGGAACAGAGGTTTGTTAAGTCAAACACTGGCTCTTTAATTATTCAGGGTCTGGTTTGCCATTTAGGCATACCTTGGTCCCCCCCTCCCTATCCCCTCTTCCCCCGCCCCCCCTACCCCGCCCCCCCAGAGTTTATGGCTGGCTTGCTCTCCTGGCCTGCTCTTTGGCACCTCCACCAGAGGGCAGGCAGGGCAGGAAGAAGAGCATTGGTGACCTGTTTGATCAAAACGTTGGAAGAAGAAAACTTAGATCACTATCTTAATTTAAGCTTTTGCAGCCTTTCTAGATTTCAGTTATGAATGAAAACTTTGCCACCACAGAATAAATAATGTAGCAAAATGATCAGAACTGGAGACTAGAGTTTCATTATACCGCTCTATACTTCCACTCTGATTTTTCTAAATGATCAATATAAAATGTTGAATCTTTAAAAATATAACACTTGGGACCTCCCTGGTGGCACAGTGGTTAAGACTCCACGCTCCCAATGCAGGGGGCCCAGGTTCGATCCCTGGTAAGGGAACTAGATCCCACATGCATGCCAAAACTAAGAGTTCGCGTGTCACAACTAAGAAGGCTGCGAGCCACAACTAAGGAGTCAGTGAGAAGCAACTAAGGAGCCCTCCTACCACAACAAAGACCCAGAGCAACCAAATAAATAAATAAATAAATAAAATATAATCTTTAAAAATATATATAACACTTAAAAACATGTAGGGAGGGACGTCCCTGGTGGCTCAGTGGTTGAGAATCTGCCTGCCGATGCAGGGGACACGGGTTCAAGCCCTGGTCCGGGAAGATCCCACATGCTGCAGAGCAACTAAGCCTGTGAGCCACAACAACTGAGCCTGCACTCTAGAGCACGTGAGCCACAATCACTGAAGCCCGCGTGCCTAGAGCCCGTGCTCCACAACAAGAGAAGCCACCGCAATGAAAAGCCCGCACACTGCAACAAAGAGTAGCCCCTGCTTGGGCTTCCCTGGTGGCGCAGTGGTTGAGAGTCTGCCTGCCGGTGCGGGGGACATGGGTTCGAGCCCTGGTCTGGGGGGATCCCGCGTGCCGCGGAGCAACTGGGCCCGAGAGCCACAATTACTGAGCCTGCGTGTCTGGAGCCTGTGCTCCGCAACAGGAGAGGCCGCGATAGTGAGAGGCCCGTGCACCGCGATGAGGAGTGGCCCCCGCTTGCCGCAACTGGAGAAAGCCCTCGCACAGAAAGGAAGACCCAACACAGCCATAAATAAAAAAAAAAAAAAAAAAAAGAGTAGCCCCTGCTTACCGCAACTAGAGAAAGCCCGTGTGCAGTAACGAAGACCCAATGCAGCCAAAAATAAATAAATTAGTTAATTAATTAAAAAAAAACAAGTAGGGAAATAGATGGGCAATGAACAAGAATAGAAAATTCACAAAAGAAATTCAACTGGCAGTGAACATGGAAATATGTTCCATTTCACAGGCAATTAAAGAAATACACATTTAAAATAAGAAACTGCCACCTTTCATCTGTCAAATTAATGAATATTAAAAATGAGAATTATTCATAAGGGTGTAGGGAGCCAGGCATTTTCATATATGATTAGTGGAGATGTAAATTGGTACCATCTTTCTGGAGAGAAATCTAACCATATAGAGAGATTAATCCTGACAGAAGAAAATCAGAGTAATTTCCTACTACTCAAGTTGGAACTAAAATCTGGTTCTTTTTCCTCTAATCAAGTGAGCCCTTACATGCAGAATACAGACTCACGATACATGATAAAATGAAAAGCAAGCTTCATGCCACCTCCAGCCCTCTGCTGACTCAGTGGGATGGAAAGATGAGGGTCCCTACCCCAAGACAGAGTAAGGGTTATAACTCTCACCACTCCAAGAACAGAGGCAGAGCATACTGACAGTGGAGAGAATTGGGAGCATCTGGATGTCTGTGCGTCTCCCAAGATCACAGGGTCTGCCTCAGATCCACAGGAGAGGAAAGCAGTGCTTTCTCTAGGTTCCCGAAGTTGTAACACATCATACTGACCTGCATCCTATTGTGCAAGGCTGTCCTGGAGAGAGAGAGAGCCCAGGGGTCTGATTTTTATGGGACTATCCAGATACATTTGAGTGTCTTGTCAACAATGGCCAGACATGCATGGACTGGACCACTCCTGCATCCTCGAATTACATCGCTGTAAGACAGTTATGGTCTTAAAGGTCAAATACAACATTTGCCCCTAAATGCAAACTATTGTACTATAACAGAGTTGCTTGATCTTGCTTATAACTTAACACCTACTAGATTGAGCTAATTTAAGAGATAGCCTGATGGTGAAAAGGAGAAAGAGTCTTATTATATTAATAATAGAAATCTGCTTGGAAGGCCTAGGTCCCACAAAAAGAGTGATTTTCCTGAGTTCTCCTAAGTATACACTCATCACAGTTTACAGTAAGGAAAAACGGAAAGCAACCTAAATGTCTAATCGAGAGTGTGGTAGGTGCCTATTAACTATTTAACAAAAATGGAAAATGCTTGTACTAGAATAAGAAGTGAAGATGCAGAATACAGAGGTTCCAGTTCAGGGTAAGCTGACTCCCTCCTGTCTTTCCCACTGAATGGAGATATAAAATGGACAGAATGCATGACTGCTCTAAAATGAAACAGCAGTAGTCAGGTTGGAAAAGAAGATGAGAATGTCAAGTCCTGCTAAATCAGCAGTGAGTTTCCTATTTTCTTTTCCCTCCAGTATTTCCTAGCCTGGACTCAGGGCAGCCTGAAACCGGAAGTGGGAACCGGTCCTGGACAGAGAGAGCTCCAGAAGAAGGCTCTAGTTATGGCCCAAGAAACAGAAAGAGGATGCTTTTCTGTTTCTAATGCTCAAAGAAAACAGAAGAAATCACCTAGTTTTTAAATCTTTTTTTTTCCCATTTCTTATTTTTTTTTCTGTTTCAGCCTCCAGGCAATCTAGGAGTATCCACAGCTGCCACTGTGGCAGAAGCAAGGGGCCACAATGCCTAAAACTCTGAGGGAGAGGATCTTTATTGAGAAGAGAAGCCAGTTTGGGGTTTCAGGGAGGGTAATCACGGTACCAGAACTGGACAGTGGACATGATATTGGCAAACTGCCTGTAAGAAGATACCATGTGAAGCTGTCACAGGTAACTGGAAATGTAAATCTAGTTCTCAGAAAAGAGGTCTGGGCTGGAATTATAAGTTTGAATCAGCTGCATTTATAAGTTATTTAAAGCTAAATACTCTAGATGTTTTCTCCTATTACTAATAGCTAATTACTGAGATTTCCTTGCAGCATTCTTTAGTATCTGCTCCACTGCCAAAGTAAAAGATAAGACCATTTATTACAATGCTAAAGATGGAGTCTATAAAGTACACAGGATTTTATTTGGTCCCAAGATCTGGGGCCTGGCTCCTAAACCAGCAGTGCTTAGACTCTGCTTGCAATCTCCCTAAAATAACTTTAAAAAACTTTTTATTCCCTCACATATTTTAAAATTTGCATCTGAATTTTTTCATCAAATTTAAATAATGGAAAAGATGTGATTTCGGGTGTCTTGTAACTACTGGCATGTTTAAAATTAAACTATTACATCACTCTTAAAAACAATCAAGGAATGTAAATACCATAGAGATTTCATTCCCACCATCTTTTACATTTCAAAAATATATATGAACAAACTTTTTTATTGTCAGAAACTTCATTTCTTTTTCTCCTTGAACTCATACTTTCATTCCATTTTCCCCACAAAATTTTAACCTAATATGCCATGTTTTGATGCTTGAAAATCTTTGATTTATCACTCTATCATAATTTTTTGCAATAAAAATATGCATACGAATTGAAATATTCTCTGGTTCTATAATGCTGTGTTATTTTTTTCTTCTGTATTTAGTTACCATTACAGTTATTAAATAGATAAAGATGATCAAAGAACATAAATGACATATTTAAATAAATGTTAAATTTGGAAAGTTAAAATTTTATTGTAAATATATCTTTAATAAGATAATGGGGCCTTTTTTCTTCTTTGTGTGTGAATTCAATTCAATAATGGTATTATAAGTATGTGTTACTTTATTAGCTTCTCTAATATTAAAGTTATGCATCCATATGGTTTAAAGAATCAAGTTGTCCTAGAAGACATATAACAAACAAAAGTATCGTATGTTTCCCCCTATTTCCCGTTTCCAACAGGCAACGACTTCTATTTTTAACTCCATATATCCAAATAACATACTTATATTGCAATTTCTTGATTTTGAAAAGTTTTAGTCATTATTTATTGACACTCCCCTAAAGCAGATGAGGTTTCACTTTTTTAAACTGAAATATAGTTCATTATCTCTGTTCTTTGGGTAGGTTGAGCTATACACTGTGTTCATTCTGTTTCTTGGTATTCCATCATCACTATTACTGCAAAGGGGGAGGGGTGAGGAACTACAGCCTTTCTTGTGCAGGAATGGTTTTGATTTTTTTTTTTTGAAGATTCTTCAAGGCTTCATGATTATAAATAAATTAACACCAGAAAAGAAATAAATTGAAATATAGTTGATGTACAATATTATGTTAGTTTCAGGTGTACTACATAGCGATTTGACATTTGCATACATCATGAAATGATCACCATGATAAACCTAGTAATTATCTGTCTCCATACAAAGCTATTAAAATATTATTGACAAAATACCTTATTCTGTATATTACATCCCCGTGGCTTATTGATTTTATAACTGGAGGTTTGTACCTCTTAATCTCCTTCACCTATTTTGCCACCCCTCACACACTCTGAAGGGGCCTTTTTTCAATTAGTTTATGTATCTATAGGTTAATATTACTTACTGCCAGAATTTAGATATACATTTTGTTTTGTTTTGTTTATTTTAATGTAAGTTCTGAAAAAAACTTATTCACATAAATGAGAAGATGGAACTGAAAGGAGTTTTATTATAGTAATAGCCTACAATTATTTGAACCTCTTAAGAGTTACAGAACTAAAATCACATAGTAATGGATAATTAAAAATATTTTTCATGAGTCACCAACTGACGATTCAATTAATTCCTCCTTTAATTTTGTGGAAAGTAAAGAAGTGAAAACCGCCTGAGTTTCAAAAAGATTATTATAATTATTCCTCCTGCTCACTGTCGACACCAATAATTTGAATTCTCTGGCACTTCAGAGGTTCTTCCACCCACAGGGCAATGTGCTGTAACATCTCAGAGGAAGGGAGGCCTTTCTTTCTTAATGTGGGAGCTGGAGGGGATGGGATTATGCAAGGGGAGGTGAGAAAGGAGAAAGCAGCACAGTGAAAGGGTGTCCTCAAGCAGATCAGTTTTAAGGAGAATGAAGGAAGTTGAAATCCAGAAGCTGAATCCATCCTGCAAATCTATCTTGCCCCTTAGAAGTCTTTATGCACCCTTAGTTGTTTTAAACCAACTAGCATTTCCTTTCTTTCATCTTACCCCGTCGTGGGGGGAAAAAAAAAGAGGTAGGAAAGAAAATATAAACCTGAGAATATTTTTTGAGGGTTGTAGAAAAAGGAGAGTCTGATCCCTAGGGATCAGGAAAATTCTTCAGGGAAGGGGGTTGGGTGGGGAGGAGGAGGAAGGAGTGGTAGGTGTCCATGGGTGGGGCAGACAAGGGACTACTCCTACCCCCGGCCCCACAAAGGTAGAGTCTTGAGATAAGGTCTCTTCTTCTGGAATCAGCACCCTGGTATTGCATTTCATTTATTCAACAAACATTTTGAAGGCACTTTCAATGTCAGTCTCTGTGCCAGGCCCCAGGGTACAAAGACCTTTACACTCCTTGTCTTCAAGGAAATTATACCAGCTGCTCAGGACTCAGGGTCTTCACTGAGGTGCTCTAGCCAGCCACCCTCCCTGCTTCCCAGCAAATACTTCTCCACATCCTCCGATTTCTTCCCGCCCCCTCCCTTCACTATTCTACTACCACCAAAAGCTGTATGATCTCATTTCCTCCAGACACTGTTCAGTGCTTTCTAATGCAGATTGGGTCATGCCATAGTGGGCACTGCAAGTAGATGGGTTACAGGGATGCCCAGCATAGCTCTTCAGGCCCCCAATAATTCAGGGGGGAGGGCTGAGACCTAGGCATTAGGAGGCCACAGTTCAGATACCTCTAGGCAACAAGAAGCTTTTTACAGTGTGCTGTACAAATATTATCATAATTTTATGTGTGCCCTGGTGTCAAATATGTTGGGAAGCATTGTAAACTACTTTATCAAAGTATGAATCAACAGGTCTGAGTAGAAGTCCAAATGCACTGCCTGGGAGGTACATCTGGCCTGCAGACATCCTTGGTTTGGCAGATACAGTGTTGACAACTTAAAAATAATTTGTTTTTGACATAAAAAAACTTTATTGTTCAATACAATATTACATACTTTGAACCTTATATAATATTTTAATTTCTGCAGAACTCATTACATGCATTAACCTTGTATGACATTTTAAACTTATTTGAAATTGGTTTGAGCTCCCCAGAGGGCATATTACGTACTTTGGAGCTGAGATCATAATATCCATCACTTGGTTCCAGTAGAAAGCTGTATGCTGTCACTTTCGCTTTCAGTATCTTAGATGTCTGTAATAGCCAGTTTGAGATCACTGTCAACTGTGTGTGGCCTGTAGCTGTACCGTGTCCATGTGCATATTACAAAAATACTTGAGATAGCTAGTTAGATGATTAGAGTAAGGGCCAAACACGCCTTCCCCCCACCCCTCTGACACCCAGGAACTACATCAGCCCCTAGACTTCAAGAAGGAAAGAGAAGTCCAAATTGACTTAGATTAAGTTTCTGTCACCTCTCATTCTAAGATTAAGTTTCTGTCACCTCTCCTTCTAGTTGCCTTCCAACTAGGGCTTATATAGAAATTAAGTTCATAGAATTACCACCCTATAAAAAAATAAGATAATATTTCCTGGATGCGCAAGTTTATGAAGATTCATCCTTGCTGTGCCTGTTGTTTCTCCCTATGAAAGCAAACTGTTTTGGGACTTGCATTTTTCTCAGAATTACATTGCGAACATGTAAGTAAAATGTCTAATAACTTTACAGAGTGGTTGAAGAAGTGTAAGCAGTAGTTACCTCTTCTGCTTTAACTAGGTTTGATAAGGTTTCACAGATTTAAGATGCCAGTGACAACTGCAGTTTGAGAGAAGGGAAATTATGAATTTATTAAGATTATGGAGGGGAAAAAAAGCTTCCTTTTCTTTCCAAGTAAAATAAAAGAGTATCAAGAAAGGTTGTTGTTTTAATGTGGTTCTTTCTAGTCAAGTAAAAATAATGTTTACTGTGAGTTTTTTGCATTTTTGGAGCCTTTCTATTGTAGGTCGTAGCAGTTTCAATAGCATTAAAAACAATTTGAATCAACAACTCTTATAATTAATCCTATTTTAAAGCTGCTCCATGTTGAACTTTTCTTTCTTGGGTTATTTATACATTGGTTATCGTAACATACATTTACAGAATGCCTACTCTGTGCCAGGCATTATGCAAGGTGCTGAGAGAAAAGGATGAACAAGATACAGTCCTCTCCCTCTAAGAGCTCTCAGTGTAGAGAAAGTGGACAACTGCACTGCAGTGCAGTGATGAGGTGCAATTCAGAGTAGGATGCAGCATGCAGTGGGACACGCATGGGAACGTACCAGCAGAACAGCAAACTGGAAGAGTGGTTAGAGATGAAAAAAGGAGATGGTGGCTGACTCTTAAAGGATGAGTAACAGTTTCCCAGATGAAAAAGTGAGGAAAGTCATTCCAAGCAAGAGGAGCAGTACGTGCAGAGACATATGGTGAGAAAGCAAGGTGCATTTAGGGAGCTAAAATTTGGTTCAGCATGACCAAGAAGTTAATTTGGAGTGTGGAAGAGAGGGCTGGCAGATAAGGTTGAACAGAAGGACGGATGTCAGGTCATAAAGAATCTTTTATGTCATGCTGAAGGTTTGAATTTTATTTCCAAGGCAATGGGAATTCATTGAAGTCTTTTTAACAGAAGAGAGCCACAATCAGACTTTTATTTTAGGTCACTTTGTTGGCAGAATGGAGAATCGATATTGGAAATACAACAGGTGGGAGCTGGTGCAGTCATCCAGGTAAGAAATAATAATGGCGTGAGCCTAGGTGGTGACAGTGAAGACAGAGAAAAGAGGAGGCAACTGAAGATGTTTAGGACATAGAGTCAGTAAGACCTGATAACTTCCTGGATGTGAGAAATGAAGGACTTTCTGGTCATGGTCATTATAAACACTCGTGAAAATGTTTGATCTCCTTTATGGTGTGAAGTTCAGATTAAAACAAATAATACTCATTCTTACTTTTGAGTCCTAAAATTCTTCATTGAAATCTTTTCACCCTCTTGAATAAAAATGATTTTGATGGTCTAGTCTCAACATTCAGTACATATTTTTCCGAATCATAAAACCACTATTTGTTGAGAAGGTGACCAAAAAAAAAAAAAAAAAAGGGGATGTGGTTCTTTAGAAATGCAGCAATTTCACGTCTCTGTCACCATAGTCTACTACACCTGTTTATACACCCACCTCCTGTCATTATTAATAGTCCTTTGCTTTTTCAATTTTCCATTCAAACCAAGTTGTTTTTTTTTTTTTTCAAACAAAGTTTTTAAAAAATAGGCTGACCACCAAACTCGGCGAGTCACTTTTAAAGTCATTGTAATGACTGGTGGAGTTTCGGTTCTCAAATTTGTTTTAAATAATGAGTTATCCTAATGTTTAAAAATTTGGTTGAGGAATACCATCAACCTTCTTAAATGTATCAGAGAAACGCAAGGGAATTGTCATGCAATATGAATTTAAATTTAGGACTCAAATCATGTATTATGACAGGTGTGATTTGAAGGAAAGTGTTCTCGCTAATGTCAACTTGCACACATTTGAATCAACTGGGAAAGGCACTGCTCAATGGACTTTATAGATACCAATTGTAAAACATAATACTGCATTAGTTAGAAACTAATGGATACAGATATAAGTTGTAAAACAAAATATTGCATTAGTTAGAAACTTTGCAAGCCTATTGAATACAAGCTCATTTGCAAGCTCATTATCACATGAAACATATTAGCATGCTTTTAACTTGAACCATTTTTTTCTCCATATGCCCTTAAATTTAATGTTAAATTGCTGTTGTTATAATAAAATATTTAGAACTCTATTACCAGTGGTACTTAATGGTAGAACTCAGGAATAAAGGGAAATAGAGTTTGGGAAATTCCTGACTTCACTAACAATTCCATAAGAGACTCAATGTCCAAGACAGAAATTTGGGCCTTGTTTTAAACAATAGATTAGTTCCTGTAACTTGAATTTATAGAAGAAGCCATGGAGATTATCTTGCTCAGCGCTCTAATATGAAGAAACTGAGGGCCAAAGAATTATCTGATATAACTCACAAGAGAAAACTAGTTGGTAATGGCCCTAGGGTCTAGACCAGAGCTCTTCTCAAGCATCCCTGCCTGTCTTTTCCATGACCTTATCACCACCTTAGTTGGGCCAAAGAAGTTTCAACTAGAAAAGGAACTCTTTTTCATAAAGTTAATAACCCGCCTCTAAATTACATTATATTTTATCAAATCCTGCTTTTCATATCTCTATTCAGTATGCTTAAAGGAAAATACATTCAAACAATCACACCTGTCGAATTTGAACTAGAAGAGATTAGAGATTGTGTGGAGATACAGCCTGAATTATTCAAAAGAGTGAAATTTTTTAAAATTTAGAATATTCTGTTCTTTGGAGTAAACACAGTAATGAGACTATGAGCTGACCATGTCTTGCTCATAAAGATTAGAGATTCTGTTTTAATAACTGGATATGGATGATAGGTAATCAGCATATCACAAGTCTAAGCTGAGTTGTTCCACCTCTCTCTACATAGAAGGGCTCTAAAGCACATCCAGCTTCTATCTAGTTTGTGATTTTCAGAAGTTCTAATTATGGTGCTACTGTAATTGTGAAAAATCTCCAGCAAAGAGAAAGTGGAGGTCTGGCAGGAAACTGCATCAGAGGCTTTCAGTGGAGCCCAAAACAGGAACAAACTCAATCTAACTCCTTGTCTCCCCCTATCATCACGGACTGTAAAAAGAGAAGGGGAGATAGTCATGTTAACGACATGACATATAAGAGTCCTTGGATTTACTGGGAACCTTGCTATTCATATGCAATATTCAGTTGTAGTTACTTGCTTTCTGGCCGTTAAATTCCTTTTCACACATTTGTGCTGAGAGTGCTTACAACTGAGGAACACTTGGCTGCTCAGTGGTATTCATTTTCATATGGGGTGGGTGGGACCCTGGGCCAAAGGAAGTTCAAGGCAATAAAACGATTACTCAAGCCCTTGAAGCTGAGACATTAGTATCAAAGAATCAGGCTATTCACTGAAGAACTAACCTTCTGAGTCCTAGTCATGTGCTGACAACCCCTTTCACAAAGTGATGGCTACTCCTAGTCAATAAGGGAAGGGAAGTAACATCTGAGCACCTGCAATGTGTTTTACATGTTTCCACATTTTCACAACAGCCCTGTAAAAAATGTATTACCCCACTTCACAAACGAAGGGACAAGTTCCGAGAAATGAGCAAAGTTGCTCAGGATCATACAGCCAAAACACTGGCCTGTCTAAACTCAAAATTCAAGTCCATTCCACCATTCTCTGCTCTTTCCCCAATCTAACAAGAGGTAGAGGATCCCCAAATCTCCATTTGGAATAAAAATATATTGTAAACTCCAATGTCCTTTGGATATGGAGAGAGTTGGCCTTGCTATGATGCCATATTATGTCTCTGTTCACTTTATCTGCAAAATCTGCTGCCTACCCTTCACTTCAAAGAGCCAGAAAGTATCTCTATGATTAACTAACTCTAGGGTGGGGCTTTAAGAAATGCAATTTGATGATGACTGTGGGAACATCTGCTTCACAGCCATCAAGCCAGACCTAATCCTAGCTTCATTGAACTGAGATTGTCAGGTGCCAAGACAAGTGATGACAGGGGGCCCAGGCAGATGTTATGACAAATTAACAAGGGAGGCTGCAGGCCAGGAAAGAGTAATAAAGTGTTTGAAGCATATGTTGAAGTATAATTTCAAGTCATCTAACATTGTTGACTGAAAGAGGTTGTCAGAAAAGTAACCCAGTTTTGACTGAAAGAGCCATAGAGACAAGACAGCTGAGTTCCCAGCAGGATCTGGCTTTGCCATCAGTAGCTTCACTGCTGTCTAGCTAAGCATGTGGGCTGGTTTTCACAGGCAGTGGGATTGTGTAAGATGGAACATAAGGTCATGGCCAGTTTGCCAGAGCCAGTCAAGTGTGATCTACATTTAGAAGAAGAGGAAGAATTTCTGGGCCCTTTCCCCTTAACAGGCCATAGGACAACCTAGGGTCAACCAGAATGACAATGTCGTGGTTTTACTTACCCTACGTGGAAACTGTCTCTAGCACTACCTAGGTCACATTTTTATATTATTCAACTTGGAAAATGCTCTGCTATTATCAGTAGCAGAGTATTTTCATCGTATTCACAGAGGTGAATATTAAAGACCTGCCTAATTGTGACAATTCACACACATTAGGGTACATTTTATCAATGTGAGTTATCTCCCAAATATGCCGATTGCAAAATGCAATGGTGTATTGAAGGGGCCAAAGAATAAATGTGGTAAAAGATAAATATGTAAAAACAGAAAGGTTTTTACCAAAAACTGAAGGATGTGCAAACAGCATTTTAAAATGTGGGGAAAAAAATGTTCACTATCACAGAGGCATCCTACAATCCCACCTGATGGAGTTACCAAGAACTTGTTTTTTGGGGGGTAAAACTGACAGAATTTAAAAAAAAAAAACCAAAAACCCAAGATGTGCAAAATAAAATTGCAATTAGTTCACATTTTTTGCCTCTAATATTAAAAATTACAATATTGAATGCAATAAAGGGTACAGTGGGATGGGCTTTCTCATACTCAGCTGATAAAAATATAAATTGCTAGGAGCTCTCTTGAAAGTCAAAATTTCAAAAGCCTTAAAATGTTCATATGCCTCTGCAAGTACAGTGGTACCAGAAACCTGGGGGGTGGGGCAAAGCGATCTGTGTCTTAACAAGCTATCCAAGCGATTCTGATGCACATTTAAGATCGAGAACTACTGCCCTATGGGCTCTCACCCACTCCCATTGCTTACTGACCATCTGTCGAGAGATGAGACCTAAATCGATACCTGTACCCAGATGTCTTTTCTGAATTCCAAACCAACAACTCACTTGGCATTTGCTTTCTGATATCTCATAGATACTTCAAAATAAACATGTTTAACATTCAGTTCAGAGATTTCTTCCCCAAATATTCTCTACCTCCAGTGATCCCAATCTCCATAAACAGCACTATCACTTCTACTCAAGAAACCTAAGTGTCATCTTTGACTCCTCCCACTCTCTTCTACCTAAGACTGTGGTTTTACAAGAGGAGGAAGAGACAGAGAGAGAGAGAGAGAGAATAGAGATCTCTCTCTTCCATGTGAGGACACAGTGAGAAGGTGGTCATCTGAAAGCCAGGAAGAGCGCTCTCTCCAGAAACCAACCCTGGTGGACCTTGATCTGGGACTTCCAGCCTCCACAACTGTGAGAAAATAAGTTTCTATTGTTTAAGCCACCCAGTATTTATTATATATTTTATTATGGTAGCCTGAGCCAACTAAAACAGATGTCTGTAAACTGTCCATTTCCTTTTATCACCACTGTTACCATCCTTGTACAGACTACCAACATCTCTTACCTAGACTACTGCAGCATCCTTCCAGAAGAGTCTCACCTCCTTCAAAGCACTTTCTATACCCAGTTAGAGAGGGGTATCATCAAGTCAGGTTTTTACTTAAAATCCTTCACTGGCTTTCCGTTATCGTTCAAATAATGCCCAAATACTTAACAGAGATATGTCAGGATGATATAAGAGATATTAACTGATGGACTCCAACCCCACCCCAATATACTGATCCCTTGTCTTTCCTCCTCTAGACACTTGCTCCCTCAGTGCTTGCGTCGCCTCGCCGGCACCCTCACGGTCAGTCTGTTCTTATGTGTCAATTTCTGGCCATGTGGGAAAGCATCTGGCTGTTCCCACCGGCCCACTAGGGATCATGTTTATCTGTGAGGCTGTGCCAGGCCCTTCTCTTCGGCACCCTATGCAGGCCCTGTACTATATCCTTACCCAGCAACTATAGTGCCCCAAATTTTCTAATTCCTGGCTTCTTTTTTTTTTTTTTTTTTGGTTTAGACCTAAAAGTCAAAAATTTGAAGTTTCTGTTATTGGTTTTCTTTGTGGTACTCTCTTCACATCTTGGGGGAATACCTCTTTGCCTACAGCCCAAGTGGTGGAGGGTTGAAGGTTAATACAGTACTGGCATTAAAAACACATTAATTCTTTATAAATTACCACATTGCATTGCATTGGCTAGAAAGTCTTGTACTCTTCAGCCTCTATGAACAGCTCACTAGTCTCTCTAGCTTTGTTGGGGAAGAGCCATGCTGACTTTTAGTTTCTCAAATAAACCATGATTCTCCCACCTTTGGGCCTTTGCACATAGTGGCCCATCTACCTGGAATACTTCTTTTGCTCTTCCCTTTGCCTATTCACCTTTCATGTCTCAATTTAAACATGATTTCCTTAGGAAGAACATCTCTGCCCACTTTTATACAGGGTTAGGTCTCCTGTCATACATTCCCAGTATACTTAGAATTTCTTTCACCTTGCAATTTATGCACTTATAATTACTTACAATTATTTGTTTAGTGTCTATCCTCCTGGTTAGGTTATAAATTCCATGTGTCTGTTTTCTCTAATGCAGTCTCAGTATCTAGAACATACAAAGTGTTCAATGAATATTTATGACTGATCCACTGTCAAAGTCATATCATTTTAGGGTAGATTTCAGAATTAGGATTCTGGTACCATATCTGTTTATCTATAGTATCCTACAATTGCAAAACATGCTGGGTTTTTTTTGTAAGTTCCATTTGCAACTACTTTTCTGAATGAATCAGGATTTTATCAATACACATTTGGAAAGAAATTTGTTTGCTCACATACAACCATCATCCATACATCCTAGTTTAAAAATTTTATCTCCATCAAAATAACCTCACTGTCCTCATGAAACCTAGGCAACAACTTTAGAATGAATAAATGGTATATATTTGAACTCGATCAAGTACAGTTACATTTCTGAAATACTATTTCTGCGTAAGATTTCACTTGAAAAGAGAGCTTGAAAGCCACTTTTAAACAATGGGTTTCAGTCCTAGAGACGGAACAGAATTTCTACAATAGGTTGGATGAAGCCTAGACAAAGACCTGTGAGACATCTGTAGGAAAAGTATTATTTCATCCTACCTACTTTGTGGCCAATTGAAACATTTACAATAATACTTGTAGTTTGAGGTTTTATTCCCTTCTCTTACAATTATCCTACATAATTTTTCCTTCCCCAGTTTACACAATAGAGGTATGTTTGTCAGTCACCTGGGGAGAAAGAATTGAGGGAGAGGAGGAGAGCTCTAAGGGAAAGAGGTGGGCCTTAGGCATCTCCTAAGCTACATAGAACACTGATTATCCCACCATGAATCTTCTCACTTTTCCTATTATACAACCCAATAGAAAACACAAAATATATCTGACTCCATGTCATATTGGGAATGACACCAATAGATGTATGTCATCTTCAAGACAATCATGGTTGCACCACATTAAAGAAATAATTTAGCTACAGCAGCAATTCTCTGAAGTCCATTCAACAGAGAATCCATCTCACTAATTAATCTCAAGACCTGAGTCATCAATCCATTACAAGCTGCCAACAATATATCATCTTCACGTGGATGTCAAAACCAACATGTCTCAAATGGAACTCATTATTTCCTCCACAAACTGGCTTCCCTTCTTAATTTCTCTGTTTGAACCAGTGCTCCAATCATAATTCTACTCATCCAAATTTACAACCTACTCTCTGTCCTAACCCCATCAGAGAGTTGTCAAGGTGTAATACAAGGCCAGGGTGGGTCAGAGAGCCCTGTTGCATTTGTTTAAAATGCAGACTGCCATGGGCTTCTCTGGTGACACAGTGGTTAAGAATCAGCTTGCCAATGCAGGGGACACGGGTTTGAGCCCTAGTCCAGGAAGATCCCACATGCCGCGGAGCAACTAAGCCCGTGCGCCACAACTGCTGAGCCTGCGCTCTAGAGCCCGTGAGCCACAACTACTGAGTCCACGTGCCAGAACTACTGGAGCCCGTGCTCTGCAACTGCAAAAAGAGAAGACACTGCAATGAGAAGCCCACACACCGCAACGAAGAGTAGCCCTTGCGGGGCTTCCCTGGTGGCGCAGTGGTTAAGAATCCGCCTGCCAATGCAGGAGACACGGGTTCGAGCCCTGGTCTGGGAAGATTCCACATGCCGTGGAGCAACTAAGCCCGTGAGCCACAATCACTGAAGCCCATCCACCCTAGAGCCCATGCTCCGCAACAAGAGAAGCCACCACAATGAGAAGCCTGCGCACCACAATGAAGAGTAGCCCCCGCTCGCCGCAACTAGAGAAAGCCCACACACAGCAACGAAGACCCAACGCAGCCAAAAATAAATAAACAAAATAAAATAAATAAATAAACAAATAAATTTTTTAAAAAAGAAAAAAGTTCCTGTTTTTTAAAAAATGAGGACTACCAGACACACCTCAGACCTACTGAATCAGGGTTGGGTTGGGGAATCTTCATTTTAAATTAGCTCTCCAGGGAACTTCTTAGGTCAACTAAACAGAATCAGTGCTCTAAAAGAAATGATCCAATTACAGAAAGACACACTGTGGAGGAGCAGCTAGGTGAGTAAGGCATCCTGTCCAAAGGGCACAAGAGGAAGTAAAGGAGTCCCAAGCAGGTGGATGGAACACAGAAGCAGACAAATAGAGTAAACAGTCTGTAAGGGTTCAATACTTCTGAAGTCACCTTTTAGATCTGTTCATGAATAGCCTTCACCAGGATCGAGCAGGAGAGACTCTAGTTCACCACAAAGAGCATCAACAACAAGTCCTGTCAGAGACTAGTTCTGAGAATTAAAATACACAGGAGAGGAACAGTGGCAACTCACGTAACAATGTACCCATTCCAGGGTTATCATCGGCCTGTAGGATAACAGCTCTGTTTGACCACAAAGAGACCTAGGGAACAATACAAGAGGCTGGTAGGAGGCTGGGAGTAATGATGGGCTCCATTTGTGTCAGCCAGAATTTGGCTGCTAATAAAAGAAGCCATTCTAGCTCATTTAAACTTAAAGGGACTTAATATAACAAATTAGGTGCTTACAAAATTGTTAGAAAGTCTGGGGAAACAGGCTCCAGTCTGAGCTTCCAGGAATGATTGCCAGACATGCCAACCAAGGTAGCTATTGCCTGTGTCATGGTCAGAAAACTGGGGAATGATCAGAAAGATGGGGAGTAAGGAAATGGGAGTCTCAACTGCTGGTTCCAGGCACACTGCCTCAGTCCAGATCCATGTCATCAAAATGGATATCCCTGGCACCCACAAAAGTAGGTAGCAGACGCTGGGGCCTCTGCTACACTGCCATAGAAAAACCAGATCCTCCACGTCCCTGCTTGCTAGTGGAAGCAGCAGATGTGCCACCTCTGTCTCACTTCCGTCTTCCAAATATGGCATTCATATGTCTGCTTGGGCAGAGGCTGGGCCACACGTGGAATCTGAGGAAGTCTGGGAAATGGAGGCTTCAGCTTCCTATCCTCTATCGTGTTACAAATGGGAGGGAGGTGGAGCTGTGTGAGCCATGTATGATATCTCTCTCACCGTCATACTCAGCTGTAAGCTTCCCTACTATAGGGAAGGGACCTGATTTTAACTGTTTCAGAAGTCCCAGCACTTTGCAGAGTGTCTGATGAATAGTGGGGGAAGGAAGAAAGGAAGGGAGGAGAGAAGGAAGGAAGGGAGGGAGGGAGGGAGGGATGGAATACAGGAAGGAGCTCAGGACCAAGTCGGACAGAAGCTATAGGTGAAAAACACTGGGATATTCAGTTTTGACAGTATTTAAAACTTAAGATGAAATGAAGCAGGGACTGACACTAATAATTCTTAATTCTTAGTAGCTTTTGGTTTCAGTCTGTTTGTCTTCATTTCCATGACTATAAACTTAATACAGTTCAAATTCCTTATGTCTGGAAAAAATCAATTGTCCCCTAACTAGTGTCCTGCCCAATTTTTCCCCATTCTATCCATTCTACACACTGATCTCTGGCTGAGTTTCCTAAAATAGTGGTCTTCAAACTTTTTACTTGCAAACATTTCCAAAAAAATCTTGTAAAGCTTTGTATCCTCTTGCACATTATTAAGTTGACATCTAAAACTTTTCATCCCAAGCTAAAACAGTTGCAAAGGATGTAACTTCCAGTGTATTGTAAATATTGTCTCTAAAAAAAAATTACAGTACTTTAAAAAATATATCCAGGGCTTCCCTGGTGGCGCAGTGGTTGAGAATCTGCCTGCCAATGCAGGGGACACGGGTTCGAGCCCTGGTCTGGGAGGATCCCACATGCCGCGGAGCAACTGGGCCCGTGAGCCACAATTGCTGAGCCTGCGCCTCTGGAGCCTGTGCTCCACAACAAGAGAGGCCATGATAGTAAGAGGCCCGCGCACCGCGATGAAGAGTGGCCCCCACTTGCCGCAACTAGAGAAAGCCCTTGCACAGAAACGAAGACCCAACACAGCCAAAAATAAATAAATTAATTAATTAATTAAAAAAAAAAAATCCAATAGTATCTAAATACCACATCGTCTATTTTTTAAAAATACATGAACAAGCTGTTCTTTAATAATGAGATTTGGCATCTTTCCTTTTCCTCCTTGAACTTGAATTTATTTCCATTCGCTTCTATCAAAAAATTTCATCCTAATATGACATATTTTTATTATTGTCTTTTGTCAATTGTCTAATTATCACAACAAAAGGCATAAATGTTGAAATTATATTTTTTATATCAGTGACCATGAAGCTGTGTTTAAAAATTATTCTAGATTGAGTTATCAGTTTATTACTATTAGTATAGTATTGATAAAAAACATATGAATATATTATAAATTTTGATAAGTAATTATTAAACAGAAAAACCAAAATTTTATTTTAAATATATCTTTTAATGAGCTGGATGAGGACTGGCTAGTTTTGCTAAAATTAGGTCAAATATCTAATTTTTGCTAAAATTAGGTCGGGTATCAGTTTAGCCATAATTACTTATTACTTATTACTTATGACTAAATTGAGATAGGGTTCAACCCCAGTATTATCTCCACAACTTTTTGTGTTTTATTATTAATGTAGATGTTGAGAAAAATTTGTTCATGTAAATAAATAGGTAGGAATAGAGGGAATTTTGTTACAGCAATGCCCTCAATTCTTTGCACTGTCAGAAACATATGCCAAAAATCAGGGGAAACCTAGCACCAAAAATTTGTTTTTAATGATCTATCAATTGACAACTTGATTGTAGATCTTCCTGTGATTTTACTAAAAGCAAACTAGGAAGCCATCTAATTGCAAAAGGATTTATTATTCATTCTTTAGTGGGACTCCCTTTCTCAACACCAATACCAATACCTATACTGAATTACACCAGTGGGTTACAGAGGTTTTTCTACTGTAGGGTAATACATGATGGAAAGATTAGGGTGAGAGAAGGCCTTTCTTCTTTAAAATATGAGATAGTGGGGAAGGGGTGTGTGAAAGAAGAGGTGGAAATGTTGTATCCTCAGGCAGATCAGCTAAAAAAATCTTTTTCAGGTTTATTGATGTATAATTGACAAAATCATAAGATATCTAAAGTGTACAATGTGATGATTTGATATATGCATACACTGTAAAAGGATTTGTCCCATTGAGTTAATTAACATATCAAGCACTGCACATATTTACCTTTTTTTTTTTTTGGTGAGAACATTTGTTATACTCTCTTAGCAAATTTCAGTTATACAGTACAGCGTTATCAACAAGTCATGCTATACATTAGATCCTCAGACTTTATTCATCTTTTTTTGTACCCCTTTACTAATCTCTATTTCCCTCACTGCACCCCACCCCACACAAAGAAACTATTTTCCTACTCTGTGTTTCTGTGAGTTTGACTTTTTTTTTTTCTCCATATTCCACATATCGTGATACCATGCAGTATCTGTCTTTCTCTATCTGGGTTATTTCACTTAGCATAATGCGCTCCAGCTTCACCCAAGTTGTTGCAAATGATGGGATTTCCTTCCTTCTTAAGCCTGAATAATATTCCATTATATATATACTACCACATTTTCTTTATCCCTTCACTTGAGGACAGGCATTTAGGTTGTTTCTACACCTTGGCTATTGTGAATAATGCTGCTATGAACATGGGAGTACAGATGTCTCTTCAAGATAGTGATTTAATTTCCTCCAGATATGCACCCAGAAGTGGGATTACTGGATCATATGATAGTTTTATTTTTCATTTTTTGAGGAATCTCCATACTGTTTTCCATAGTGGCTGCACCAATTTACATTTCCACCAGCAGTGCACAAAGGTTCCCTTTTCTCCACACCCTTGACAATACTTCTTATCTCTGGTCTTTTAGAGGACAGCCATTCTAAAAGGTGTGAGGTGATATCTTATCATGTTGTTGTTTTTTTTTTTTGGCTGCGTTGGGTCTTCGTTGCTGCACATGGGCTTTCTCTAGTTGCGGCAGCTTCTCTTGTTGCAGAGCACGGGCTCTAGGTGGGCAGGCTTCAGTAGTTGTGGCACACAGACTCAGTAGTTGTGGTGCACGGGCTTAGTTGCTCCGCGGCATGTGGGATCTTCCCGAACCAGGGCTCGAACCCATGTCCCCTGCATTGGCAGGCAGATTCTTAACCACTGTGCCAATAGGGAAGCCCCTCTTATCATGGTTTTGATTTGCATTTACCTGCTGAGCACATTTTCATGTACCTGTTGGCCATTTGTATGTTCCTTGGAAAAATGTCTATTCAGATCCTTTGCCTATTTTTTAATTGAGTTATTTCCTTTTTTGCTATTGGGTTGTATGAGTTCCGTGTATATTGTGCATATTAACCCCTTATAAATATGTGGTTTGCAAATATTTTCTCCCATTCCTGTCCTCAAGTGAAGGCATACAGAAAATGTGGTAGTATATATATATAATGGAATATTATTCAGCCTTAAGAAGGAAGGAAATCCCATCGTTTGCAACAACTTGGGTGAAGCTGGAGGGCATTATGCTAAGTGAAATAACCTATTCCATAGATTGCCTTTTCACCTTACTGATGGTTTCCTTCGCTGTGCAGCTTTTTAGTTTGATGTAGTCTCATTTCTTTATTTTTGCTTTTGTTGCCTTTACTTTTGGGGTTAATTCCAAAAAATCACTGTCAAGACCAATGTCAAAGAGCTTACCTCCTTATGATTTCCTCTAGAAATTTTACAGAATCAGGTCTTATATGAAGTCTTTAATCCACTTTGAGTTGATTTTTGTGTATGATGTAAGATAAAGGTCCAGTTTTCCAACACCATTTACTAATATTATCTTTGTTTGCTATGGTCTTGTGGGTCTTGCGGATGCAAGCCCCATTGGCTTTCAGAGCTAGGTGTTTTGGGAGCTAGTCAAATGGAAGCCCTAAAAGCTGGGGTGCTGAATGTGGGGTCCAAACCTTTCACTCCTCAGGGAAAAGCTGGTAGTCAGTGGATTAGTCCTTATTGTATGGCTCTGTGCCAGGGGCGAGGTTTATGGTGAGAGAATGTCTCGGTCTCTCCTGCCTGTTTTGACGTGGAAATTTTCTTATTTGTCAAATGTGTAGGAATTGCTTGGCTAGTTTCTGGATCTCTTTCAGTGGGAATTGCTCCATATGCAGCTGTACTTTCTGTGCGTCCATGGGAGAAGGGTAGCTCAGGAGCCTTTCAGGTTGCCATTTTGGTCCTCTCTCCAGAAATTATTTTTTCAGATCACTTTTAAGGAGTGCAAAGAGAAACTAAATATCCAGAATCCTAATTCCCTTAAAACTTTTTTTGGCCTTCGTATCTCTTGTAAAGTACCTGTACCATAGTATAGGTATAGGTACAGTTTGAAGACTGCTACCCCCAAACAGCACAACTTGCCTAAGTAGTATCTCCTTATCGGCATAAAATATTCACAATTTGAAAAAAAAACTTTTAAGTTGAGAGTGACTAATCACTTAAACATGTATTTTAAAAGAGATCACTATTAAGTGACTTGACAACTGGTAAACATATGTGTAATGTCACCATTTCTAGAACTGAGGGATATTTTTGCAGTTATTTCTAAAATTTTACCCAAAATGTAGGGTTTCTTTTGCATAAGAAGCTGTTGTTTAATCAACAGTGCATTTTATAACTTGAGGAAATACACTTCTAAAGAAGGGGGTGGGCAGGAGCAGAGAGGTGGTTTACTGTTCTCGGTCCTGCCATTCCATAGCCAAATGAAAACTTCCTCCAGAAGTGACCTGTCGGTCATTAACGTGCACTGGAGCCCCATCCTGGAGTTCTTAAATAATTTTATTAAAATAGGTGGAGGAGGACACTATAAAGAGGGCAAATAAATCAATATAACTTGATACATTATAATAGAGGGGAAAATATCTCTACTTTTACATTTGATAATATTTATTCATTAGTGTTCATAGTGCAGTTGTGCTGTAAAATTAAAAAACAATGACAAGCTAAAATAAGAAGTAATACACTCTTTGGGGTAAAAGGTCGAATTTTTAGTGTACATTAATTTGTTTGATTTGCAGTATACGTTTAGTTGCCTACTTAGTTGTCTTTGGAATTAATAAAAGATTATCTATATATGAATATATATTAAAAATCTTTATAGCAAAAGGTATCAGAGGTACTTATAGAGAACTCAGGTTCTCTCCACTTAGGTGGGGGGGTGGTAAGGAGCTGGTGACAAAGTGTACCACATACCTTGATGTTTGTGAAAATGTTTATTCCTTTCCAGCCCATAAATTACAAGACAAAGTGTGACGACAATGTAAGGTGACTTTCTTTTACTTTTTATTGTTGAGAGTTTCACACATATGTAAAAATGGATTATTACAATGGACCTCAAATGTCTATCCACTAATATTATTTCATCTATACTCCCCACACTACCCTCCCCTCCCACCACTGGATTATTTTAAAGCAAATTCCACTCTGTTTTACCATATTATTTCAGGGCATATCTCCCAAAAATGACTTTTTAAAACACACAACCACAATACCATTATGATACCTAAAAATTAACAATACCTGGCTATTTTAAAATGCATAGGAATTTGCACATCTACAGGATTACTTTCTTCAAAGAATCATCTTAAAAGGCTATAATGATGCTAAATGCTAGCATTTCTAAATACTTTTTAGAAGTATTTTGGAATAATTCTCAGGATTATTTTCAGGATTTGCAATGTATTCCTTAATTATCCCAAGTGATGACAAATCTTTACTCTTCAAGGGTAGACTTGACTTGAAAACAGTCAAAAGTCTTTGGGAATAAACCCCAATAAATAGGGGGAGTAATGAGACTGGGAAGGACTGGTTCTGTTAAAGAGTAATATACACAGAGGCACAAGGTGTGTCCCCCTTTCATGAAAGGAGTCTGATGCTCATAAACTAGCTCAGAAATTACCCTCAGTGACCAGAGATGCTGAGTGAGAAAAAGAGCTCAGTTGTTTTGGGAGCAGAAGCTGGAGAGAAACTAAGAGGAGAATGTGAGAGGCAGCTGCTAGAGAGCCAGCCAACTGGTGAAAGGAAGTTATGCTTAATCTTTGTACCCTAAATTCCAGTGATTCCAGGCCACTTTCAGGATTTATCTTGCATTTCAGTCCTCTGTGCTTTTGCAAACAATGTTCCCTGTGATTGGAATGCCTACTCCCACTGGGTGGACTCACTGGGCGAATCGCTAGTCATCCTTTAAGACCCTGATCAAATATTACTACATTCCTTGACTCTCTCTGGAAAAATTAGCTGTTCCATCGTCTGGTCCCAGTTGTACTTTGTAGGTATCTCTTCTAACATCTCTGTGACTACTTTATAATGATTCAGATACGTATATATTTCCCCAGTTAGACTGGGAGCTTCATTTTTGTGTCTTTGGCACACAGACAGTGATTGGCACACAGTAGGCCTTCAGTAATCATTTGTTTAGCACACAGATAAAATTAATAATCTATGTATTTTTACATGGGGTAGACCTTGAAATGTCCTCACAATGCAGCAAAGTAACTGCAGGCTTGAAATATTACAGAATAAAGCAAAGAAGAAAAGCCTTATATGCAAGAGCAGTTTTTGTAACAGAAACCCTGGAAGTTTCAGATGCTGTCAGTGGAAAGTTACAGCATAGAACTACCCAGAGAAATGTCAGCAATTTCTTTTCTTCTTTTTAAAAATAAAATTTCCAAATCCATTTTTTAGGATCATAATTGTTTTATTTTTCTTTGAGGGACTGATACTTGAGGAGTTAACAAATTAAGCACCAGTAAAAACTGAGATCAAACTTAGTTGATGCACATTTTTCTCAAAATAAATTTGGAAGGCAGAACACAAAGCATAAGAAATGAATCATCTACTTCAAAGAGAATAGATGACTGACTCTTAAGGTCACTGTGTAAAAACTAAAGAAATTTGTAATGACTGAAACTATGAAGTATGCTCTCCTGTCAGGACGATTCATATACTCCTGTCACTTTCTCTCCCACCTTCTGCCCCAGAGCAAGAACAGCCTATCCACTCCTACTCCAATGACCTGGTCTTGGGCCCTGGTGGGAAGCAGAAGCAACACTTCCAGCATTATGCCAGTGGCAGTGCCACACCTGTGGCATAGTCCTAGGATGAGAAATAAAGGAGTTTGTGGGTAGCCCAGGTGGATAGAAAGGAGCAAGGGGAGAGCCACCCATAAAGAACAATTACATCTGATGTCACCTGTTCTTGGTTGAACCTGAATCTTACCCAGACAATAAAGCCTGTTTTTCAGACTGCTTTCTGGGCCCCAGTTGGCTCACAGCATATTTTCAAACCAATTTTTTAAGAAAATTCAGTAAGTCTACAGAAATTTTTCAATCCTTCTTGTCAGGTGGTAAATATCCTGCTGAACCATGTTTGTATGGAAATAACCTGATTTGGATACAGAAGAAACAGGACTGAAGTAGCTGAGCAACAGGTTTGCTTAGTTTTAAAGGTTACATTGCACAACCTGGGCAAGGCATCCCATGATATAAAAGACTGTTCTAACTCCACACGGAAATCTGGCCAGACCACCCAGGGATTTACAAAAGCTCTTTGGCCCCCGCAGCACTGACCTCATGACACATGGCCTCTTGGATCCTGTGGCCACTCTCAATTGGAGAATACACAACATAAATTAGCACTTGCTTTTTACTAGTTTTATAAAGGAAATCTATTTTTTTAAAGAAAAATAGAATCCAAAATTACAGCCTAAAATGAATGCATGCACACAAAGTTGAGAATATACAAATGATGCTAAGCCAAATAACAGTACCATTTTTATGTTGTTTGAAAACAGCATATTTTGATTGTTACATACAAAGAATTTCACATTTCTAATAAAGAGGGAAATGATGAAACATCCAAGACTCCCCTTTATCTTCTGAAATACCAAATCCCAAAAAGTAAGATTTAATCTGCTTCCAGATTTCAAGAGAAAGTTATATGAGAGATATCTTCTTAAAATCTCAGAGAAAACAAAGCTAAAATATTTAAAATGATTTTTGAAATGTATATATTAATAGTTTTCTCTGAAGATCAATGTGCTAAATTGAGATTTATTTTTCCCAAAAGAGATTTAATTTTTTTTTTTTTTTTTTGGCTGGGTCCAACTTTTGCATAGGGAAGTTCAAAACTGTTTATCGTAACTGTTGCTTCCTACTTAATCATCAAGTCAGTTCATATTAATAATGCAACCTTTTACATGCAGATCTCTCTATGACATTATACTTGCCTGGAGGAACCACCCATTAAAAGGATGAGAGAGAATTCATCACCCTCATTACTTCTTTTAAGCACATTCATGAGAATAATGCATCAATTATGATAAATTAATCTTAATAGGTTGCTAAGGGCAGACTTACACCTGTGATTTGGGCTTGTAAGCCTTTTCTAAAGAAATTCTTTTTAAAAAGTCAACTAGTTGCATCAAGAAATCAATTACTTTCTATAAAAGATAAATTTTTGAACTCTTTATTATTAAATAATTTTAAACTTACAAAAGAAATGCAAGAATAGGACACAGAATTACTGATATTTTTCATCCAGATTCACCAGTATTTAAGTTTGTCACATTTGCTTTAGTACTTGCTGTCTCTGTCTCTCTCTGCCTATCTGTGTCTCTATGTATGTATTTATATTTATAGATATTCTTTTACATATCAGGAATTTTAACATTAATGAAATATTATATCTAATATACTGTCCATATTCAAACTTCACTAATAATGATCTTTATGGCAAATTTCCCCCTAATCCAGAATCTAATCCAGGGTTACTCATTGCACTTAGTTGTGTATCTTTTAATCTCCTTTAATCTGGAAAGTTTCCCAGCCTTCCTCTATTTTTCATGACACTGAAATTTTTTTAAGAATACAGTCCATTAAATATGATATCACTTATATGTGGAATCTAAAATATGGCACAAATGAACCTATCTACAAAACAGAAATAGACTCATAGACATAGAGAACAGACTTGTGGCTGCCAAAAGAGGGAGAAGGATGGACTGGGAGTTTGGGGTTGGCAGATGCAAACTATTACATTTAGAATGGATAAACAACAGGGTCCTAATGTATAGCACAGGGAACTATATCCAACCTCCTGGAATAAACCATAATGGAAAAGAATATTAAAAAAAAAGAATGTCTCTGTGTAGAACTGAGTCACTTTGCTATACAGCAGAGATTGGCACAGCATTGTAAATCAACTATACTTCAACAACAACAACAACAACAAAAGAATACAGTCCATTTGTTTTTATAGAATATCTTCCAATTTGGATTTCTTTGAAGTTTCCTCATTATTACATCAAAGTATATATCATTGGCAAGAATGCTTAATAGGTGATGTTGTGTCCTCGGTGCATGGCATCAGGGGCACACAATGAAAGGTTTTTCTCATTAGTGATTTTAACTTGATCACTTGGTTAAGGTGATGCCCATTAGCAAAACAAGATAATTATTGGCTGACAAGAGGAAATAATTAGATGAAATTTTAGAGTTATTTTGTGTGGATTGTTTTCTGAATATTAAAATTTCATATTTAATGACACAATACCAAGCACTCAAAATAAGAAAATATATAGGACTTGCTAAATGAAGTGCTAGGAACTCAAGCAAGAAATATTACTTATTGGGCTTCCCTGGTGGTGCAGTGGTTAAGAATACACCTGCCAATGCAGGGGACACAGGTTCGAGCCCTGGTCCGGGAAGATTCCACATGCCGCGGAGCAACTAAGCCCGTGTGCCACAACTACTGAGCCTGCGCTCTAGAGCCCGCGAGTCACAACTACTGAAGCCTGTGCGCCTAGAGCCCGTGCTGTGCAAGAAGAGAAGCCACCACAATGAGAAGCCCGCTCACCACAACTAAAGAAAACCCGCACACAGCAACGAAGACCCAACGCGGCCAAAAATAAAATAAATAAATAAATAAAAAGAAATATTACTTATTGTATCAATGACTAATGGGACTCATGACCTAATAAACATAGCTTTGATATATTTTATGCATACTACCTAAAAAAACACTTTAATGTGCATTATCTCTAAACTTTATTACAGACCTGAAAATTTTTAATATCAGCTCCATTTTGCCTATGAGGCAAGAGAATTCAGTGATTCTTTTGGGATTAACAGGTAGTAAGTGGAAAAGACAAGATTTGAACACAAACCTCCCTGGATCTCAAAGCCCTCTTGTTCTAGCATATCATACTGCATTTCTTCTAAATGAAAAATCTAAGTTTCTATATGTTAGCCAAAAACAAATATAAATGTTATTGATCTTTCTCTGTATAAAAAGTAGATTAACTTTTGAAGAGAATTTTTTAAAATGCCAATGGTAAATTTTTAAAATTATGAGTATATTTTAAATCAGGCACTGGAAATAATGGAAATCCTGGTGTGCCAGCTTTAAGACTTGGTGTATATATTGAACTTCTATTTACTTACTGAACTTTTATTTGCCACATGTCTCTCTTTATCACAGACGTTATCCCCTGTTCCACATCCTCTCATTTAGTCATATTATTCATCTATATCTTTCTTTCTGGATATTTTGGATCTCTGTATCTCTCTCTCTCATTTTGGCCTCTTTCCCTTTCCAAAAAACCTTCTCCATTTTTTCAATGTTTCCTTCTTTCCATCATATTATCACAGCTAACAGGGATCTGGGCAATGAAGATCATCTCAAGGGATCAGTCCTGAACCCTATGCCATTTAGCACTTCCATTAATAATTTGAATGATGATAATTAAGAGTAATTCCAAACTGAAAGGGGTGGCTGTAACCTAAGAAATTTGCATTAAAACTAAAATTTCTAACAAGACAGAAAAATGGATGGATAAGAACAGTAGATGTTTTGCAGGATACCGGTAGTGTAATTTAATTACTTTAGGAAAGAAAAATCATCTGTTTAAGCACAAGGTGGCACAAGATGGGCTTTATACAAGTATATCAGGATAGAATAGAAAAGAATAGAGGATTAAAGTGATTCCCATTCTAAATATGAGTCAAGACAGTAGCACATTTGGAAATGTGTCTAATATTGTTACATATGAACAATATTCCAAAATTTATTAACCTTGAAGTTATTCTTCCTTTGTTCTCAGCATTGGTTAGTTCTAAATTACAGGAATGTTTCTATTTTGTCTGTTTACATTTTAAAATGTATGCATCTTATAGGAATATTGGAAAAATAAATGCTTGTAGACATATTACAAATTACTTAGATTCCAGGGAAAAGCAATCTAAAGCTTTAAAGGACATGCAATCAGACCTATAAGGACAAATTTAAGAAACTGAGCTTATTCGTTTACTCTATATTTCAGAACTGTTAATATGGACTGTACTAAAGCAGAAAACTTTTCAGATAAGGCCATGGAAATATTATTTATAGAATCAAAGACTATTTGGACTACAGGATGTAATAATAATAGATACTACTTGCTGTATGGATACAACCTGCTAAGCACTTCATTATTATTTCTAAGCTTCACACAGGCCTGAAAGGAATTAACATTAGATCCAACTTCTAATATCTCTCAGTTATAAGCATTTTATTCCTTAATCAATAGGTGCTTACTTTAAAAAGCAAATGCCTGCTGGAGAAATAAGTGTTTTCAATCAATTATGCCTAAATGAAAAACATTTCATCAGATAATCATTTTGTTTCACTCAATATCTAATAAGCAGCTGTTTTGATGGGGGAAGGGAAGGAGAGGGTAGAACAATTTGGGGGTACTGAGATTTAATGCGGTGGCGACTTTGAGTTGAGCATCAGAGTAGGATTACTGTTACGTAGCACGTATGGTGGGCACATTGCAATTTGTTCTGCACCTCACGTGGCGACAACCACTCCACTGAGCATTATCTGCCTGAGTTTGGGAAGGCTCCCTGCTGAGGGAATTTCTGTGCAGCTTGTCCCAGTCAGCACAGCAGGCAGAGCCAGAGAAAATGCAGGAATCATATATGGTAGATGCAAAGATGAACTTCCTGATTATAAGGATGAGTAAACACTGGAAACAGCTAGTCAGAGAGGGAGTTTGTGGAATCTCCATCCTGAAAGAAGTAGTTCCCTCATGGGAAAAATCTCTGTGGACTACATACCGCTGACTGGACATGACTGGACATACTGAGGGAGGACAAGCTTTGCTTTGAATGAGAGGCAAAGGAGTTGCTTTTTTAAAAATTGAATGCGGTGAGTGAAGTATTCATTTCTGTCCAAAGCAAAAATAGACACTTACCACATTACAAAAAATTTTTATTCTGCAAGAGATCTAGTAAACACACCATCTGGAGAACCTTAGAGTTCAGGTTTTCAGAACTACTGATTTTTAAAAAATAGGCCACCTCTCCTAAATGTTTTAAGTAACAGAAGTACTTCCAGTTGGAAATTGGTAAAGGGTAGGCTAATTTGGGGGAACTTCAGACAAGAAGATATGCTCTTATGATTTCTCTAAACTTCCATGTTCCCCTAAACCAGTTTTTAAGCATTTGACAGGAAAATGGTGGGAGAAGTGGGGGAGGTCTGAGTGGGGAGCTGGAAGGTCCAAGTTCAAGCACCTGGATTTTATTCATTTAGTTCACTGATGACTGTCTCACTGCCAAAAACATCCTTCTATTCACAAAAAAGTTGACAATTAGTATCATAGTGTCCTCTTATTTACTTATTAGAATATGAGTGCCTATTATGTACTAGGCAAAGAATTAAATTGATCCAGTAATTTCACACTTTATTTCCATTTGAAAGAACATTAATGTTATTGAACATCTGTTTCCCCATGTATAAAACTGGTGTGCTAAAGGACAATGAACTAACTAGATGATCTATGAAGCCTCTTTCAATTTTAAAATTATATGTTTCTGTAGTCTCTCTAAGCGGATACTGCTGCTTGTGTACTATGGAGTCAGACCCCAGCTCTGCCACCTCCTCACTGTGGGACTGGGCAGGTTACCTAAGCCTCTTTGGAACCAGCTTCCTTGTGTTCCTGCCATCATTACAATCCTCACTTGGTACACTTTTTTGGTCAAGTTACTTAACCCATGTATGAGATGCCATGGACAGGACTTGAAGACATATAATACCTATCAAGAAAAGTCTAGCATAATGCCTCACAATGTCTCTCATAGGAGAGCCTCAATAAAGTTAATCCCATTCTTTCTGCTGAGAGGCTACTCACCCATTTCAAACTAATGTCACACACAATTTCCCATGAAAACAAAGGGCAAAACTGTTAGGTTTTATGCTTTGGAGTTTGATACAGGCTTTGCATTACAAGATTTTCTCTTTCACCTTTTATCACCCATTATGATCAAAATCATCTGACATGTATATTAGCTGTCTGTGTTCCCCAAGTCAAGGCTCAAAATAAATGCACATGAACATGACCTGAAATTTTGCTTTTATCAGAAATATAAATGACTAGGTCAAATAGCCAGATAAAATTTTATGAGAGTCTGGAACTTTTTCTGGATATTTTTAATCCTCTGCCCGTTGTTTGAACTGTCCGTCTTTTATTTTATTTTTTGATGTGGACCATCTTTAAAGTCTTTATTGAATATGTTACAATATTGCTTCTGCTTTATGTTTTTGGTTTTTTGGCCGCAGCGCATGTGGAATCTTAGCTTCCCGACCAGGGATCGAACCTGCACCCCTTGCATTGGAAGGTGAAGTCTTAACCACTGGACGGCCAGGGAAGTCCCTGTTTGTCTTATTAACAATTTAAAATACATTGCCCAAATTAGGCCCATAGAATATTTTTATTGAATTTTTTTTTTTAACTGTATATCCTCACCTTAGTATAGGTGAAAATCTAACTAACTATAGATCTCATAAAAACAGTAGTTGAAAACAGAATTATATATATATATACATATATATATATACCTCAGAGATTGAATTGACAATAAGCATAATTTTTCCTTAGAAGCAAATGGATATATAAATCATATATAAATACTTAAGGACCACCTAAAAATGAGATATTCATGAACATTTCTAGGCCACAGGCAGAACAAGTATATACATTGTGACATCAATAAATACTTACTGAATTAATGAAAACAAAAGATCTCAGGAGGTTTGTGAGTCTTACAACGTGTTGTCTTCAACATATCTTTTCATTGTTTGCTAAGTGGACACTCTAAAAGGCATAGCAATTATTTAGTTTATCTTTGTTCATGTTACCATCACCCCCAAATTACAAAATTAATCTGCATCTCTTCAGCTTTCATAGAAATCTATTTAACATTATGCCCTTGGACTTCTGCCAAAAGCCTACATTGAAATGACCATGCAAGGAATATTTTGGCATCTTTCATAAAATTGCAATTTGGGGACAATTTTGTTTGTTCAATGTCCTTCATAACAAGCTTTGTGAAGTAAATTTTTCTTTGAGTTCAATGCTAGGCAATATTTCTTTCTTCTGAGCAACTGGTATCATTCAATTTAGTGGTTAGTAAGACTATGCAACTTATATTTCCCTTTTTAGCAAGAAGTCCAGAGTTACGTTTTCTACTCAGTTTTAACATCTAGTCATTCTTAAGGTTTCAGGTTAATTATACACCATGTCTACACATCGCTTCCATTCCCACAAACCCATTCATAAATTGGCTTTTGTTCTTTCTGTCTCTCTCTCTCTTTTTCAAGTGCCTCTGTATTAATTATAAGCTAATTCAAATATTTTTTAAAGAGTACAGACAAATAATTTTACATTGTTAAACTTAATAAATTTAATAAATAAACTTAGTAAATTTTTTTCTTAGTTTTACCATTATTGTAATTCAAGCTAACACATTTGAATACATAATATTAAAGTTTAAATTTAACTCTTGATAAACAATACTCTATCACAAGAGGTAAATGCTACAGATGTGTGTTTATTTAGATGTAAGCTACTGACATACTGTAGCGGCAGTATATATGGTTACCTCTAAATATGTCAAACAGCTCCAAATAGAAATATGTACACTACTAGTACAATGCCATATACTCCAAATACTCTGAAAAATTCCTTTAATTCTATAAAACATATGGCTTTATGCTTAAATTTAAAGAATCTCAATCGTTCCCTGGATTTATAGTCCAAAAAGAAACAAGTCTGACATATTTCTGGGTGTGGTTTCTGAAGTTTTTATCCCCTTTGACTTTGATTAGCTGAATATTTGAGGTCATCTTGAAATATGAGCCTTGTCGGTCCAGGGGCTGTGTAAGTTTTGTACTTGTCCTTGAGAAGACCCTAATGAAGGTCACTGTATTAGAGTATTCTCCGTGACTTAACTTTAGTGATACGCATGCAACAGAAGGGCTTAGCTGTGGAAGCCACTATAAAAGAACTGGGACACGCATGCATCCATATGCAGACATTTCAATAGTACTCTTTGGTTCTAATAAAATTAGGGGTAAAACCTTCTTCCCGTCACCATCGTCTATGAACTCTGAATTGGCTATATATAAGTAGGAGAACATCAAGCACTAATGTCAGTGGTGGGAAGTACAAATACAAGAATAAAAATGAGAAGGAAGTGCCCTCTGGGTGCTGCTACCAGATCATTTTTGGCCTCTTTGCAATAAGTTAGGCCTCTCCTGCATTGGTTCCAAGTATACCATGGAAGAAAGCCAGCTCTAAAATTAATATTCTTCTGATCATTTGAACATTGAATAAAAATTGAGAAGGGATGAATTACCTTCTCTTCCTTTTTGGCCTTCTATTCAGGAACCCATGTCATTTAAGCAATTCTATCCTTGCAAAAGGAAGTCAATCATACCTCCGACCTGGAAAACAACTAGAACAAATACATGTGTTGAGAGAAGCATGTTCATGGGGGATTATATGAAGGATATGAAATCAATCCATTCCTCTAGATAAGCAGTCACAAACTAAGATTGATTTAACCCACAGGAATATTTTGTTTGGCCCACAGTGTATTTTTTTTTTTATTCATTTATTTAATTTTTGGCTGCATTGGGTCTTCGCTGCTGCACGCGGGCTTTCTCTAGTTGCAGTGAGCGGGGGCTACTCTTTGTTGCGGGGCGCAGGCTTCTCATTGTGGTGGCTTCTCTTGTTGCAGAGCACAGGCTCTAGGCACGCGGACTTCAGTAGTTGTGGCACACGGGCTTCAGTAGTTGTGGCTCGCGGGCTCTAGAGAGCAGGCTCAGTAGTTGTGGTGCACGGGCTTAGTTGCTCCATGGCATGTGGGATCTTCCCGGACCAGGGCTCGAACCCGTGTCCCCTGCATTGGCAGGCGGATCCTTAACCACTGTGCCACCAGGGAAGCCCTCACAGTGTATTTTTAAAAATTTGAGCCAACACAGAAATTGTGAGATTTCAAATATAGAAGGTGGCAAGAGTGTTCTTAGTGTCCCCACATGGCAACATCTGCTGCAGTTGAGAAATGGCAGCTGCTCCCTTTACTTGGGGCGGAGGCTCTCCAGGTGGTCACAGTCCATACATATACGCATTTGCTACGCCTACAAAGATTCTAAAATCAGAGTGGCCAGCAGAGAACTGAATGCCAGGATTGCATCGTTACTGCCATTCTAGTGTCAGTGTTGCTTCTACTGATTTTCACTTTGGTGGCTGTCATCAGCGCCAAGCATGTGATCTGATTGCAGACTCATTCAAGTGGAATCTGGGGCTCTTTTCTTTCATGATGTCAGTACAACTAAGTCCTCTACTCTACTGCATAGATATCTAATTACTTATAAGCACTTTTCCTATCCCATCAGAAGAGTAAGATCTCAGTTATGGCACTTCCTTTCTTTTCATTTTCTCATTACACCCACAGCATAGAAAATACACTCACCGTCTACTGTAGACTGCAGTGATTATCCCCAAGTACAGGCTTCCTGAAAGAGGATTATGTAACCCCACCCACAGATGTCAGGTTTAGCCAATGGAATGTGAGCAGATATGATACACGTAATCTCTGAGAAGAAGCTTTAAAAGACATGGTGAGTTTCCACCAGCCATCTTTATCTGCTATGAAAAGGGAATGTCCCAGAAAGGCAATGCTCCTTCAGCCTAGGTCCTGAAATGAGGACACATATGACACCTACTTGAAGGCTGATAGAGCTGCAACTGACCCACATCTTACATGTAATATGAGCAAGCTACTGAGATCACAACCTTGGAGATGAATTCATCTTCACATAGCATTCAAACTCTGAATAAATGCCAGCTCACTTTTGTTCCACTCAATTCTAGTTTCTAAGGATTCACAGAGAAAATTAGCTGCTAAAGAGGAACGA
Organism: Balaenoptera musculus; assembly: GCF_009873245.2. NCBI lineage: Eukaryota > Metazoa > Chordata > Mammalia > Artiodactyla > Balaenopteridae > Balaenoptera > Balaenoptera musculus. Next base: position 87,108,534 of record NC_045793.1, on the reverse strand, counting down.
TGGAACAAAGTAGAAGAATCCCTGTCTTCTAAGAACTTATAATCATGTAATATTATAAAAACAGTGGCATTTGGAGACATTTGACTTTTGCCTTCAGAGAGCCTACCACATGTCAGTTCTTCTGGTACCATCAGAGACACAAAGATCCTGCTTAGAGACACAAAAAGCTAACAGACATTGGGATAAGGACAGTGCTACAGAAACTAAGAGAAAAATCCTCACATTTGTCAGAAAGTGAATTTTTCTGAAGCCCTTGACTATGTCAGGTATTCTGGAGGGCTCCTAAATGGGCCAGGAGAGGTATCTCTAACAATTGTTGCCAGTGAGCAAGAACAGAAAAACAAATTTTCTTGAAATGTTGTTTAAAGCAAATTGGCTAATGATTTCATCTACCATCTATTTACTAATAACTCCCAGGTCTTTATTTTCCAGTTCAGACTTTTCACTTGTGTTCTGGACCTGCATTTGTAGCTTCCTATTAATTGATGCACCTCAAACTCAACATGTTCTAAATCTAATCATTAGCCTTCTCCATTTCATCTTCCCTGCTTCTCTCCCTCTATTTCCTATCTTAGTGAATAACACCATACTTCTAATCATAAAAACAAACAAACAAAAACAGGAGACATCTTAGGACAGAGGCTGCAACTTAGCTGCTTATTTTCTGAAGTTGTTTTTATTTGGTTCAGACAGAACTTTAAAAAACTTTGAGCCAACATTTAAGATTTGGGAGATGTCACAGAAAAATACAGATTTAGACTTCTCTTTAAAAATCAGAAAATGGGGACTCCTCTGGTGGTCCAGTGGTAAAGAATCCGCCTTCCAATGCAGGGGACGCAGGTTCGATCCCTGGTCGGGGAACTAAGATCCCAAATGCCATGGGGCAACTAAGCCCACGCGCCACAACTATTGAGCTCCTGCGCCTCAACAAGAGAGCCCGTGTGTCGCAAACTACAGAGCCCACGCACCCTGGAGCCTGTGCACCACAACTAGAGAAGAGAAAACCCACACGCCACAACTAGAGAGAAACTGCACAACGTAAGGAAAGATCCTGCATGCCTCAACGAAGATCCCATGTGCCGCAACTAAGACCTGACACAGCCAAAAAAATAAGGAAAATAAATAATAAGACAAATAAAAACTTAAAAAAAAATCAGAAAATGAAGCAACATCAGGCCCTACCTACACGGAACAATGGGCTAAAGCTGAGTAGCAGATGTCCCATTTAGATAGCTCTTGCTTCATGTAGTATTCATAATGGCCACAATGATTGCTGAGGCTTCTTTCATTCATTTTTGTCAACTCTCTGGCTCTTGAGGCATCTGAGATTATGACTCTTATGCTAAATCCTTTCTCTCCCCATACCTCCACCACAACCATCAGCAAGTCCTATAGCCTCTAGCATTTCTCCAATCTGTCTCCCTCCTCTTCATCTCAATCGCTACATTCTTACTCTGGGATCTCAAGCAATGCTCATCTGGACTACTGTAACAGTTGAAATACCTCTAGTTCCACCTAATGGATTACTGACATACCAGTGAAGTAAACTGATGTAATTATCCTACCTGAAGGACTTCACTGGTTTTCCATGGCCCACAGGTGAAAGTTCAAATTCCTTTAGTCCACGGTACCAGGCCATTCATTCCCTGACCTCCGCCCACCACTCCAGCCTTAACTCATTTCACTCCCACAGCAGTCTACACTCCAACCCTTTCAAACAGTTCTGCTAACCAGGTGGGTTATTTCCATCCTCTGGATCACGCAGCTCTTTATGCCTAGAATATCTTCATCTCATCATTCAACCCACACAACGACATTCTTAACTCCAGAAATTTGGTTCAAGTGTTACCTTCTTTTTGAAGACTTTTCTGTCTCATTCCCAATTCTGCAGGTAGATATGACCATTGCAGTTCCACATCTATCCCTTTTTGTCCCCTGTAAGATTGCTATATTGGTGACCATGACATTTTATTGTTACTATTTGTTTATTTGCTTGTATTAGGCTGGGACTCTGCCTCATTTGCCCTTATATTTCCAGACCCATGCTTGGTGCATACAGCTGCTTAAAAAATATTGGCTTGAATGAATAAATGAATGATTATGTCAAATGATTACTTATAAGTAGGTGTTCTCTTAAATAGGATGATCATCCTCCTGTAATCCTCTTTACACAACTGATTTGCTTCTATTTGGAGATTATTCAAGGGTTAAAATTTTTAGCTCGGTTCAAGAAAATTAATTCAATTTCTGAAATAGCAGGAGCTCAAATCAATAAAGTATATTTGTATTAACAATGTTTCCCCAGTTTTATTCTTAAGAAAGATACCACATATTGCCTCTGACACATGGAGGCAAATGACTGATAAGTAATTTATGATTCAGGTTAATTATACTATATGTAGGACACATATCAGTGTGCCTTATGGGTATAGCTTATAAATAACACTAGGTTATAGCTATCAATCTTCTTAATGAGGAAAAGAATACAATAGGACCTTTAGAGAACTAATTATGAATCAACCAACCTTTACAACATACGAGAATGTAAATGGCACATCTCTAGGTAATATACTTTGTATTACTCTCTAGAAAGCCATATTAATATAAAACTAAAAATATTTACAGCTTCAAACTTTCAGATAAAATCACACAAAAAAACACATGGACGTAATTGTAAAAATCAAATAGTATTTCATGGCTGATGAAGAAAGCTACCCCTGCCCCGCCCCCAGGCCTACTTTCACCTTTGTTGGCCATTTTTTTCTGCTTCTGTCTCATTTCTACACAATATGCAGATACTACAAATTAAAAAAAAAAATCACACAAAAACACCTCTCTTGGAGTTCTAAAGACAGTCATTGATTCAATAAATATTTATTGAGTACCTACTGTGTGCTGGGCACTATTCTAAACTCTAGGGATGCTGCTGCCTTTATAAATACGGCTAAGGGCTGGGGAAGCCAGTACAATATACCAGGCTGGAAGATAAGAAGGGAGCCCAGGGCTGACTATGTAGCATATCAGAACAAATGCCAGTTTGCTGGGGAACTGGACGACTTTCTTTTCACCAGCACCAACGCACATTTTGCATCTGTCCTCATGAAATTTAGATGTTAGTGTGGTGCGGGGGAGAGGGCATAGGGCAGGTCAACAGATGACAAAAAAAATAAATAAGTAAGCCTGTCAAGAGACTAATAAGTTCTGTAAGAGAAATAAAGCAGGGAAGAGACATGAGGAGTACTGAGGGGTAGAGGTGCAATTTAAAACAGGGCGCCCAGGGAAAGCCTCACTGAGAAAGTGGCATTTAAGCAAAAAGCTGAAGAAAGCGAGGGAGTGGGCCATGTGGATATGTGGCAGAAGAGCATTCCAGCAGAGGAAACAAACAGCAAATGAGGACAGGGGTCCAGAGGTGCCTGCAACTTTCATGGAACAGCAGGGAAGCCAGTGGCCAGTGTAGCTAGAGCAAGGGAGCATGGAGGAGAATAGTAAATAGTAGATTCAATCAGAGCGGTAATCCAGGGGAGGAAAGAGACAGGATTGGAATATATAGGACAGTTCTTCTCCAATCTGACAGGCCCAACGATCTCTTTTATTTATTTATTTATTTATTTATTTATTTATTTTTGGCCGCATTGGGTCTTTGTTGCTGCGCACAGGCTTTCTCTAGTTGCGGTGAGCGGGGGCTACTCTTCGTTGTAGTGCGCGGGCTTCTCATTGCGGTGGCTTCTCTTGTTGCAGAGCACAGGCTCTAGGTGCGAAGGCTTCAGTAGTTGTGGCACGCGGGCTCAGTGCTTGGTGGCTTACGGGCTCTAGAGCGCAGGCTCAGTAGTTGTGGCGCACGGGCTTAGTTGCTTCGCGGCACGTGGGATCTTCCCGGACCCGGGCTTGAACCCGTGTTCCCTGCACTGGCAGGCAGATTCTTAACGACTGCTCCAACAGGGAAGTCCCAACTCTCTCTTTTTATAACAAATATTTTATACTCCTCCCTTACTATTCTGAAATTAACCTCAGATGATATAACATCTACACACCTAACTTCAAAAGAATCAATATAATACTGAACCTGTCATATAAATGAGAAATAAATGAAAGTAATCTATAACAAAATAAATCTATTTCAATATGTAAATGTTCAGACATGAACACTGTAAAAAACATAAAGAAAGATGTCACCTTTATAATCACCATAAATGCGGCAGCTACAAATGCAGAATGATAAAGGAGTGTTTTCTTGGAACCTCAAATGTCACAAATGGTGATGCTGATGCAACCTCTGACATGACTTTCTAAATGACAAACCTCTGGTAAAATTCTGAACACTCCAGAGTGTCATCTTCCCTCAATTTCTATGATAGTTGCATTTCTGGAAGATCAAGTGTACATTAAAATCACACAAAAAATATTTTGTATTTATATATAAATGGAGTTAGGTTCTAGGCTCAGATCATCATAAACAGGTTTTTCACCTTCAAGAATGTCCAAAGGACATCCAAGAGTCATGTAGAAGACACACAATGGGACTTTTCCTGGTGATGGGAATGCTTTAATACTTTGATTGTTGTAGTGGTTCCACGGGTGTATACATTTGTCACAACTGATCAAACTGCACACTTGAAATGGCCTATTTTATTTTATACAAATTATACCTCTAAAATTGATTTTTAAACATCATACAGGGTGAGAAGACGATTCTTTACGGTAAGGGAATCTGTAGGATGGATTAGCAGGCCCCAACATACTAAATGCCACTCAATCATGGTACACCCCAAAAGCCTTGCCTCAAATTTCCAAAACACACCCTAGTAAGTAATACCACATCCATTGAGAATATGGCACGCTGTCTCTTAGTGTGACAGGAAGTCACTAGGGGGTTTTGAGCTGAGGAGTGATGGGATCTGACATGTTTTAAAAAGGACTGTTCTGACCTTTGGAGCAGAGACAGGCAAGGGCTGATGCAGAAAGACCAATTAGAAGACTATCATGATGGGCTTCCCTGGTGGCGCAGTGGTTGAGAGTCTGCCTGCCAATGCAGGGCACACGGGTTCGAGCCCCGGTCCGGGAAGATCCCACATGCCGCGGAGCAACTGGGCCCGTGAGCCACAATTGCTGAGCCTGCGCGTCTGGAGCCTGTGCTCCGCAACAAGAGAGGCTGCCATAGTGAGAGGCCCGCGCGCTGTGATGAAGAGTGGCCCCCACTTGCCGCAACTGGAGAAGGCCCTCACGCAGAAACGAAGACCCAACACAGCCATAAATAAATTAAATAAATAAATAAATAAATAATCAAAAAAAAAAAAAAAGAAGACTATCATGAAAGGTAGGCAAGAGATGATAGTAGCTTAGCAAAGTGGTAATCATAAAATGTATCAGAAAAGACCTTCACAAGTTTCCAACAGAGCCACCAAAGGTAATGTAGGAAATAGAAAGAACTCAAAAACTCAGATTTCTCAGATTAAAAGAAGAGTAGTAATTTTCAATATTCTTAACCATACTCCTATAACACTCCGTACTTCATTATGCAATGCAATTAAAAAACACTTTGTGGCCCTAGCTGTGTCACTTTATATCTAAATGTAGTGAAACATTTTTCTGGTAAAATGAGATTTAACAAAAATGTTTTTTTAAAAAAAAAGTTTACCATAAAAAAGTATATTTCTTGCCTAAGTGAAATACTTTACCTTGGCTGTTTCTGTGATAATTTAGATCTTGCAATACCTTTAAGCTCAGTGTAATGAATGTTAGCTTGTCATCTGAGAGTTTTTCTAAGTGTAGAAATTCAGAAGATTATTCTGGATTTGCTGTAAGATTAGAACCTACTAAATCGAATTGTTTAAGCTTTGAGATCACAGATAATTTCTTATGATTTGTCTTGTTCTCTTAAAATTGGGGGACAGTTAACAGAGAGTTCTAGTTAGTTGATTCCATGTACACTAAAGTTTTATACTTAATGTTCAAATCTTTCCCTTAAAAATATCAGAAAAGGGACTTCCTGGTGACGCAGTGGTTAAGAATCGGCCTGCCAATGCAGGAGACACGTGTTCGAGCCCTGGTTCGGGAAGATCCCACATGCTGCAAAGCAACTAAGCCCCTGCGCCACAACTACCGAGCCTGCGTTCTAGAGCCCACGAGCCACAACTAGTGAGGCCCATGCGCCTAGGGCCCGTGCTCCACAACAAGAGAAGCCACGCAATGAGAAGGCCATGTGCCGCGAGGAAGAATAGCCCCCACTCGCTGCAACTAGAGAAAGCCCGCACGTAGCAACGAAGACCCAACGCAGCCAAAAATAAATAAATAAGTACTTTATAACAACAACAACAAAAAAAATCAGAAAAGCATTTTTGAATGAAATGATTTCTCAGGTTTGCTTCAAAATAATACAGTGGAGAGAGAGTGTGGAAGGGATTTAGATGAGACAACATTGGCCATATGATGATAATTGTCAAAGCTGACAGATGAGTAATGGTGATTCATTTCACTGTTCTCTTTATTTTTGTACAAATTTAGAAGTTTCCATAATGAAAAGTTAAAAAAAAAAATTCAGGGTCTGATAATTCATTCAATATTTGTTGAATAACTGCTATGTGCCCAACTTTTACTGGGAGCTTGGGAGAGATTTATTAACTATGAGGATAAGATCCCTACATTAAAGAGCTCATATCCTAGCTCATATCACATAAACAATTATAAAGCAATGTAAGGACTATAATATTGTGTTAAATGTATACAGTGCTACAGGAGCAAAGAAGGAGTAATTGATTCTTCCTGGTGAAATCACAGAATCTTCCCAGGGGACTGATGTTAAAATTGCGCCCTGAAGGTTAAATAGGCTTTCTCTGGGACAAAAGAAAGGGGCAAGAAGCCTCTGCAGAGAAGGCAATATGACTCCAGAAAATGCTCACATTAAGGCATTAAAAGAAATATAGAAGACAGTGAAAAAAATAAAAAGGTGTCAGAGAGTAAACAATATTTGTATTTTTATTGCCACTACCTAAAACAGTGACTAACAATATACTGGGTGCTCAAAATTATCCTACTGAATAAATTTATTGCTTGAAAGAGAGCTAGGAGGAAAACAGCAGACAGCAGTGTTTTAAAACCCAAGGAAGAATATAACCTACGGGATGGGAAAAAAACATTTGCAACTCATATATCTGACAGGGGTCTAGTAACTAGAAGATATAAAAAACTCTTACAACTCAACAACAAAAAGACAAAGAACCCAACTAAAAAGTGGGCAAAAGACATGAATAGACATTTTTCCAAAGAAGACATATAAATAGCCAATAAGCATAAGGAAAGATGCTCAACAACATTTGTCTTCAGAAAATGCAAACTAAACCACAACAAGATACCACTTCACACCCACTACGATGGCTAAAAATTAGCAAAAGAAATATTTTTAAGGAAAATAACAAGTGTTGGCAAGGATATGGAGAAATTGGGACACTTGTACATTGCTGGTGAGAATATAAAATGGTGCAATCACTGTAGAAAATAGGTTGGTGCTTCCTCGGAAAGTTTAACACAGAAGTACTACATGATCTAGCGATACTGCTCCACATACATGTAAACACATGTTCATAGCAGCACCGTTCACAACAGCCAAAATGTGGAAACAGCGCAATGTCCTTGGATGAATAAATAAAGAAAATGTGGTATATAAATACAAAGGAATATTATTCAGCCTTAAAAAGGAAGGAAAATCCTGTCACATACTATAACATGGATGAATATTAAGGATATTACGCTAAGAAGAATAAACCAGTCACAAAAAGACAAATACTGTATGATTTCACTTATATGAGGTATCTAACGTAATCAAAAGCATAGGAAAAAAAAATAAGCCAGATACAAGAGATCACATATTGTATGATTCCATTTATATAAAATATCCAGAATAGGTAAATCCAGAGACAGAACACAGATTCAGTGTTGCCAGGGGTTGAGAGGTTGGAGGAGTGGGCAGCAATTGCTTAACAGGTACAGAGTTTCATTTTGGGGTCGTGAAAATGTTTTAGAACTAGACAGAGGTGGTGGTTGCACAGCACTGTGAATGTACTCAGTGCCACTGAATTGTTCATTTTAAAATGGTTAATTTTATGCTGTGTCAATTTCACCTCAATTTAAAAACAAAACTAAGGAAAGCGAGGGTTTCAGGAAGAAGGATATTTATTGAAAAGGGTCATATGCCAAGGAAAGATTGAGCTGGATGTAAACTAAGAGGTCATTGGTTTTAGCAAGTAGGAGGTCCTTTTAGGAGAAATGTGCCAGTAGTCAGAGCGCTGTGGTTTGCGATAAATGGGCCTGTGCACTAGCTTGTGGGAGTCTTGAGCATTTAGTAGGATAAGGGGAGTCAGTGGAGAGGGAAAGACTGAAGACAGATAACGGACAGGAAATATTTGTACAGCAAGACTAGGAAGAGATAAAAGAATAGAGAGGATCAACAGGGAGAGGAGTTAGCTTTGGAGAGAATTAAGAAACCTAATATTGGAGAGAAACAAATGAGAATGGGATATTGTGATTTCCAAATTTCACTTGGAAAGGGGTGAGTTGAAACTAGGTAACTTTTATTTTCTCTAGGAATGAGGAAGTAGGGTGTAGGGCTTCAGGAGCTGTGGGAGTTGACTGAGAATGAATAAAAGGGCCGCCTGGGCAGCTGTGAGTGCTTTAGTGGAAATCATAAATATCTCCCCACACACATACAAATACACAATTGAAAGTTTAGCTGTTAAAAGCATTGCATGATTAATATTATGCCTCACAAATTGCTCACGACATATTATGAGTATACTTAAAATAGTCTTTATGTAACATGCAACATAAAGATCAGTCAGGGAAAATTAGAGAAAGAGAGCAAAGTGGAATCTACTGAAGAAACATTAAATATCAAACATTCAACTAGGAAAAGGAAATGAAAGATCTCTAGGAGACAACTTAGTATTTAAAGAAAGGTATAAGCAAATATTTCACTTTAATTTTGAAATAATGGGACTACTGAAAAATGGATAAGGAGAGGGTAGATAATAATTGCTTTGATAAATTACATAGCTTATTTCTTTGAAAAAAGAAAGAAATACGTACCTCAAAGTTTAAAATAAATTATTTTGGGGACTTCCCCGGTGGCACAGTGGTTAAGCCTCTGTGCTCCCAATGCAGGGGGCCAGGGTTCAATCCCTGCTCAGGGAACTAGATCCCACATGCATGCCACAACTAAGAGTTCACATGCCACAACTAAGGAGACTGCCTGCCACAACTAAGACCCGGCACAACCAAATAAATAAATAAATATTAAAAAAAATAAATAAAATAAATAATTTTTAAAGTTTACTTTTACAAAGTAACTGTTAGAACATATTAAAGGGAAATTTTAAAATTATTTTAAAACCTGAATGTTTATTAGTTGAAAACAAAGGAAAAATGAGTAACTAGCTATTAACAGTAAATGCCTTTAAACAAATTTTCTACTACTGAATGAATTTGAATATAACTACAAAATGGGTATCCTGAAATGAGATAGTCACTGATGAGGTAAGGTAATCATCTAGTGATTTCACTGAATGGAACATAATATGCATGTAAGGTGCCTTGTGGAATTCTGTGGGCACTAAAAGATTTTTTGCATAACGTTATGATGAGTCTTGGAAATGAAATTTCCCTCTACAGATTTTAGTTGAGATTTGAACAGCTCCCTAACAATACAAATTATTTATGTTTAACTATAGCTGAGTAACTGAGAGGCTCAAAGAAATCTTAGCTTTAGAGTGGCCTATGCAGGAACGTGAAATGCAAAGTTTTTCACAGAATAATGAAAGTGCTAAAAAGATAAAATCACACTGGTACTTTAAATAAAATTTATTACTATTTATCTTTTTTACTGTGGTAAAATATACCTAACATAAAATTTACCATTTTAACCATTTTGAAGTATGAAGTTTAGTGACATTGAGTCCATTCACACTGTTGTACAACCACCACCATTATTCATCTCCAATACTTTATCATCATCCCAAGAAATACAATTTATTTATTTATTTATATTGTGGCAAAAAACACATAATACAAAATTTACCTTCTTAGTCACTTAAAAAAAAACAATTTATTTAAATTTTAAAAAAGCAACAATAAAACAGGTCAACCATTTCTCCCACCCCTTCCCTCCACCTCTGACAAACCATCAGTCTGTTCTCTGTATCTATGAACTTTTTCTTTTTCAGATATGAGAGACATCACACAGTATTTTATTCATCTTTCCCTGTCTGACTTGTTTCACTTCACATAATACCCTCAAGGTCCATCCGTGTTCTCCCAAATAGCAGATTTCATTCATTGTAGGGCTGAATAATATTCCATTACATATATATCACAATTTCTTTATCCATTCATGTATCGATGGACACTTAGGTTGTTTCTATATTTTGGCTAAACAATGCTGCAATGAACATGAGGGTGCATATATCTTTTGAGTTACTGTTTTCATTTTCTTCAGATAAATACCCAGAAGTGGAAATGCTAGATCATACAGTAGTTTTATTTTTAGTTTTTTGAGGAAACTTCATAGTGTTTTTCTATAGCAGCTGCAACATTCCCACCTACAGTACAGAAGAGTTTCTCTTTCACCACATCCTCACCAACACTTGTTATTTCTAGTCTTTTTTTATAATAGCCATTCTAACATCTGAGGTGATATCTTATTATGGTTTTGATTTGCACTTCCCTGATGATTACTAATGTTGAACATCTTTTCATGTACCTGTTGGCCATCTGTATGTCTTCTTTGGAAAAATGTCTATTCAGATCTTCTGACCATTTTTTAAATCAGACTCTTTGTTTTTGCTATTGTATGAGATCTTTATATATTTTTGGATATTAGCCCTTTATCAGATCTATGATTTGAAAATATTTTCTCTTATTCAGTAGGTTGCTTTTTCATTTTGCTGATGGTTTATTTTGCTATGCAGAAGCTTTTTAGTTTGATGTAGTCCCACTTGTTTATTTTTGCTTTCGTTGCTTTTGCTTTTGGTGTCAGATTCAAAAAATCATCACTGGGGACTTCCCTGGTGGTGCAGTGGTTAAGACTCCATGCTCCCAATGCAGGGGGCCCAGGTTTGATCACTGGTCAGGGAACTAGATCCCACATGCATGCCACAAGTAAGGAGCCCGCGAGCTGCAATTAAGGGGCCTGCCTGCCACAACTAAGACCCACCACAGCCAAATAAATAATATTAAAAAAAAATCACCAACACCTATGTCAAGTAGCTTATTGCCTATGTTTTCTTCTAGCAGTTTTATGGTTTTAGGCCTTACATTCAAGCCTTTAATCCATTTTGAGTTAGTTTTTGTGGATGGTCTATGACAGAGGTCCAGTTTCATTCTTTTGCATGTGACTGTTCAGTTTTACCAAAACCACTTACTGAAGAGACTGTCCTTTCCCCATTGTATATTCTTGATTCCTTTATTGTAAATTAATTGACCACTTATGCATGGGTTTATTTCTGGGCTCTCTATTATGTTCTACTGATCTAGGTGTCTTTTTATGTCAATACATTGTTTTAGTTACTATAGCTTTGGAGTAGTTTGAAATCAGAGAGTATGATGTCTCCAGCTCTGTTCTTTTTTTCAAGATTGTTTTGACTATTCAGGGTTTTTTATGGCTACATACAAATTTTAGGGTTGTTTATTCTATTTCTGTGAAAAATGCCATTGGAATTTTGATAGGGATTGCATTGAATCCATACATTGCTTTGGGGAGAATGGTCATTTTAACAATACTAATTCTTCCAACCCATGAGCATGGAATATGTTTTCAGTTATTTGTGTCTTTTTCAATTTCTTTCATTAATGTCTTGTAGTTTTCAATATACAGGTCTTTCATCTCCTTGGTTAAATTTATTCCTAGGTATTTTATCTTTTAGATGCACTTGTAAATGGGACTGTTTTCTTAATTTCTCTTTCTGATAGTTCATTATTTGTGTAGAGAAATGTGTATTGATTTTGTATCCTGCAAGTTTACTTAACTTGCTGATTAGTTCTAACAGTTTTTTGATGGAGTCTTTAGAGTTTTCTATGTATAATATCATGTCATCTGCAACCAGTGACAGTTTTACTTTTTTCTTTCCAACTTGGATGCCTTTTCTTTTTCTTGCCTAATTGCTCTGGCTAGGACTTCCAATACTATGTTGAATAAAGTGGTGAGAGTGAACATTCTTGTTCCACTTGAACAAGGAACATCACTTGTTCCTGATCTTAGAGGAAAAATTTTCAACTTTTCACGATTGAGTATGATGTTAGCTGTGGTCTTGTCACATAAGGGACTTCATTATGTTGATGTACATTCCTTCTACACTTGTTTTGTTGAGAGTTTTTAAGAGCTTTTTTTAATCATAAATAAATGTTGAATTTTGGCAAATGCTTTTTCTGCATCTATTGAGATGATCATATGATTTTTATCCTTAATTTTGTTAATGTGGTGTATCACATGGACTGATTTGTGGATGTTGAACCAGCTCCCCCACCCCGCATCCCTGGAATAAATCCCTCTTGACTGTGGTGTATGATTTCTTTTAATGTATTGTTGATTTTGGTTTTCTAATATTTTGTTGATGATTTTTACATCTATGTTCATCTGGAATATTGGTCTGTAATTTTCTTTTCCTGTGGTATCCCTGTCTGATTTTGGATCAGGGTAATGCTGGCCTTGTAAAATGAGTTTGGACGAGTTCCCTCTTCTTCTATTTTACGTAGGAGTTTGAGAAGGATTGGTATTAACTCTTCTTTGAATTTTTGGTATAATTCACCAGTGAAGTTGTCTGGCCCTGAACTTTTGTTTCTTGGGAGGTTTTTGATTACTAATTTAATCTCCTTATTGGTAATCAGTCTGTTCAGATTTTCTATTTCATAGTAATTCAGTCTTGGTTGCCTGCATGTTTCTAGGAATTTATCAATTTCTTCTAGGCTGTAAAATTTGTTGTCATATAATTGTTTATAGTAGTCTTTTCTGAGCCTTTGTATTTCTCTGGTATTGGTTGTATTACCTCCTCTTTCTTTTCTGATTTTATTTATTTGAGTGCTCTCTCTTTTTTCTTGTAAAGTCTCACTAAGGATTTGTCAATTTTGTTTATCTTTTCAAAGAACCAGCTCTTCATTTCATTGACCTTTTCTACTGTCTGTTTAGTCTCATTTTAATTTACTCCTGCTCTAATCTTTACTTCCTTCCTTCTACTAACTTTGGGCTTTGTCTGTTCTTCTTTTTCTAGCTCCTTGAGGTGTAAAGCTCCTTGACAAATACCATATGATATCACTTATACCTGGAATCAAAATATGACACAAATGAACTTATTTATGAAACAGAAACAGCCTTGCAGACATAGAGAACAGACTTGTGGTTGCCAAGGGGGTGGGGGAGTGGAGCAGGGATGGACTGGGAGTTTGGGATTGGCATATTTAAACTATTATATATAGAATGGATAAACAACAAGGTGCTACTGTATAGTACAGGGAACTATGTTGAATATCCTGTAATAAACCATAATGGAAAAGAAAAAAAATAAAGTTAGCTTGTTTGAGACTTTTCTTATTTCTTGAGGAAGGCATTTATTGCTATGAACTTCCTTCTTAGAACTACTCTTGCTGCATCCTATAAATTTTGGCATGCTACATTTCTATTTTCATTTGTCTCAAGGTACTTATTTATTTCTCTTTTGATTTCTTCTTTGACCCATTGGTTGTTCAGTAGCATGTTGTTTAACCTCCACATATTTGCACATCTTCCAGTTTTCTTCATGTTATTAATCCTAGTTTCATACCATTGTGGTTGGAAAAGATGTTTGATATGATTTCAGTCCTCTTAAATTTATCAAGACATGTTTTGTGTCCTAACATATGATCTATATTGGAAAATATTCCATGTGCACTTGAGAAGAATGTGTATTCTGTTGCTTTTGGATGGGCTGTTCTGTGAACATCTGTTAAATCTATCAGATCTAATGTGTTGCTCAAGGCCAATGTGTTTCCTTACTGATGCTCTCTCTGTATGATCTATCCATTGATGTTAGTGGGGTACTAAAGTGCCCTACTATTATTGTATTGCTATATTTTTCTCCCTTTAAGTACGTTAACATTTGCTTTAGAAATGTAGGTGACCTATGTTGGGTGCATAAATATTTACAAAATGTTTTATCTCTTGTTGGATTGACCCCTTTATCATTATGTAATGCCCTTCTTTGTCTCTTATCACATTGTTTGTTTTAAAGTCTATTTTGTCTGATATAAGTATAGCTACTTCACCTTTCTTTTGGTTTCCATTTGCATGGAAAATATATTTTTTCATCCCTTTACTTTCAGTCTGTGTGAGTCCCTACCTCTAAAGTGAGTCTTTTGTAGGCAGTATATAGATGGATCTTTTTAAAAAAAATCCATTAACCATTCTATGTCTTTTGATTGGAGCATTTGGTCCATTTACAGTTAAAGTAATTATTGAAACGTATGTGCTTAGTGCCATTTTGTTAATTGTTCTCTGGCTGTTTTTGTAGTTCCTTTCTGTGCCTTTATTCTTCTCTTGCTCTCTTTGGTTGTTGTTTGATTACTTTCTTTAGTGGCATGCTTATATTCCTTTCTGTTTCTCTTTTGTGTATTTACTATAGATTTTTGCTTTGTGGTTACCATGAGGCTTACATATAACAACTTGTATCTATAACATTCTATTTTAAGTTGAAAACAACTTAAGTTTGATCCAATTGTAAAGCTCATTGTTATTACTCCCCCTGCCACATCTTAATTTTTTGATGTTGCATCTTTTTATATTGTGTATCCCTTATAACTATTGTAACCATAGTTATTTTTACTGCTTTTGTCTTTAACCTTCATACTAGCTTTATAAGTAATTAATTCACTATCTTTACTATGTATTTGCCTTTCCAGTGAGATTTATTCTTTCATACGTGTTCTTGTTATTAATTAGCACCCTTTCTTTTCAGCTCCAAGAAGTCCCACTGACATTTCTTGTAAAGCCAGTTTAATGGTGATGAACTCCCTTAGCTTTTGCACATCTGGAAAACACCTTATCCCTCCTTCACTTCTGAGTGAGCTTTGCTGCCAGGTATAGTATTCTTGGTTGGAAGTGTTTTTCTTTCAGCACTTTGAATATATTGTGTTACTCCCTTTTAGCCTGCAAAGTTTCTGTTGAAAATTCTGGTAATAGTCTTATGGGGGTTTTCTTGTATGTAGCAAGTTGTTTTTCTCTTACTACTTTTAAGATTCTCTTCTTATCTTTAATTTTTGACATTTAAAGTGTAATGTGTCTTGGTATGTGGGTCTCTTACTTGATTCCTCTTATTTGGAACTCTGGATTCCTGTATCTGGATGTCTGTATCCTTCCTCAGGTCAGAGAAGTATTTAGCCATTATTTCTTCAAATAATATGTCTGCCCCTTTCTCTCTTCTCCTTCTGGGAGCTCCATGAGACGAATATTAGTCTGTTTGATGTTGTACCATTAGTCCCTTAAGCTATCTTCACTGTGCTCCTCTGACTGGGTGAGTTCCACTGCTCTATCTTCGAGTTGACTGATCCTTTTCTCTGCTTCATCTAGTCTGCTCTTAAACCCAGTTAGTGTATTTTTCAGCTCAGTTATTGTATTCTCTGCTCTATGACTTCTATTCGGTACTTTCCTATATTTTCCATCTCTTTGTTGACGTCTTCACTGTGTTCACCCATTCTTCCCCCCAGTTCAGTGAGCATCTTTACGACCATTACTTTAAAGTCTTTATCACAAAAACTATTTATCTCCATTTCATTAAGGTTTTTTTTCCTGAGGGTTTATCTTGTTCTTTAATTTGGAACATATTTCTCTATTTCTTCATTTTGCGTGACTCTGTGTGTTGGTTTCTAACAGTAGGTGAAACCACCTCTCCCAGTCTTGAAGGTGTGGCCTCATGTAGGAGACAAAATTTGTTGTTTCATTTCCTCTGCTTGTTTCTCAAATCTTTGTGCTTGACCAAGCAGACTATTATATTTCTAACAGCTCCTAGTTGTTGAGGTTGTGCCAAGATCTGTCAGTGTCCCAAAGTGGAAGATCTCAGCACCTAGATTCAGGCTGATTAGAAGCCAGACCCTCAAGCATCAGTTTTTAAATGTATGCAAATATATACACTCCTGTAGGACCACAAGTGTAAGGCCCACTGACCACCAGAGCCATATGATCTGGAGGTGTCCCTGGGTGGCATTAGCAAAACTCAGGGCTCCAGACAAGTGTATAAGGTCTTTCCTGGGTGATATTGATGAACTGGAGCAAGGCAGAGGGAGAGAGCCCAGATGGCATGGCAAGGCCTATGTTCCTTAAAAGCAGCTCTGTATGCCACAAAATGTGGTCAAACCTGAAGCCTGCCCCTCAGGCTGAAGCTCCAGGACAAGCAAAGAGGCCTCCTTCACAGAAAGGCTGGGGGGGGGGTGTGCCTCAGTCCACTATCTGTACAGTGCCTTGGGGATGTAACTTGCCAAAGCCCATTTCTCCAATTGCCACAGTGCCATGGGACCCAGAAATGCAAGCCTCATGGCTACCAGAGCCAGGCGAATCAAGAGGCATTCGCCAGGCAGCAGCCCCCCAAACTGGGGCAACAGACATAAAAACCAGGGTACCAACCATATATAAAGCTTCCCTCCAGGCAACACTTAAACACTTTTAAGTGTACAGTTCAGTGGTGTTGGGTATATTCACATTGTTGTGAAGCAGATCTCCAGAACTTTTCCATCTTGCAAATCAAAACTCTATACCCATTAAACAGCTGCCCTTTCCCCTCACCCCCAGACCCTGGTAACCACCATTCTGCTTTATGTTTCTATGAACTTGACAACTTTAGATACCTCATATAAGTGGAATCACAATTTATGTTTTCTAGTTTTATTGAGAAATAATTGACATGAATCACTGTGTAAGTTTAAAGTGTACAGCATGATGGTTTGATTCACATATATTGTGAAATGATTACCACAATAGGTTTAGCTAACATCCATCATCTCATATAAATACAATAAAAAGAAAGAAGAAAAAAGAAAATAACTTTTCTCCTTGTGATGAGAACTCTTAGGATTTACTCTCTTTCTACAATTTTCCTATATATCATATAAGTGTTAACTATAGTCATCATATTGTACATCATATCCCTAGTACTTATTTACGTTATAACTGGAAGTTTGTACCTTTTGACCACCTTCCTCTGATTCCCCCTCCCCACACCCTCTGACTCTGGTAACCACAAGTCTGATCTCTTTTTTCTATGAGTTTGTTTTAGAGTCCACATATAATTGAGATCATACAGTATGTCTCTTTCTCTGTCCACAATTTTATTTATTTATTTATTTAATTTTTGGCTGCGTTGGGTCTTCGTTGCCGTGCGCGGGCTTTCTCTAGTTGCGGTGCATGGGCTTCTTGCTGTGGTGGCTTCTCTTGTTGCAGAGCAGGGCTCTAGGCACACGGGCTTCAGTAGTTGTGGCACACGGGCTCAGTAGTTGTGGCGTGCAGGCTCAGTAGTTGTGGCGCACGGGCTTAGTTACTCCGCGGCATGAGGGATCTTCCCGGACCGGGGCTCGAACCTGTGTCCTCTGCATTGTCAGGTGGATTCTTAACCACTGTACCACCAGGGAAGCCCCCAAAATTTATTTTTAATTTAAAATAATAGCAGTCACTGAATGAAAGGGATTTTTTGCTTGTTTTGTGGCTTTTTGCTGATAGTTGGACCTGAGACCAACGAATATACTGGATGGATTTTATATATGGTGCAATCATATGTCACAGCCCTTGTTAATCATCCATTCCTGAATACAGAAACTAAATGTCATCAGGTTGAAGGATCACTAATTAGATGCTCAGGTAGTACTTGACTTTGAAGTTATTTATAAAATTTTAATTTTTCTTAGAATGCTAAATGAAACAGCATGAGAAATATGAGACAGAAAATTTAGAGAAGAGAGTGGATTGAAGTACAGCATTCTCCTGCAGTTAGTATTTATTATTACACTATTTAGCCTTTGCTGTGTAACACTCTGAGTGGAGAACCACCTGGGTTTTGGTTTCAGTTCTGCCATCTATATGACCTTGGGCAAATCATTTAATTTCTCTAAGCTTAGGCATTACTATCCCTACTAGTATTCTAATGCATAAATAAAGATGGAGATGATACTACCTAGCCTGCTTACTTTAGGGTGGAGTTATAAGAATAAACAGGGAGTACTGTGTGAAAAGAACTCTGACATATTAAGTTTAGAAATATATATTATTTAAAAAATTTCATCTTTTCCAAATTTCTCTCCATTTTTATATGCTTTTCTTCTAAAACTCTCATACTACACTAGACTAAAAAGATATGCTCCTTTCCCCCCCACCCAGTTCCCTATAAAATGGATTTCATATTTCAACAATAAACTCACATATTAAAAAAATGGTGAACAGCTTTGTTGCTGTAACTAGGTCTAGGAATGAGGGAGTAAAGAATACCAGGAATGAAGTAGAGAAGAATTTCCCTCCCTCCTTTCTTAGCCACGCTCCCATAACTTCTCAGCTATGAGTCCTTAAGTTTGAGAGTATGGAAAAGACTGAGGAATGTAGCGTGAAATGACAGGTTAATATTAGAAGTGCTACTTTGGGAGAATCTTAGGTATGGTTTGACTCTTCACCTGTAGTCTCACAGGTATAAAAGTACTGTGACTCAGTGGTTTATGCAACAAGCTGGAAACTCAGGACCTGTGGCTTCTGGCCATGCATGACATTTGTTTTTTACATAAGCTAGTCATGTTCACTCCCATGTTTTATTTAGTTTTTCATCTATTAATGAGGACAATGATGCCAAATTACTTCCCAGGGTTGTAAAGAAAAACAGAGCTCACAAAAAGCTATAATGCCATGAAAGCCATAACAAAGGTAGTTTTTATGAGAGAACAGGTGTAACAATACTCCAGAAGTTAAAATTTCTATATAGATATAAAGCATTACTTCTACCTGAGCTGGAAGGGGAAGGGATACTGTGAATATGAAGTAGCTATATAATTCTGAACCCTCTTTTGGATTATTAGTTTTAAACTCCCACTCAAACCTTCACAAAAGTATTGCAATACTAAGAAGAAGGGAGATTTCTGAAAACAGTATTTGGCTTTCCTCTCATCCCTCATGTATTTACCCAGAGAAAAGGTGGCCAGTGAGCAGAAAAAAAGCCAAAAGAAGAGACGTAGGGTAAAAAGGTAAAAGGTCTGGAAATCATTAATTCTTTGTTTAACCAGTTCTTGTGTTTTCTATAAGCAAGTGTAAGGTGTAGTACACTAATTCTGAAACACACCTCTTTAAGACAGCACCAGGCAGCTTTCCTAGAAGATGAAACTGAGGATTAGAGAGGTTAAGTGATTTGCCCTGAGTAAGAAATGGAGTGGGTTTTTGAATCTTCATCTCTCTCATTTCAGAGCCCACGCTCTTTATTACTGCCCTATTCTGTTTCAGGAAAAGCAGAATTGACTTCTGGAATAAATGTCAGTGGAACTTGTCCTAAACAGTTAGGAAGAAGTTAAGTTGCTCCAGAGATTCTCCCCATCTCTCCCATGGCCACATGGGTATAAGGTGACATATCTACTTATCTCTGCATGCATGCTTCATGCTCCTTTCTTGACCAACTAGATTCTCCATACTTTCTACTCTTCTCACAAGGCTTTGGCTTGTCAGATCCCTAATTCTACCCCATGGCATTCAGCTTCTGCCCTTGAGGCTTAATGACTTACTCCCTCCAGGTTTCTAAGTTCCGATTCTTCACAGTGAGGACCGATAGTCCCAGATCATGTTCCTACACCAGGCCATAGGCTGCTGGCCAGTCCACATGGGTTGGTTAACTTGGGTCAAGTGCCCAAACCCTCAGCTGTGGCTGTGAATGGGCAGGGCAGTTGTGTTCCTTGAGAACTGTGGTGTAAGTAGGTGGACATTCTGAAACAGCTGTGCAATTTTAAAACATCACCCAGACAAGATCTGCTTCATTTTTTATTTATTTGTGTGTTTCTGTTAAAGATATCACCATTCTTCCTATTGCTCGGATTGAAAGTCTAAAAAAATTTTCAATCAAATAGATTTAACTTTGCTGGAAAAGTAATGTACACACATCATAAAATACTCAGAATATGACAGGGTATGCATATTGGAAGTTGTACCCTCTCCACCAAAGATTCTCAAGGCCCTCCTACAGGCGATCACACTTAACAGTTTTTGAAGTATCCTTCAGGAAAATCCGACACGTGTTTAAGCATTTTATCCATGTTTTATCCACATTCCATTTTACATAAATGGAAGAGTACGATAAACGCAATGTGTGTTTAGCTTTTCTCATTTAATAAGCAGATCCTGAAACCTATTCCACATCAACACATACAGATTATTTTTTTCACTTTTTAATGGCTTCACAGGACTTAATTATATATATGTGATTCTGTTTTTTAACTCTTGATAGGCAGGTACATTGTTTCCACTCTTGCCCGTTACAAAAAAACCTGCAATAAGCATATATGTTTGTACACAGCTATAAATATTACCTATAAAATTTTCAGTCAAAGCATGCATGACGTTTCCACTCTGATACATTTATGGCCAAATTGCCTCCAAAGATGATGTGCCAATTTCTCTCACCTTCTGTGCAAAAGTCCCCATCTGCTCATACCACGCATAGCCCTGTTTTCTGTCAAACTTTCTGACCTCTTCCAATCTAATTTCAGTCATTTTAAAATTCCACCTTCTTTCTTGTCCACTAAGTCAGTCACCGAGTTCTATGAGTTCTTTCAGTCTTCTCACCTCCATCTGTGTCTTTGTAATTGCAGTGCTATGACCTTAGTTTCAGCTTTTGTCGTGTCATGTTTTGGCTCCCAATAGGGCTCATTCCATTCTCTTCCCTTATTACTTCATAACTTATCCATACACAGCCAGATTAATATTTTCCTAATTTCACTTTTATACTCAGAAACCTTTGTTGGCTCCCACTGATAACAGTATCAGGGCCAAATCCTCAGCCAGAGTCCAGTCCTAGTCTACTTTAGTGCCTTTACACATATACAGAAGTTCTGCTTCAAACTTCTGCTTTGCTATCTTCATGCTCTTTGTTTCGTCACTTCTCTTCCCTGTGAGTTCTTCTTCCCATTCAAACCTAATTTAACTTATCTTTCAAGGTCCTCTGTGACCACTTCATGCTGACAACCCAGTTCAGAATTCTCTCTTCTGAGAATTGCTAAACTACTCATTGTCTGTATCACTCATTTGGCATTTATTAACTTACAGCAACCAAGATTTTAGTGTTTTTTCCTGTCTCCTGAAACAGCTGTAAGCTCTAGAAGAAGCCATCTCTGAGATATTTTTGTATCTCCCCCTGCCCTCACACAGCACAACCCCTCCTATTTTGAGGTGCTCAAAAAACATCTGTAGATTGAAACAAGATTTAAATATATTAAAAAGAGGAAAGTCTTTCCAAAAGACCTGAAATCCATAAAGGTACTTTACTTTTGTTTTCCCTAACCTACATGAGATGCCAAAGGTAGATGCTGAGAACTCAAAAGACACTTGTGTTGCAAGAAAGAGAGAGTGCTTGCAATAAGAGGAAAAGTTAAAAAAAAAAAAAAGAAAAAAAAAAAGACTGCAAAACCACTAGCGAAAACAGGACTCGATAACTGAAACAACTAACACTTTCGATAACTCAAACAAGTAGACACTAAACTGATATACAGCTTGTCCAGCATATAGTCTTTATCAATCACCATCTGATTTGCACATTCTTTTGACATATCAAAAGTAGAAGCATTCCTCGATCATCTGCCCATTTCTCTGCCCACGTCTAATTTCTCTATACTGGTAGGTGATCAAACCCAGATCCTAATCTTTTCTCATATCCAGTGAAACTGAGTCTCAGTAATCTGATTAAAGTAAAATACTCCAGACCCTTGTTTTAAGTAAAGCTTACCTTAGAAATTAAACTATTCCTCTAAGTGAATTTTTAAAATACAGGACAAAACTGTATCTTTTTACATGCACATACCTGTATGTAAATGCATAGGAAGACATTTGGAAGGGCACATCTGGAAGTGGTTATTTCTGAGAAGAAGAGTAGATTGGTATACGTCAGTTGTATTATTTTAAAGAGAAATATTTTTCTTTAAAACAAATAGGAAATTGGATTTTGTTACTCATACCTGTTTTCTTCAAGTTTATCACTAAATTCCAAGGTGCTTCTAAACATTCATCTGGGAAAAGGGGCCTACCACTGACATTTCCTATTTTAACCAAATTGCCTGACCAATCTGATCTGTAAAAAACGTGTGTGTGGGTCTAAGCGACCAAAAGAAGTCCATGGATCAGGTCCTTCACCTCAGTCACATTATCACAAGTTTACGCTCCTTTGTGAGAAGCAATATGGTGTTGTAGTGAAAGCAAAAGGATCTGAGCTCTAGTTTGGGCTCTGCTAAGAATATGCTGGGGGACCATGGGCAAACACTTTCTTTGTAAAATGATGAATTAGACTGGGACGGATTTCTCTGATTACTAGAAGACTTACAAAGATGCAGTCTACGGAGAAAAATCTATTATTCAGTTCTGAGGTGCTGCGAATCTAAAGGCAAGAAGACAGATTCCTTTCAATTCATACTAGGACAAACTGAATCTCAGGCGCTCACTCGCCGGGGTTTAGACGGATGTGCAAAAAGCAGAAGTCCTATCACTGAAGAAGCGTTTCGTTTCTCTTGGCCGTAGCCATTCCCCAAAGTGCCAAGGTCTAACTGCCCTCAACATTAAGATGAAGACATACCTGCTGCGAACGCGGAGATGACACTACTACAGTTCCCAGCATGCCTCTCTTCCCACCGCCGCCCTCCCCCGCCCCCACTCCTGGACTCCAGCCGGCCTGGACTTGTAGTCCTAGCCCATGGCTGGCGGCGGGCGGAAGCACTCTAGAAATATGTTTTTCCCACTAATAGGCGGTGAGACCGCAGTTTCCAACTCAAGTCCTACTCCAATTGAGTAGGGTTTGCCCGGCTGTGTCGAATTCCCTCTTACGAGCGCTCCTCAGACCTACGAGCTGCCCGGACGGGACCACGCCCCGGAAGTGGAGTCAAGTCTCCCAGCCGACTGCCGAAGCGCCTCCCAGCCACTCCTAGCCGGGCTAGGGCCGGCGGGGCGGGCTTGGGGGCGTGGCGGGCGGGGGCGGCTCGGCGCGGCGTAGCGCCCGGGACGGAGCCGCTGCGCGGAGCCGAGCGTTTGGGTGGCGGCGGGGGCGCGCCCGTGGGGAGAGGCGGCTGCGGCTGCTAGCCGGGAGGGAGGGAGGGAAGGAGGAACCGGGAAGGGGTTGGGGAGGGGGGGCAGGGCGGTCGGAGAGCCGTGTTCCTAAGGCGGTGGCGGCGTCTCCGGCAGAGCAGGAGGAGGGCGGGGAAGGAGGATGGAGCAAGCTGGGGGTTGGGGTTGGCGCTAGCCGCAGTGGCTCGCCCCGTACTGTGGGAGAGCGGCGGCTGCTCCTGGAAGTTGTAGGATCGGAAGCCGGGCTGGTGCCGCCGCTGCCACCGCCTTGGGCGGTGGGGAGGAGCAGGGAGCGGCGGGGGTCGGGAGAGAGGGGTCGGGTAGGGGGAGCGAGCTGGGGAAGACTGAGCGGGCTCTGCGCCGGGCGGGAGGGCGGCGGGGGGGCCAGCGACCGCAGCCGGGGGGACGCGGGAGGATGGAGCAAGTGGAGATCCTGAGGAAATTCATACAGAGGGTCCAGGCCATGAAGAGTCCGGACCACAATGGGGAGGACAACTTCGCCCGGGACTTCATGGTGAGTCCCTCCCCTCGCTGTCGACTCCTCTCGCCGGCACCGGAGCCCACTGCAGCCTCGCCCGGCCGGCCCGGGCCGCCAGCGCTTTGTGTGCGGCTGTAAGGAGAGGGGCGGAGGGGGCGCGCGCCAGCTCCAAGGGCCGGGTGGACTCGGAGGCCGGCGGGAGGTGAGGTCGCCTCCGCCCCTCGGCCGCCTTTTCTCCTCCCGCGGTCGCGGCCCCCTCCGCCGGCGTCCGGGACGCGAAGGGAGAGGCCGTCCGCCGGAGCCTGCGCTCAGCACCGCTGCCAGAGACCACCTATTGTTTCTTGGGCCGGGAGCCGGAGGCGAATGAGGTACAGGCCGGAGGGCTCGTCTCTCCTCACCTCCCCATCCAGCTGCCCCTCCAGGGAGGGTCGAGGCAGGGAGGAGAGCGTGTCGCGGCTGAGGGAGGAACGGGGCTCTTAAGGTGGGAATTAACTCGTGGGGTCCCTTTGCTCAAGCTGGTCTCAGGGGTGGGCAAGGTAGGACTATTTGCCGTTCCTGGGTTCGCAGTTATCGCCGGTGCATGGGAAAGGGTCTGTCCCTAAGCAATCTCGTGGTTTGCTCAATTTCCATTTACCCCTGTTCCATCTCTGGTCTCTTGAGACCCAGGTTTGAGATGGTTTTGGGGTCAACGTGACTTGAGGTTGAGGGGGTAAGCGTGTGGAGGTGTGGAGGTGCGTGGCTATCCTGAAGGAAGCCTACTTCAGACTCCCTAGGGGACACTGCCGAAGGCTGAGGGGATGTGACTATCACTTCCTATCCGGGGTGGGGGTGGGGAACTTGGGAACAATAGTCGTGTTGAGGCGGAGGCGACCGTGCGGGCCGAAGCCCTGAAGTGGGAGATAACCTTCGAAGTCTCCCCAGCCCCCCCATCCGGCAACCCCCCCCCCCCTTCCGCCCTCTGCTTGTACAGGCGGGCTGGAGAGGAGGTTAAAAGTCCTGGTCGTGGAATTGCTCTTGGTCCATCACTACGAGGGGGTCAGATCCGAAGGCGTGGGACGAGAAGTCGACTTCCTCCATTGCCCCCTCCCCCCCGTATTTTTCTGCTGGACAATGTTCCCTTTAGGGTTGTTTCTCGGCTTAGGAGGCGGTGGTTGCGGCGGCTGCTCCTACGGATATTGCGCAAGACTGGGGCGTTGGAAACCCTGGAGGTCTGGGGAATGGAAAAGGAAGTGGGACTTTGGGAAGTGGCTGCTCCTTGGTCCTGGCGGGGTTTGGGAATGGGAAATAGGCTAGGGAAAATTTTGCTCCCGGGCCAGATACACCTCCAGGAATAGTCACTTAACTCTGAAATTCGCGATTGTTCAAAGGATACACAGTTAATGTGTATAAAAATGAGTGAGCAGCAAACATTGGCTAGTTTTTGTTTCAAAGTACAGTTTAATTGTTTACAGGGTGCAGGTGAAATGGCTTTTAGTGCTGAAATAATTTTTCACATTTTAAAGAGACTTCGGTCTAGTAAAGCTTTAGCGTTAAAATTCTTAACCCTTCACCTCACACAATATTATAACAGTGTTGTTGGAGCTTTGTGATTCCCGCCTCCCTAGACCAATAATAGAGGAGGCTAGGAGTTAGGTTTTGTTAGTATCTTTTGAAGGTGCAGAAAATGTTGATTAAGTAATTTATGCCTTATTTTAAAGATTTTCTCTTGATATTTAGCCTATGTATTTGAAAAATTACTTTTTGATCTGAAAAGGTTAAAGAAAAGAAGACATGTTCCCTTTTTACTATTGAGAATTTTAAATGTGTTGGTATCTTTGGAATGGTATCACAATAATTGGACAGAGTCCCCTTTTTACTACTCTCCGGCCAAAAGAGAAGAAACTACTTATTTAGAATATTTTAAATGTTTAAAACTAGTCTTACACAGTCTTATTTTGGTTGTGGAAGAAGAGGTGGTGTGGTCCCTGGCCACTTATTCTTTGCATGCTAATCATCTTGTTATCCATGGGCATATCCTGTCAGGAAAGAGCATTGTTTGGTGATGCAGGCCATCAGGACAAGTGCCCAGTCTCTGAACTCCTGTACAGGGGAAGTAGCCTTAGGGTTCATGCTTTGGGGATGAGTCAGGGATTCCTATTGGAGATTTCTCCAGGACTAAATGAGTTTCCTTTTTCTTCCATAATACCTAGGGATAGTTAGGGGATTCTACACTTGAGATTTGATTACTAGGGCTGTTCTTTTGTAGTGCTTGCTTTTTTTATTCCATGACTTGATAAGCAATAGCTGTAATTAAGGCTGCTAGTTGGTGCCTCTTTTTCCCTTGACTAGAAGGCTGGAGGGAAACTTTGTCCCCTCTGCCATGGAAAGAGAATAGGAGATCAGCTGATAGATTCTAACTCTTCTGTTGTTCTTAAATTCTGATGTGGATTAAAAATGCATTTAAAAATTTTTAGCATTTTAGAACTGAGCCTTAGGGGTAATCTAGCTACTGTATTATAACCTTATTCAGATATGAAGTGATAATGTTCATTGTTTCAAATTTGGATATTATAGAATAATAATTAAGAATGCCTTACCTGTAGGAAAGTGGAATGGGCATTCAAACTGTGGTCTTTTCATTATTCCGTTCAGCCTTCCTATAGTCCCATCTCCCAAAGGCTGTCTCTATTAATGTTTTTAATGCTTCTCTGTGACCGTACTACATATATCAATACCATTTAATATTCTTGGAAACTTTTTTCCAGCTTAATATTTAGGTGTTTTTCATTTGTAAAAATGATTTTAGGTGGCTATATAATATTTCACCTAGCCACTGTCTCTTAGCTTAACTATTTTCTTATGATTGAATGTTTAGGCCATTTATTTTCTGCTATTATACGTCATAATTCTGTAGTGAACACTTATGCATAAAGCTTCTTTATTTTGGATTATTGCATAAGATATCTTCCAGTAGTGGAAGTACTAGATGAAGGGATATAAACATTTAATATGTGTTTATGAATAACTTTTTGAAGAAGTTCTGTCAGTTTATACAACTGTCAGTACTGTATGAGTGTTCATATAATAATTTTCTTGGATCTTTGATAATTTGATGGTTGAAAAATGGTATCTTGTTTTAATTTGAATATCTTGATACTAGTAAGGGTAGGAATTTTTCCTCTTGTCGTTAACTATTCTGTGAGTTGTCTGTTCTTGGCCTTTGCCTGTTGTGCACCCCATTCTGTGAAAGAGGAGAAAACTAAGGTATTGAGATGGTGTAAACTACGGCACCAAAATGATTACTTTACAAGTTGATAAATAGCTAAATTAAATAGCTAATCTGTGGCAGATCCAGAACGTGATCTCAACTATCTCGATTTTTAGTCTTCTTTATGAAATGGGAGACAGTGATCATGACAAGTAAATGTGTATGGTAGGGTGATGCACATTTATGTTTGACAGACGTTTAACTCCCATCTCTGCCATTGGCTAGTTTTCTGACCTTGGGCAGGCCACTTGAAAGAAAATGAGTTGACTGAGTTTTCTCACCTTTAAAAGAAGAAAAATACCTACTTCACAAGACTGAAATATGAGACTGATATTCAGGGTCTTCATCTAACAAATTATTGTGCTGTCTGTATATTATCAAATGGCTAATTTATGTAGTCAGTTACGTGTAACTAGAGATAGAAGGAAAAAGAGATGTCTCGACTTTCCATTTTCAGTAATTTTCTTTTGATTTTTAAAGCTTTATCATGTATAATTAAAGTACTGAAACAAGTAAATTTATTCTGATTAGGCTAAAGTTTATACACTAGACACTTGTATATAAAAAAAATCATAAAAGACAACAGTGAAGCTACAAATATGGCAGTTTCAGTTTAAAAACTAGTTCTCTTTCTACTTATGAAGATGAAAACAAAAATTTAATGAGTGGACTTAGTGGAGTATTTAAAAAACAGGATGCAGTGGATGTGTGAATTGTAGTACTTTTTTGTGAAACACTGGAAGGAGAAGATTTATGGACATTTTTTTCTAAGGCTAAACTGAGGTATAATAGCGAGCATTCCTATGTTAAAATGCTATTTAAAATAACTGATATTTTATTTTATTTTTTTTAAAGATTTATTATTTATTTTTTAAATTTATTTTTGGCTGCGTTGGGTCTTAGTTGGGATCTTCATTGCGGCGCGTGGGCTTCTCTCTAGTTGTGGCACGCTGGTTCCAGAGCACGTGGGCTCTGTAGTTTGCGGCACGTGGGCTCTAGTTGAGGTGGGCGAGCTCAGTAGTTGTGGTGCGCGGGCTGAGTTGCCCCATGGCATGTGGGATCTTAGTTGCCTGACCAGGGATTGAACCCGCGTCCCCTGCATTGCAAGGCGGATTCTTTACCACTGGACCACCAGGGAAGTCCCAATAACTGATATTTTAAATTAATCTGAATTTATCAATCACAAGTAATTGCAGAACTACCTTAGTAGTTATGCATTTCAGGGAATTTATTATATAAAACCATCTGCTCTACTAATAGTAATCCTGAAGGAACTGCTCAAAACAACCAGTTTGCTTGCTTTGTTAGGATTAAATAATTGTTCTATTGTTTTTAATCTTACTACAGTAGTGTTTGTGATTTTATAAACTATTTTAAGTAGAAAGGAAATTAACATTTTTTCATCCCTACTATATGTTAAACACTGTGCCAGATATTTTACACTGTCTTATTTAACGTATCGGCAATTTATGAGGTAGATAAAACCTATATTTTACAGGTAAGGGAACACACTCTGAGAAGTTAAGTATCTTGCTTGACTTCAAAACCTGTTCTTTTTATCCTGTTTCTCCAGAATGCATCTGAGGTCCCTTAGGACCTGGCTGGGACTAGGCAGGTGGCGGAGGATGCATCGCCATGCAAAAGGTTGGAGGTTTCAGAGTTGAGCATATTTAGGGAGTGGTAGATAATCTGCTGTAAATAATGTAGCAGTTCTCACACCTTTTGATCTTAAGAGTCTTTTACACTCCCAAAAATTACTGAGGACCCCAAAGAGCTTTTGTTTATTTACTGTATTAGAAATTAGAAGATATTTTAAAAAATAATTTACTTTAAAATAATGATAATTAAACCATTCCATATTAACCTGTATACTATATTTTATGACCAGTAATTATTTTTCAAAAAGTTATTGGTGGGAAGAAGCATTATTTTTATATTTTTGCAAATTTTTTTAATGTCCGGCTTAATAGAAGAGAGCTGGATTCTTATAACTGTTGCATTCATACTGTTGCATTGTCACATTTCACAGTATTACGTGTCATGTACCCTCTAGAAGACTCCGCTGTACACTCCTAAAGGGAATGAAAATGATTAAAAAAAAATCTTGTACTAAAGTCTGTGCATTTGCATATTTACAGGTGAGGAAGCATAACTTAGTATTGTTAGGAAAAGAGTTTTGACCTCGTGGACTCTTTGAAATGGTCTGGGGGTGGGCCATCACCAGATTTTGAGAAACAGTGAAATAGTGCATGATAAAGGCTAACATGATGCTGAGAAAGCTAGGTAGGGATCAGGTTTTGAAGGTTCTTGAATCTATGCTGGATACTATAGATCAGCAATAGAAATTTTTTTTTTTTGGTTTTTTTTTTTTGTTTTACTTTATTTATTTTTTATTTTTGGCTGTGTTGGGTCTTCGTTTCTGTGCGAGGGCTTTCTCCAGTTGTGGCAAGCAGAGGCCACTCTTCATCGCGGTGCGCGGGCCTTTCACTGTCGCGTCCTCTCGTTGCGGAGCACAGGCTCCAGACGCGCAGGCTCAGTAGTTGTGGCTCACGGGCTTAGTTGCTCCGTGGCATGTGGGATCTTCCCAGACCAGGGCTCGAACCCGTGTCCCCTGCACTGGCAGGCAGATTCTCAACCACTGCGCCACCAGGGAAGCCCAGCAATAGTAATTTTGAACAGTAACACACTACAGGTCTTAGAGTTACAGGGAAAGTGGGCAGGTGTTAAGAAAATAGACATTCTGTTTGAACACTCCAGCAGTGTTTCCCCACCTCCAGTTGTCCCCTCACCAACCCAGCCTGCTTTACTTTGAGCCTTCACTTATATCATTCAGGTTGGTTCTGGTAAAATGCTGAGAATCAGTACTATAGGTCTCTACAGATCGCTGCATATTTTAAGAAAAGTAAGCAGTCATTTGACAGATTTGTGCTGCAGAAAGTTGATTCTGATGGTAGTATGAAGAATGGATTACCGGATTGAAGGAGAGCATTTTTGAAGCTGTTGAAATATAGGGAGTGAGATATGAGGGCCTGAGCTAAACTAAGACAGTGGAACAGAGAGTGTACGAAGGATCTGATAAGGATAAAGGAAGAAGTCTCAATGAGTCACTAGATGTGAGTAGTGAAGGAGGTAGGAATGTTATAGTATGACTCCAAGGTTTCTAGCTTGGTATACCGTCAGTCAAGTTGGAAGGTACTGTTTGGTAGGGTAAGGAGGAAGAGAGGAGAAACAAGCAGAGGAGACCAAGCAGAAGATGGTTGGAAGAAATTTCACAGTCGAAGAGAATTGAGTTTAGCTTTGGACACGTTAAAAAGAGGTGCCTATGAGACATCTTGTGGAAATGTAGAGGCCGAGAGAGCTGACGGGACAGAATTAAAGCATGTAAGAGGTATTTGAAAGCATGAAAGTGAAACGAGCTTATTCAGACAAGCCTGTAGAGTGACCAGCTTTAGGTTGAACAGCATCAGCATTTAAAGAGCAGCTTCTGAACGAAAGTGCTAGTGATTGCTCCCGGGAGGGTGTGGTCAAAGAGGAAGGAAGGGAACCCAGAGGATGTCAGAAAAGCCTGGGAGAGTTTCAGGAAAGGAGTAGTCACCAAAGTCTGATACAGTAATTCTGGGAGGACCTGTAAGGTGAGCTTGAGAAAGCACCCATTCTGTTTGCCAAGTAGGAGTGATTTGGTGACTAGAAAAAGCAGTTTGGGGTTGGGGTATGGGAAAAAGCCAGACCATAGTGGGTTGAAGAAGAAATAGGTGAAGTGGTATAAATTTCTTCCATTTACTTTTAACATTCTGAAAGGAGATGGCAGAAGCCAGAGGAAGACACAGATCCCCTCCCACCCTCTGCTTTTTTAAAAAAAGATGAGATAGGGACATTTTTCGTATATGCATTCCTTATCTATATCTTTTTTGTGAAATGATTGCTGTTTAAGTATAATTTTAAAAGACAGATAACAAGAACTTGTCTTTTGGTTAAATAAGACCTCTGAAGTTTTGATTTAAGGCTAGGATTTGATTTGTTAAATAGGAGGGGAGGAAGGACTGAAAGCCTGGCAAGATCTTAATGCTGCACAGGCTAGGTAAGTATAAAAAACTTCATCGTTGTTAAGCTGTTCAATATTGTGGCTTGTAGGTGTTTTAAAAATTAATAACAGGTTTATGGAGATATTCACTTAGTGTAAAATTCACTCATTTAAGTTGTGCAATTTAATAGGTTTTAGTATATTCACAAAATTGTGCAACCATCACCACAATCAGTTTTTATCACCCCCAAAAGAAACCGCATAGCCATTAGCAGTCATTCCTCCCTTCCTCCCCGCTCCCCGCAGACCTTGGCAACCACTAATCTACCTTCTGTTTCCATAGATTTGCCTCGTCTAGACATTTCATATAAATGGCATCAGTATTTTGTGACTGACTCCTTTGACTTAATGTTTTCAAGGTTCATCAGTGTTGTTGCGTGGTCAGAAATACTTAATTCCTTTTTATGACTGAATAATTTTCTGTTGTATGGATATACCATATTTTGTTTATGCATTCATTTGTTGATATACAATTTGAGTTGTTTCCACATTTTGGAATATTTTCTATATAATAATACATAAGATGTAATATATTTTGTATTATTTTATGAATCATGCTACTATGAACCTTTTACACAAGTTTTTGTTTTGCACAATGTTTTTGATTATCTTGGGTATGTACCTACAAGTATGTTTAACATTTTGAGGAACTGCCAGAGTGTTATCCAAAGCTGCTCCACGTTTTACGTTTCTACCAGGAGAATGCACATTTTCCATTTCCACCAATTTCTTTACATCCTCACCAATACTTGTCACTGTTTGTCTTTTTTATTATAACCACCTTAGAGGGTGTGAAGTGCTATCTTGTGGTTGGCTTGTAGGTTTTTAAAATATCTCAGTAAGCTTATATGAATGGTGCAGTATGTCTAACATGTCTTTAAAGCTAGAGCGAAAGGAAATATTTTCCAGTCGTAGCATCTGAGCTAATCTTAGTCCTTTCCCAGTGCCACTGGTTTAGTTAAGATTTTCTCACCTTTGATGAGTGTCCAGCCAAACATATTTATATTTTAACTAACTTCAAAAGTGGAAGTGAACTTTTAAGTAACTTTCCAGACATGGCTCACTGAGACAGCACAATAAAAATTTACCTCAAGTGTTAATTCTCAAGAATGTTTTCCTGTATTTAATTTTAGAATATTGTTAGCTTTTTTCCTTCAATATTTGATATCTAATTTGGAAAAGATTTTTGAAAGATTGAAACTGACAGTAAGACATTAACATTTAGATAGATTAAAATTTTTTGTTCGTATGGTAAACATTTCTGGGTTTCTATAGCACTCATCAGTTCATTAGATTCATAAACATTTACATTTCTGATTTCCCCAGACTGAAAGCCTCCAAGGCTACAGACTGGGACTTAGTTAACTATCTCTGTATTCCCATTGCTTAATATAGTTCCTGGCATTTAATAAGCATTAATGGCCATTGCGATAGCAGAAATTGTAGCGAGCTTAATGCTGTAAGACAGAGCTTGACTCTTCAGGTGGTCCAAGGGGCTTGTCTCTTAGACCAGCATGAGAATTGCTTTTTCTTCCTCATACCTACAGGTGTGCTTGCACAAATGTTGTTTTATTTTTAGTATCCACGGAAAAAAAGAAAACAAAAGATAAAGTATTAGACTGAATTTAGTAAAACTTTTAAATAAATACATTTTTATTAATTGTAATATCTTCTACATAAATGTGAAAAATAGTACGGTGCGTATTTTTCTCTGGACACTGGTTGATATGCATAAGGATTGAGGGAACCACTTAAAGTAACTACTTGTATATCCTCCACCCCATGATTAATTTTAATAAAATGTCCACTTTTAACTTTTGGTTTTAGATTTCATTAAGAAAATCCAGATATCATGTCACTGGCATCTCTTCAACAATAGTGGTATCTTGTAAGTCATGGGTGTTTTGGGAGTGATTACAGCAATAGCTGTTGTTCTCTCCTTGCCTCTGGTTTCTTGCCTCATCTAATTCATTCCATATATCATGCTCACTTTCCTAAAATATCACTTTCAAGTGTTGGCATCTGTGGGATAATGGAGGGCATACGGGCTATAAAATCAGAAGATGTGGGTTTGAGTCCCCGTGTTGCTGCCTAGTTCGGTTTTCTTTAATACATTTATGTAGAACCGTATTGGAAACATGGTTTTATTTTTATCATCGAAAAATATAAGTTCAAAAAACCCTCAAGGCTCCCTTTGATGACCATTAAGATTATTGGAATTTTAAATGCCTAAGGCAACTCAAAGCATCAGACCCAAGCTCTGCTTTTTTTCAAACTATAATTATATGTCTGTCTGTCTTTCGAATTTCCCTTTGTCCTATCCCCCCGCTGCCTATTTTGTAGCTTTTGCCCTGGTTTAGAATCACAGGCCAATAGGATAAAGTCTACACTTCTTAACCTGGCCTTCCAGAGCCTTCTTAACATAGTCTCTCATACCTTTCCAGTATTAAACTCCTGTACTCTGCAGTGTGTGTCCTTTCATTCCTCTGGAATGAGCTATTTCTCATCCTTGAGCATACCCACTGAATGAATGAAATCTTGCTTATCTGTGTTTGTACTGTTGATCATATTTTTCCCCTTTCTTAGAAAACTTTCCTTCTGTTTTATAGATGAATACCTTGAAGATCAAAACACTAAAAATTTAGAATGACTTTACCACATTCACCCAGAACTCAGAAGTAAGAATTGTTATTAACTCTCACTTTCTGGGATAAATATATTAGCCCAGTTTATCTTAAAGCACTTGTTCTCCATTGCAGATTTGATTTTTAATACCATGGAAAAAAAGCCTTCATTAGATTTGAGTTGAAGACTTGCTAAGGCAAGTCCAGTGATATGCAGTTCTTCTAAATCACTAGTCTCTTCCAAACAGGAATTGAACCCCTCTCCCAGCATTTCATATTTCCTGTAGTATTTAAATTTTTTAGATTCATGCATTCAAACCTTGACTGTTATCTCCTTCCCTCTGAAATAGCACAGATATCTTGTTTCCATTTGTATAATATTATAGTGTCTGTGAACTGGCTTATAGCAGATATAAGTAGTTGCTCCCCAAAAGTTTTTCCTAGAGAATGTGGAATGTGGATCATGTTAATCTCAGAGGCTTTGGGGTGTATGCTAATATCTACATTTCCTATAGTAACTGTTTTTAGATGTAATCTGCATTTGAAAAGCTATTTAACAACAGTAGAGTAGCTACCCTGGTAGGCTCTGAAGGAATGCAAAAATGGCAGCCCTGTCATCCTTCCATGGTTCCTACCATCCACCATTCAAAAGATGTTCACTGAGTGCCCACTATGCCCTAGGTACTGTGTTTAGAATTGGTATTTGAAAATATGACGGTTGTTGCCCTTAAGAAGTTTACTGGCTGTGAATAGACTTGTGAGAAGCAGCAAGAAGTTTTCCTGGGGGCAGTGGATGGGCTTCAGGGGGTTTGCGAACCCTTTCAAATTATACATAGTGTTTTGTGTGTAAGCTCATTGGGAGAGGGGTGGAGAAGGTTCATAGCTGTTAGATTTTCAAGGGGCTTGGGTTCCAAAAATCTTAGAAACTCTGGACTAGTAGAAAGATAATCAGCTTTGGAGTCATCAGGTAATTAATTTCTGTCCTGGCCCTGTCATGATTATAAGCAGGTTATCTAGGGAAATTGGGGATATAATACCTACCTAGAAGGACCAAGATAATATGTATGTAAAGCTTCTAATGTAGTACATAGAAGGTGGTCAATAGTAGTTGAAGACTTGGTATTACTCTAAGGGAAGTGTATTCAAGATTTAAACCACGGAGGCAGGAGAGCCTAAATCTGCCTGAATGGAACATGGACAATTTCAGCATGGAGGCCACATTTGACTTGACTCTTGAAAGAAGAGTTTGTCAGGTGGATTAGGATAAAAGGCATTTGAGAGATAGAAAGCAAACAGCACTTGCAAAGAAGCAGAGACAAGAACTGTGGGTTTTAGATGAGAGGAACAGGGTGGCAGTGTAAAAAAGAAGCAAAGCCCATATACCCAAATAAATAGGAGGGGATTCCCAAAGGGAGAGCAGCTTAAATGCTGAGCATGAGATGAATATAATATTGGCCTCAGCATTCCTGAATGTTTTGGTGAGGAGTGTTTTGATGTCTCATTATCGTGGCATAGTTGTTCACTCTTATAATGTATGGTTTGGTTGGTATGAAGGATCTTTTTATTTATTTAAAAAATTTTTTTTGGCTGCGTGGGGTCTTCGTTGCTGCATGCAGGCTTTCTGGCTTTCTCTAGTTGCAGCGAGCAGGGGCTACCCTTCCAGGGACTATTCTTTGTTGCGGAGCACGGGCTTAGGCGCGTGGGCTCAGTAGTTGTGGCTCGCGGGCTCTAGAGCACAGGCTCAGTAGTTGTGGAGCACGGGCTTAGTTGCTCCGCGACATGTGGGATCTTCCTGGACCAGGGCTCGAAGCCGTGTCCCTGCATTGGCAGGCAGATTCTTAACCACTGCTCCACCAGGGAAGTCCCTGAAGGATCTTTTAAAAATGGAGTTCCAGAGGCCTCGTGTTCTTAAATCTGGTAATTTTACCTTATCCCAGATATATAAAGTATACACCCTCTGTTTATATAGTTCTTAAGTGGCCAGATCAGTGTTTTTCATTGGCTTCTGTTAAAAGTGCCCTGTAAAAAAATTACATTAAAAAGAGTCTTTAGAACCTCAGCAAGTTATTTATAATGGTAAGCCTCTGTTTAGTTTGGATTCCTCAGCATATTTGAGTTTTCTAGGAGATGACTCTGAGAGATTTTGAGACTACACATTTGGGGCCAGAACCAAAGTGAGAAAGGAAAGGAGTTCTAGCTCCCGTGCTATGAAAATGTGGAGAATGGCTTTTCTGGATACCTTCTCCCCTCACTGTGTACACTGGATTTACTCATAGGTCATAGACCCTTTGATGTTAAAGGAAACATGAAAGCTGTTTAAGGAGCTTGTTACAGGTTTTACGGTTAGAAGTTGGCAGAGCTGAGTTTGTCCCAAATAAGCAAGATGTATAATAGTAAGATGCTTTTTCTATGACATGATGTTGCTTAGACCAAGCGTTGCATTCTTATTCTTTAGGGAAAAAGTCAATAAAGGAAAAAAAAGGGGGGCATAAATATCCTGAAAATTATAGAAAACTTCTTTGTTGGTATAGATTTTTGGTTGTAGCCTATTTGCAAACCAGCTTAAGTGGAAAAAAAAATATTGCAGTAGAATACTGCCCTTGAGCTGCTTTAAGGACGGGAACCAAGAAATGGAGAGCCATCCGTAACCTGGGTGACTCTTCATTTCAGCCCCTCTGTCTTTCTGTGGTTCTCCATATTTATCAGTTTCTGTGTCTATCTAGGGCTGCTTGGATACTTGTCTTTGCTTCTCTGTGCACCTGCTTTACTCTTAGCTGTCTGCATTTGACTTTCACTGTTTGGGGCTGCACCTGCTATTGAATAAAGGCATCCCTTACAGTGATCTAACCTATCTCATTCACTTTATCTCAGTTTAGGGGAAGAACTCACTATGACTAGAATTGCTCTATCTCACTTTCACATTCCTGAAATTCACATCACATCAATCCACTTGCCACCGGTGAAATGGGTATTGTGTAGTATAAATGTGTGGAGTTGACCAAGGTGGAGAACTTGTTCAGATGTGATTGGTAGGTACTTTTCTTAAAGAGAAAAGGGATAGTTCCCTAACTAGGCAGGTAGCCCAAAGTGTATTTGTTTTGAAGCAAAACAACAAAAATATTTTAACTATTTTAAGGTTTCAGCCCCAAATAAACTCCACCCGCCTTCTTTCAGAGAAGGGAAAAAGAAGCATAAAGAGTCCTTGTGAGTTGAGAGAACATTCTGTTGGCTCTGGCAGAGTGTTATTTCACATATTCAGTACATATTAAACGTCAAACTTTTAAGGTTTCTGTGTAGAAACTATAAAATTAAGATAATCTATAAGCTGCATATTTATGGTACTTAAGATTTAAGTTGTAATTTTTCAGTGTTAAAATATGGAACCAGAACATTACCTTCTTGCAAGGAAGTGTAATTCTAAAGATCAATTTTATCAAAGTATTATATTGTCATTTTTTAATTCTCTCTCTGAATATGTATCTGAAATTTATCACTATCTGAAAGACTAATGTATTTTCTTCACAATAGATTTTGCATTAATAAAATAAATCTAATTGTAGTTCCCGGATCATCTAAAACTTACGTGCTGTAATACTGTGTTTGCCTGGTTGTCAGTGTGCCTCTGTCTGTGCTGTGTATCTGCTTGCCTGTGCACCTCTGTCTTCTTAGCTTTATCTACTCTATCCATTGGCCTCTTTGTGCCTAAGATTCGTTAATGGGTGTTAGAGATGAATCTGGATGCACTGTGTAATTTAGAAATTTCCTGTCATTTATGCCTGGTTGTTTGTAATTCTTTACTTCTAGTGCTGTAAATAGGTTATATGTAAATGCCGAGGAGGAACACAGAGTAGGTGGGTATTAATAATAGGATTTTGCAACTATTTGAAGAAATTGAATATGTTCAAATATCTCTAAACCCATTCACTGGCATTATTAGATGTTGTACAAAATAACAAATTTTTTTCATTACTTTTAATTTAGATAGTAGAAGATTAATTATTAAAGTAAGAAGCACAGTTTTAATGTTCAGTATACCAGATGCTTTGATCTTTTCATTTTATGGAAAAGTAAAGAGGATGGATATTTTAATAGTTCAAAAGCTAGAAATTTTTTTTGTGTGAAAGACAGCATTCAAAGAAACTATTATTAATGGTAAAATGAAGGCTTAAACTAAGCTTCCTTGAATGAGTAATTAGGTGGGCAGTGGCTAGCTCTACTTCCTTGGCCTCCTCTTCATTCCTTTAACCCCCACTGTAAGCTGATTTCAAGCGCTGCTATTCTGCTGAAATTGCATTTACTATGGTTGCCTTAGATCTCCTGGA
The DNA here is from genome assembly GCF_009873245.2 of Balaenoptera musculus. Taxonomy (NCBI): domain Eukaryota; kingdom Metazoa; phylum Chordata; class Mammalia; order Artiodactyla; family Balaenopteridae; genus Balaenoptera; species Balaenoptera musculus. The sequence goes on along the minus strand of NC_045793.1, from coordinate 87,070,498 downwards.
CATATCCAGTAGATGACTTTATAGTAGTAGTGCGTAGCTTTCTTGTTGCCTCTTTAGCATTCAGCACTGTTGACTATTTTTTTTAAAGTCCTTCCTGCCCTTGATGTTGAAGCATCATTTATACCTAGTTTTTCACCTACCTCTTTTGTCTCTCTCCTCTATTATTGGCTCAGATGCAGCATACTTTCTATTTTTCATGCTCTTAGGTCTTAAGGGAAATATAATTGAATACTTGGATATTTAAAAATAAGAGAGAATCTTGCAAATCTTGTAAAATAGACTACAGTGACATGAATTATTCTAATGCTGCTTAAGAGTTTCAAAGAATATTAAAATATTGATATTTTCTCATACTCTACATTCTTGTGATGGCTGGTAGATTATTCTTAAGGTATTTTTGGAAAATGCAATTTAACCTAAACCAGAAGTATAAGATGAATATTTAACCAACACATTTAATTTTCTGTTGTTGCTTTATTATATGCCAGTTTTTATGTTGTTTACAAGCCAAGTTTTGTTTGCAAACCATATATTGTTTATGCCATATCTAATATTTTCAGATATGTTCCAAAATGATCTCACATTCTGTTGGCCAAAGCAAGTTATAATGCCACCTCAATTTCAAGGGGTTGGGAGATAAGTTACACCTTTTAAGTCGGAAGAACTGTGAAGTCATGTGTGGTTTTAATATAGGAAGAGTTGAAAAACAGGCTATTAATATATGATCAGTCTACCATATGACAGGTGTAGGGGATATTATTATTATGTAGGGTGGTTAAAACATGGAACCAGGACTTGAAATAGTGAGGGAGTGAGCCATGCGGTTATCTGGGAGAAGAGTATTCCAGACAGAAAGAGCATTAAGTGCCCAAGTATTTGAGTTAAGAGTGTGTTGAAGGGATATCAAGGAAGCCAGTGTGCTTGAGCAGGATGGGTGAGGAAGAGATGGGAGAGGAAGCACACTCTCCAGTGTGCTTGAGCAGGATGGGTGAGGAAGAGGGTAGTAGATTTGTAATAGTGTTGGGAGTTACGGCAAACCATCCAGGGTTCTTGTAGGTCATTGATAGGACTTTGGCTTTTACTCTAAATGACATGAGTTTTACTCTTAGGTATGATGTTGACTTACATTTTAACAGGATCACCTTGGCTGCTGTGTGGAGAATAAAATGCAGAGACGTAAGGATACAAGCAGAGACCGCTTAGAAAGCTATTTGAGCTGTTCAAGCAGGAGGGCCTGGAGACAGTGACAATGAATATGAAGAAAAGGGATGGATTTGGAAGGCAGTTCTGAGATAGCATTCACAAGATTTGGTGATATTGGAGGGTGAGGAAGAATTTATCTGAGCTAATGTGGACACTAAGTGGTAGTGATGAGATAGGGAATACAGGAGGAAAGATAAATTTGAGGAGTTGGGTACTGAGTTCAATTTTAGATGTATAGAGTTTGAGTTGAATTTAGATCTCAGGCCAGTCATGGTTGGCCCTGTAGCTCTCTAATTAATTGTGTATGGGTGATCGTTGAACTCATGGAAGAAGATGAGATTTCTGAGATAAAGAATATATACTGAGAATAACAGAGAAGAATATGGAACATTCGGGACACTTAAGTGTCTACTTGAGGATGATAAGCTCTCAGTGCTAGAGAGTTAGGAACAGAACCTGGAGGGTCATGTAGAGGGTAAATGGATTGAGGAGTTACAAAAAGAATTGTGAATTTGGATTTAACCCTGAATTTGGGAATAGAAGTCATGGGTGAGCTTGTCAAAAGCACTGAGAAGAGGGTAGGACAAATTTGCATTAAAAATTTTTTTGAATGGATTTTATGTTATTTTTTTAAAGCAGTGGGAAAATTACCCCTGTCTTTGAAATCCTATCATATATATGAGTTGTCCTGAAAGGTAAATCTGCTGTAGACATTTTAGAGAAAAGAGAAGTTGGGGAAGGGAGTGAGGATTGCTCAGAAAGCTAATAAATGTACTGTTTTGGTTTATTATTCTCCCCTCCTCTCTTAACCCTGGATCCCTTCCTCCATTTCTACCCTCTTACTGCCAACCCTTGTGTTACTGTTTACCTTGCACTCTATACTTTTTAAAAAAATTTTTTGGCCGCGTTGGGTCTCCGTTGCTGCATGCAGGCTTTCTCTAGTCGTGGCGAGTGGGGGCTACTCTTTGTTGCGGTGCACGGCTTCTCATTGCGGTGGCTTCTCTTGTTGTGGAGCATGGGTACTGGGCGCGCAGGCTTCAGTAGTTGCAGAGCGTGGACTCAGTAGTTGCGGCACGTGGGATCTTCCAGGACCAGGGATCGAACCTGTGTCCCCTGCATTGGCAGGTGGATTCTTAACTGCTGCGCCACCAGGGAAGTCCCTCTACTTTTTTGGGGGGGGGGGGCAACTTTTTTTATTGTGGTAAAAACGTACATAACAAAAGTCAGTGTTTTAACCATTTTTAAGTGTACAGTTCATTGGCATTAAGTACATTCACGTTGCTGTGCAATGAGGATTCTTTTTTTTTTTCTTTTTTAAATGAGGATTCTTAAAAAGGAAGAATCATATACTGTTAGGAGAGTCATGGAATACTTAATAAGAAAGTGCTTTCAAAATGAGCCTAGAAGGATAGGTGAATTTTGGTGGAGGGACTTTATAAGTAGAGGGAACCCTATGAGCAAACAAATAAAGTTGGGGATAAAGAAGAGACTTCAGGGAACAGCAATTAGCATTATTAACTAAACAAGCACAGTCAAATAGAACATTTATAGGGGCTTCCCTGGTGGCACAGTGGTTGAGAATCTGCCTGCCAATGCAGGGGACACGGGTTCGAGCCCTGGTCTGGGAAGATCCCACATGCCGCGGAGCAACTGGGCCCGTGAGCCACAACTACTGAGTCTGCGCGTCTGGAGCCTGTGCTCCACAACAAGAGAGGCCGCGATAGTGAGAGGCCCGCGCACCGCGATGAAGAGTGGCCCCCACTCTCTGCAACTAGAGAAAGCCCTCGCACAGAAATGAAGACCCAACACAGCCAAAAATAAATAAAGAAATAAATTTAAAAAAAAGAACATTTATAGAAATAACTCATACAGTAGGGCTGTTGGTGAGTTTATAAGTATTAAGACTTCTACTTAATAAACAAGGAATTGGTTAAAAATAGTATGAATTTTTAGAGTAATTGCTAAATCAGTTTTTCAGAGGTAAAAGTAGATTTGGTCTTTGTCATTCATGAAATGTTCTAGCCAGCAGAAGATTTATAATTTAAATAATAAATGTTATTTGATTATAGGGGATATGCTTTAAAATATTTTACTCCCAGAGATTGCCAGTGTACCCACACTACACATTAAGTATTATTACAGGAGGTTTTGTATGGCTCAGAGAAGTCAAGCTGACAGTGTAGTACCAAGTCACCCTAATGACCTCATCCTATTAGAAATTAGCTTGTACCTAAGAATTGTCACTTCACAAAGCAATGCAAGAGAATACTGCTTTGCCTGAGACTTCACTTTGTAATCTAAAATGGTAGCTGAATTATAAGAGTTTTTCATTTTATTTTAAAATAAGCAAGTTCAAAAAAGATCCACCATATTTGGGTAAACTTCTTTAATGTAATAGTTGTCTAAGGGAGTCAGTTTGCCAGTGTAAAGAGACTGGTGAAACATTTAAGGACAAAGCCAGTCTGAGTTAGAGTGTTTTTTCTCCTGACTTGTATTTACAGCACAAATATTATGATAATAAAGCTCAAATTTGACCTCATAAAAATGAAAGACATCTATAATACAAAAGGTAATGCAAGATAAGCAGTAGATTGAGATAAAACATTTTAACCACATTAAACAGTTGGAGGATTATTATCTAAAATATATGAGTAGCTTCTATATATAACACTCCAATAGGAAAATTAACAAATGCTAAGAAAATTAACAGAAGAAAAATGCAAATAATTATTTAAACATGGGGGAAAAGTCACCAACCTATTCAATAATCAGAGAAATACAAATAAATTAATGTTAACTTTTGAGGGGTCTATCAGATTCCACCAAATTTGGTGAAATTCAAAAATTGATAATCATGGCAATTCAGACATTGATAATAGCAAATGATGGCAAGGATATAGAAAAACTAGTATTCTAGATCTGTTAATAGGAAGGTAAACTGGTAAGGCCTTTTTTGGAAAGCAGTTTGGCCACTTCTAATAGAATTGATCATGTGTATACTCTTTGACCCATCATGTCAACTTCTAGGAATCTTTTCTTTAAAATATTTGCAGATGTGTGTAAAATAGTATGTCCAAGTATATTAGTTACAGCAATTTTTTGTGAAACAATGTATAATATATCTATTAATAAAGAGGCTTAACATGGTTGGTTACTTCAAAGGGGAGGGATATGGAGGAGAGGTGATTACTTTTTCATTTATAATTGTGTGCAGAAAAAGTTAACAAGCCTGTGACTGCTATCCTCAGAAAGGCCTACTTGCAAGACTGGCCCTTGGCTGGGGTCTGGGAACTTGGACTTTTGGAAGGGTTCCCATCATTCCATGATAAGTATGGCTCCCTTTACCTTTACTGTACAAATATAGTTTTTGTTAAACACCTACTTCCCTTATGGAAATCTGGGAATTTGGTTCCTGCTAAGACAGAGAGTACCTGTATGACCAGCCACCAATAAAAACTCTGGCTTCTGAGTCTCTTATGAGCTTCCCTGGTAAACAGCATTTCACCAGTGCTGTCACAACTCATTGCTGGAGTAATTCAGTGGGTCCTGTGTGACTCCATTAGGGGAGGACTCTTGAAACCGTGTGCCTAGTTTCCTCTGGACTTTGCCTCATGCTCCTTTCCCTTTGCTGCTTTTGCTTTGTATACTTCAGCTGTAATAAATCATAGCTGTGAATATGACTGTAGAGATAGTCCTGTGAGTCATCCTCATGCATCACTGAACCTGCGGGTGGTCTTAGGAACCCATGGCACAACTTGACATTATGGTTTGAATGTTTTAGCATCTGCATGCATTGCTTGTATAAATTTTAAACTGTTAAATTTAATATATTACATATTTAAATTGTATGTATGTATGTGTATACACAGGCACACATATATACCTCATCTCTAAGAATATGTTGATGGGTTTTTATATGTGTGTATTAGCACCCATTTATTCTGTACATTTTCCCCCTGGTGATAAAAGATTGAAAACTTTCCTTGGTGACATTGTAGTTAATATAATAAAGAAGCAAATCAAAAACAAAGTGTCTTCAGGTATGTTATTTAGGACAAGAGGATTATTACTTTAAATAAATTATTTTAAATTACACTTCATTTTTTATCAGTTTCATATGTCAGTATGATGGTAAACCACAAAGATCAAATTTCAACTAGCATTTTAAATGTATACTCTCCAGTTATACAAACTCTATTATCTCAGCTTATTGACCTCAGTAAGTTATAAATGTGATAGTAGGGTGCCAATTCATTGACTATGTGATGCTCTGAATATGGTTATCAGTGCCCATTTTGTTTAAAAGACTTGCCATGCTTTACTGAATATGTGATACATGGAAGATACTAGGTATTGTGGAGGAATAAAGAAAAATATAAAAGATTATCTCTGGAAGACAGAAAATTATAATCTTGGGTGGCAGCAGTGGTTGTAGTGATGGGATAAAACTTGTAAACAAATGATGGATAGAAGAAGCAGGAATGATAAATACTGTATGACCAAGATCTACTTTTGGAATATATGCTACCTGAGAGCAATATATTGTTCACCACTATATCTGTACCACCTAAAAGAATACCTGACACATAGAGTAGGTTAGGAAAAATGATATAAGACCAGTCATCCTCGTGAAGGTGATAATTGAATCTTACTTTTTCCTTTTATTATAGGTGTCCAGATCCAGTATGTCAGCAAGCTGAGAAAGTAGGTTTTTTTGAAAATCATAACAGTTAATTCATGAGTTCAGCAGAGCTATCTAATGTTACATGAATATTGTGTGGCTTGGTAATCTGAGACACTCTAATGGCACTTATCAACAACTAGCTGGTTCCTCTTTAGTGGTTAGGGCAAACAACTATATAGGTAGAGATATTCGAAGACAAAATCATGCCCTTGGTAACTTGGGGTAGGAAGTTATGTGCAAGATTTCTTGCAGAAATCTTGATAATTATATGTAGGTAGATCCTAGTTTTTATCATGATTGAAGTTTGGCTTTTTGTTTGATTTTTGTATGTTATATGCAAGAGGAGCACTGTTTATCATTATTACATAGAGATAGTCGAAGACAAAATCATGCCCTTGGTAACTTGGGGTGCACATAACTTCACAGTAGTGTGATCTGGCCTTTTCTGGATGAAGTCTAATATAATGCCAGAATGAAATAGTTTTTGCAGGAAATTATCACTATCTAATTTCAGAACTTTTTCATCACTGTGAAAAGAAACCCCATACCCATTACCAGTCACACCTCACTCCCTTTCACCCCAGCACCCTGGAAACCACTAATCTATTTTCTGACTATAAATTTGCCTATTCTGGACATTTCATATAAATGGAATCATATAATATATGTTTTTTGTTTCTGACTTCTTTCACTTAGCATAATGTTTTCAAGATTTATCAGCTGAGCATGTATCAGCACTTTATTCCTTTTTGTGGCCAAATAATATTCTATTGTATGACTAGACTACATTTTGTTTATTCATTCATCAGTGGATGGACATTTGGGTTGTTTCCACTTTTTGGCTTTTATGAACAGTGCTACTATGAGCGCTTGTGTACACGTTTTTGTGTGGACATATGTTTTTAGTGCTCTTGGGTATATACCTAGGAGTGGAATTGCTGGGTTATATGGTAACTCTATATTTAACCTTTTGAGTAGTTGCCAAACTGTGTCTCTATTAAGAATTTAAAACTTAATTTTACAAACAAAAGTTTGCCAACCTAACTTGACTTTATATCTCCTTGGTCTTCCCTTCTTTTTGAAAAATGAAATGATTATGTGAAAGCACATCCTTTATTATACTTAATTTTTTATCTTTTTAAAAACATAAATACCTTATATTAAAGCATTTTTATGCATTGATAGGAAAAATGGGCCCAGCAGATCCCTAAATAGTAATTCCTTATGTGTTACTAGGCTTGGGGAGTGGAATGGGAAGTTACAAAAATATGGCTTGTAAACTTAAGTCTGGTTTGCCAGGTAATTTTCAAGCTTTCGAATAAATAACGGGACATACGTGATCTCTGTGTAGATCCATAATGGAAGGATTAGGGAGAACATCAATGACAATTTATTCTACCATTCTGGAATTTGGCCCATAACTTATTTTGTCTAATGCAGCCTAAAATAGACTTGCAATATACAGTTGAAAATTGCTTTCTGAATTTTTAAATAGATACTGTAGCTGGTAATGAACAGTGTGGTCTCAAGTATTGTACTGTGGTATGGCATCAAATCTTAGGGTACACACAAAAAGATTAAAATGCTCTTTAAGAACAAAAAAAGAGATAGTATTTGAGTATACAAATAAAGATATTTTGGTATTTGCTAGTTTCAATAACAAGTCAACTAATCTGAGGCAGGTAATTAAAATTTTTCCTTAAATTCCTCATCTGTTAATAAATGTTATATGGTCATCTCAGTCTTTACATATTTAAAGGCATGCTCTATGCTAGATGTTGGGTATGGTGCTTTATATGCATGGTTTAATGAACATAAATGCATTTTTTTCTGTCTCTACTCCTTGACATACATTAATTAGTTATTTATTTATTATACTATTTTGTTATGCTCACCAAATTTTCTCTTTTTCCTCAGTCATTCAAAGGGTTTCTTTGGGACTTCCCTGGCAGTCTAGCAGTTTGAATATGGAACTGGAGGGATTTCCCTGGCAGTCCAGTGGCTAAGACTTTGCCTTCCAATGCAGGGGTGCAGGTTCAATCCCTGGTCGGGGAGCTAGGATCTCACATACCGCGCGGCCAAAAAACCAAAACATAAAACAGAAGCAGGGGGCTTCCCTGGTGGCGCAGTGGTTGAGAATCTGCCTGCCAATGCAGGGGACACGGGTTCGAGCCCTGGTCTGGGAAGATCCCACATGCCACGGAGCAACTGGGCCCGTGAGCCACAATTACTGAGCCTGCGCGTCTGGAGCCTGTGCTCCGCAACAAGAGAGGCCGCGATGGTGAGAGGCGCGCGCACCGCGATGAAGAGTGGTCCCCACTTGCCGCAACTAGAGAAAGCCCTCACACAGAAACGAAGACTCAACACAGTCATAAATAAATAAATAAAAGAACGTGAATTTCTTTAAAAAAAAAAAAAAAAAAAAAAAAACAGAAGCAGGGACTTCCCTGGTGGTGCAGTGGTTAAGAATCCGCCTGCCAACGCAGGGGACACGGGTTCGAGCCCTGGTCCGGGGAGATCCCACATGCCGTGGAGCAACTAAGCCCGTGCGCCACGACTACCGAGCCTGTGAGCCACAACTACTGAAGCCCACACCCCTAGAGCCTGTGCTCTGCAACAAGAGAAGCCACCGCAATGAGAAGCACGCGCAGCGCAATGAAGAATAGCCCCTGCTCGTTGCAACTAGAGAAAGCCCACCCGTGGCAACAAAGACCCTATGCAGCCAAAAATAAATATAAATAAACTAATTAAAAAAATCTTAAAAAAAATATGGAACTGGAACTGGGGAGAAAAGTCAGCAGAAATACAGATTTGGGGATCGTCATAAATGTAATAGTTAAAGGCATGGTAGGCAGGAGATAAACTTGCTAAAAGACAAAATCTGAGGAGAGAATAGTTCAAGAGAGAACACATGCTTTAAGGGGCTGGATGCAAAGGACCAGAAAGGGTAAGAGGAGAATCAAGAGACACTTGTTTCATGAAATTGAAGAAAGGAGTTTTAAAAGGAGGTCATCATCTGTTAAATACTTTATAGGAATTGAGGCTTTTGGTTTTGATGCCTTTTGGAGATTATTGGTGACTTCATGAAAGTAGTTTTCAGTATAAGTGGTAGAAGGAAGAGTGAAATTTTCAGGGGGTTCAGGAGTTAATGGTTCCCCAGGAAGTATAGGTTTCTCTTTAAAAGTTTGGTCTGTTGACCACAGCTTTGTGGCAGTCTGGCCTAGCAAAAAATAATTTATTTCCATATAGTGGTAGATATGAATTGAACTTTCTTAAACTGCAAAGGTGACTCTTCCTGTGCTACATCTTTGCAAAGATGAAAATACGAATTCTGCGTCCATGCTATTAATTTGAGGGGTCTTCTTTACTTTTTAGTTGGACAGTCGATGTTATTGTAACTTAATGTGTTAAACTTGGGACTCAATATTCTCAAGCTCACTGTATGTTTATATTATATATTTTGGAATAATGATATTAGTGACGGATTGCTTTGGAATACTTTGAGAGTCTGGGCTTGGCAGAGTATTCCTCAGTGGAGACTAAAGGATAAAGAGCACTATAGTGATCATGTTTCCTTAAATCAAGACACATAACTAGATAAAGGGAGGCATAGTCGGAAGCCATAGTATTAATACCCAGGTTTTGGAATTTTTGAGCAATTTGCTGTGGGGACAGTGGGACAAAATACTTGAAGTTGGGATTGACCTGGAAAATGTGGAACCAGTGGTTACGTGAGTTAAATAGAGGGACATGAGATAAAGGATGATGAAGCAGATGAAAGAGAAGTTGAGGGCTTTGTGAGTAGAAACAAAATAAAGTAAACCTGGGAACACTTTTTTTTTTTTTTCCCCATTTGCTGTATTAAAACAATTGTATTGTTCTCTTAGTTCAAATAGGATTCTACCTTTTTTTCCATAAAAAATATAGCCCAGAGGTAGGGAGGGGATAAACTTGGATTATATCCTCCTAATATTTTGATCTTGAGAAAGTACTGTATTTTCTTTTCAAACCAGAGAACAGGAGCCTTTCCTTTAAGAAAAGGAAACCATTTGCTTGTCTAGGGTGTGCAAAAAACGATTATAGTCTTGCTGTGAAATTTTTTTATTACCTTTTTTCTTAAAAACTTTTATGTTTTGCCATATTGTTTTAAAATATGAAGTCTGTAGTACAAAGTTTTATTTAAAAACGAATTCTCAAAATGAAGATCCATTGCTTCATCCATTCAGGGAGGATTATAAAGCTACTGTGTTGAGGAGATCTCCTTTGCTGTTATTTGATGGAACTAGGAATTGAACCCCAGCTTCTCTGACTCAAAGCTGTCTCATTGTGAAGTGGTAATGAAATTTAAGTAGTGAGAGAAAATCGTTTCCTAAGTTTACTGGTCAATTCTGATTTGCATCCATTTCTTCTGAACCTAACCACCTGAGAAGACCTAAAGAGTATATTGACTTGCTGCAGTTTGTCACAGGTTATGCTTGTAGTAGCTGGTATTAATAGAGTAAGAAGATATGGTCTGCATCTTCAGGGAACTCATGTTCTATCAGGGATGGTATATGTGCACATATAAATAATTATTGTACATTGGGAGATGTCCTAGATGAGAGGTATATATCAAGTGCTGCGGGTAGAGATGAGGAAGCAGTATGGGAGGAAGTGGAAGATGGGGGTGAGTGCCAGGACTGTTCTCAGGGGATGTTTCAGCAAGATGATATCTGTACTGAGCTAGAAAGAAGCAAGGAGTTTGCTTGGTAGACTACTACGAAAATAACTGAAGCATTGAAATCAGGATGATCAAAGAGTAAAAGTCATTACTCTTATTAATACCCAAAGACTGGTAAGATTGGCCCCTGTTTACTTCAAAGTATGTCCTTTTAGTATCAGCCCTGACTTAGCTTTAATGAGAAGGCATAGCTATGCATTTCTGAAGAAGAACGGCAGACAGTTTAGTCTGTCATGCAGCAGTAGGTAAAGCATGAGCAAAGATAGGAAGATGAATTTTGAAAGGCAGAGTTTCATATTTTGCACCTAAAGGTAAATGTTGCAGTTCTGTAGTTGAAAGAACCGTTAAATTTTGAAAGGCAGAGTTTCATATTTTTTTTTTTTAATTAATTTATTTCTTTTTGGCTGTGTTGGGTCTTCGTTTCTGTGAAAGGGCTTTCTCCAGTTGTGGCGAGCGGGGGCACTCTTCATTGCGGTGCGCGGGCCTCTCACTGTTGCGGCCTCTCGTTGCGGAGCACAGGCTCCAGACGCGCAGGCTCAGTAATTATGGCTCACGGGCCCAGTTGCTCCGCGGCATGTGGGATCCTCCCAGACCAGGGCTCGAACCCGTGTCCCCTGCATCAGCAGGCAGACTCTCAACCACTGCGCCACCAGGGAAGTCCCCAGAGTTTCATATTTTGCACCTAAAGGTAAACGTTGCAGTTGTGTAGTTGAAAGACCCGTTAGTTATTTTAGTTGCTTGTAACAGTTATTATTAGAGGCATACACATTTTTATATAAATATATTTGTAAAGATTTAGGAACAGCCAGTTAAGTTAGAGATAGTATATGTTTGGTGGAAATTATACTCTGATTTTACTACTTGCTGCTGTTACTTTGTATTTGAGGTTTTAAAAAAAATTATTTTGTCTTAGTAATAATCATCCACGTTGTGTGGTTGGATTAGCTCAGTATTACGATTGAGGGGCTTTTGTGACTGATGGCATTAACATTTCAGGCATAAAACCAGATGAATTTTTTCATTTAACAGTTATTACCCTGTGCCAACTATGTGCCAAACGCCCTGCCTTTTAAAATTCAGATGGATTTTCCAGTATTTGCCTCAGAAATATTTCAGAGCAATGGCAAAAGCAGTACTATATAGGTATTCATATATTTTGCTAGCAGTGTAACTCTGAAGCTTGAAGTAATTCCATTTTATTTCACTTTAAGGTAACGTTGTTTGGATGTGTATAGTGTGTGCATATTTACTAAAATTAGTGTCTTATGAAGCTGTTTTTTAAGTGTTAATGACATTCAGGAATTTGGGGCAGTAGTGTGTGGCCTAGTAACAGAATATGAGAAGGCTTGAGCTCCAATATTTAATTTATTTATAGGCCATCTTATACAAAAGGAATTTGAGTTAGCTTAATTTTATTTTAGCTCTACTACTTTTCTGTCCATTTGTTTTCTTAATTGTCCTGATTGAAAATCCAGCCAACAAGTAAATTTAACACTTGTTCCTGTCTACATTTATTCTGAATTCTAAGTCTGTTTGGTGAGTGTGAAGAGAATTAGATTAGCGGTGGAGCTAACACAGCTTGCTGATGGATTGACTGGATGTTGGGGGTGAGGGGAGGCAGAGGTAGGAATCACGATGATTCCCAGCTTTGAGGCTTGAGCACGTATTGAATGAATGGTGGTGCTCTTTGGACATGGTTGTGATGCCTGTGAGACACCCAGTGGACAATTGAGTAGACAGTTCGCTCTTTGACTGGAGAGATTCAACAAGTGTCACAAACACATTGTCACTAGCTTTGGTCCTTAGATAAACAAGGGAACTGTTCTACCCTTTTAAAGAACCAAATTTGACACACACTGGATACCTTAAAGAGGATAGTCATACTGCATGTGACTTTAGGGGCCTCTGAGAATCAGTTATTGATTTAGGATTGGGGAATAAAACTTATGTGTTTTTAAGAAATAAAGAGAAAGTAATTTGTTTGGAACTTTAAAACAGTGAATATTAAACTCCATTTTTGTTTGCATCACAAATTCTAATGTATTAGAGACATCTCTGTGACTTATCTGAGAAGGCTAATTAAACAATTCTTGAAATCACCCATTTTAATGTGATTTGCATTGCACTAGCTATAAAGCACAATAAGATAGTCCAGTCTCTCTTTCAGTTTTATAGTCTAATGGGTGAGACATTAGACTGTAAATACTTTTCCAAAGTGGTAATAAAACAATATTATTGACTACTAAGTGCTGGGAACTGGGAGCAATGAGGAAGGGAGTGTTCAAGAAAGACTTAGGGACTTCCCTCGTGGCACAGTGGTTAAGAATCTGCCTGCCAATGCAGGTGACTTCCCTCGTGGCACAGTGGTTGAGAATCCGCCTGCCAATGCAGGGGACACGGGTTCGAGCCCTGGTCCGGGAAGATCCCACATGCCGCAGAGCAACTAAGCCCCTGCGCCACAACTACTGAAGCCCGCGTGCCTGGAGCCCGTGCTTCGCACCGCAACGAGAAGCCTGCGCACCACAACAAAGACACAAAAATAGATAAATTTATTTTAAAAAAGAAAGAAAGGCTTCAGAAAGGAAATAACACTCTAGCCAGAGTCCTTATATTAACTCACCAGCAAGAGGAAAAATTGTAGAACTGTGATGATGAGGGGTGGAAGGGTGCTTCTGCTGGTGGTGGTAAATAATTCTATATGGCTGAAGCGTCATACTCTGAGTAAGAGAGTGTTATAAAAAGAAGAAGCTGGGAAATCAGACAGGCAGCTTTCAAAATATGTTAAAATGAAAGGATTTGGTAATTTATCTAGGAGGTGATAGACCCATTGGAGGGTTTTTAAGCGTGGGGCAAATTAAAATAATCAGGCTTGCTTTTTAGAATAGAAACTCTGAGATAAGAATGGAATTATATGAGTTTATTATGTGACTTTCTCAAGACTTTTAAGGGTAGTTGAAAATGTCTTTCTTAAAGGTTTTTTGTTTGTTTGCTTAGTTAAAAAAAAAAAAGCCACACATGATAAGGGGTGTGAATAGTACCTATAAGTTTATGTAAATACACCATTTAGCTATATTTTTGCCAGTTAGGACAGTAAATGATTCAAAATATTTTCTTGCTTTAGTGTAATTATGTGTAGCTTAATAAATGAATTATTTTATTAGTGTTTAGTTCAGTGCTGTTCTCATACAAACTGTCACGTAGCACTGTAGTTACGAATAATGTTCCTTAGTATATTATGGCATGTTTCTCAATTTCATATTGGCAACTTCACTACAGGCAATGGAAATGGTGGTCAGAAGTTAAAATGAAATGATATGTGTAGGTACTTTCCATTTCATAGTTAATGAACTTTGGTGGGGCTACATCTCCTCCCAAGTACTATTGCGACATTAAATTTGGTGTGGTATTCAAAGAACAAAACCGTCTTCTTTCGTTTAGGCCAGCATTCAAATCTTATTCTAAGATTAATTTATTTAACATATAAGCATTAAATATGCTCCAGGGATGCAGGGCATTACACAGTTTAATCTGACAGTAATCTTGTACTCATAGAGTTTAGAGTTTAGTAGAGGAAATAAGATGTATTCTCTTTATATATTTATCATAAAGAGAAGGAAATGGTGTTTCAAGAGTACATATACAGTCTAAGAAGAACTCAGAAGGGAAAGATTATTGTTGCATGAGGGGAGTAAGAAACTCTGAAGGAGCTAGGACTTAAAAGATGTATAAGATTTGGAGGTGAGTGGAATGACCACTAAGAAGCAAAGAAAGAGCATACACAAAGACACAGAAAGATGATCATCATGATAATTTTTAAAAGTCGAATCTCGAAAGCAACTTTTTATGGTGTTTTGTTTTGTTTACCAATTACATGCTGCTGGTGTCAAGGGCTACCAGATCTGTACATTGTTGTATTATTCTGATGTTTTAAGAGATTTAGGAAGGAGTTTTGGTTTGCTGTACCTCCCAGTTTATCTAGAATTTAATCTCAAAACTTTTTTTTTTTTTTTGGCCACGCCGCGGCGGCTTGTGGGATCTTAGTTCCCCGACCAGGGATCGAACCTGAGGTCCTGGCAGTGAAAGTGCCGAGTCCTAACCACTGGACCTCCAGGGAATTCCCTCAGAACCTTTTAATTCTTTCATTTAAGTACTTTTGTTTATAGGTGGTGTGGTTTTTTTGCTCCCACTTGCTGCTGAACAGTGATCTCCTCCCCATCCCTTTTTTTTGCTACTTGATAATTACATTTTTCCTTCTTCATCACTAATCCGTGCTCCTCCTCCCAAGAAAAATCCCTAATCACTTTTCAGAAATTGTCAATGCTGCCAATCTGTACATAAAATCCAGAGGAATCTAAGAATTGTTGAAAATCAACATCCATTCCTCCATGCAGTCCATCACCATACTCCTTCCTCTTGAACATACCTTATGCCAGCGGTTCTTACGCACAGCCCCCAGACACAGCCCCCAGGCACAGCCCCCAGGCACAGCCCCCAGGCACAGCCGCAGCATCACCTGGAAACTCATTAAATACAAATTCCCAGGCTGCATCCTAGACCTACCGAATCAGAAACTCTGAGGGTGGGGCTCTGCAATCCTCCTTTTAACAAGCCCTCCAGGTGATTCTGAAGCATGCGCAAATTTGACAATATGAATGAAGCATGCTTTAAAATACTCAACACTCCCAAGCAAACAAATTGGCCTAGAATATGTGACTCCTTTTGATCTCTGATCTAAGAAAGGTTTTATTTAAAGAAAGAAAGAAATCTGTAGTAGCAAATAACATTTAAAGAGTTTCAGTAATTACTCAGTAGTAATAGTTAACATTTATTGAGCCCATTTTTTCATGCCAGGCTCTTTGGTGAGAGTAGTAGGCATTATCCTCAGATCACAGAGGATGAGACACAGGTTAAATTAATTCAGTGTCTTATAGCCAGAGAGTGTCAGATCAAGAATTTTAATTCAAGCAACTAACTATAAAGCTGATCTTTTTGTTAGGAAATAAGTTCCTATTTGAGGATATCTTTTCAATACAGTTGGGTAGAATTTTTTTGATGCCAATTTTTTAAAAAGTACAAAACAGTTTTTATGTTTAATAGGCCACCATTGTTTTATTTATACTACATCATAGATTAGTATCTCTAAGGGGTATGAAAATTTCTAAGTACACTACTTATGTAGACTTATTTTAATAGAACATTCTTCATTGGAACCGTGCCAGTAGAAGGCATCCCATGCTGTGCTGGTCTTTAAGAAAACTGAATGTATAAAAATTCAAACTCAAATTAGATATATATTTGTACACAAAAGTGTTCTTAAGTTTCATTATATGAGAAATGAGAAGTCATTTTCTATAAAAACTTTGTTTTGCACATTTCTCAATAACATAATTTGTTTTGTAAAAGAAGAAATGCTTGGAGTGTTTGCAGCAGATATTCCAGAAGTGCATTTACATTTTATAATTAAATTCATCCCCTCTTCCCTTTGCTTTGTAGTTTTTTTATATGTGTGTATGTGTGTGTGTGTGTGTGTGTTTTCAGTGACAGTTACCTAAGTTATATTCCTTTCCCCCTGTGTTTCTGCAACTGTTTGGATTGATATCCTTCTGTTAGTCACATTCACATAGAATATTTTGTAATACTTTAAGGTACTATATTTAAAGATGAAAATCTTTGAGCAGAGAAAATGCAAAAATTCTGGTTAAATATGTGAGATATATATGTTAGTAACTGGGAGGATCTTTGTTAATGTGGAATAATGAAATTATGAATAATCTTTTCTTTTACTTTTTTTAACATTTTATTTTTGAATAGGTAATGCATTCATGTAATCCAAAAAGTATGAAAGGACGTATAGTAATGTTTCCTTCCCATCCATTTCCTATAGCAACTCATTCTCTTTCCCATAGACAACAACTTTTGTTAATAGTTTCAGAGATGTTTTATGCACATGTACAAGCAAATACAAATGCATTTTTTTTCTTTTCAACACCAATAGTTATATATACACTACTGTGTTCTCTGCTTTTTTACACTTAATATATATTTTTGAGATCTTTCCATATCACAGTATATCAAGAGCTTCCTCATTTGTTTTCAACATATGTCATATTTGATTGTATAAATGAAACATCTTTTTAGCCAGTCCTCTATTAATAGTCTTTTCCAATTTTTGCAGTCTTTTGCTGTTATAAACAATTCTGCAATAAATAACTTAGTGTGTACATCATTTCATGAGTGTGTGCCATTTATCTAGAGAACAAATTTGTAGAAGTGCAGTTCCTCGGTTAAAGGGTTATGTGTATTTGTAGTTGACAAATTACCCTCCTTAGGGGTTGTGCTAATGTTCTTTTCTACCAGTATTGCATCAACGTTCTGGTTTTCCCTCACCCTCACGAACAGCCCATTTACTTTGTAAATACAATTTTTACCCCCAGTACACCTACATACTTTGAGAACTTTATTACTACAGGAAATAACATCATAAATGTGGAGAATTTTGCTTTGGCATTGTGCCAGTACAGAACAAGATTCTAGTTAAGTCTTTTCATCTTAAAAATGAATATTCCTGCTTTAGATCTCTAAGATTGTGATGATAAAGTTTAGTAGTTTTTCAGAGAAGAACAGAAAGCTTACTATTCTATGTGTAAGGGTCTATTTTAAGATTATTTCAAGTGTTATATGTTAAAGTATGTCAATATAAGAATAAGGATCTTGAATTAAAGTTCTATCTGTGATTTTTTAAAAATATAGACATAATATTCTTAGTTGCTTAATTATTAGCATCACAAGGAACAAAAATAAAATGGTGAAAAAGTTAAACATTACCAGATTTCTTTTTCATTTGTATTTAATAATTTTGTTGAATAGTAAAACTAGAATGCCTTCAATATGTCTTTAAGCCTGGAAGAAAGTAGGCTCCTTTGAAATTAAATTTCAGCAATGTAGTTGAGTAGTGAATTTAAACAATTCACAATGCTGACTTTCAGTGCTTCTGAAAGCAGGAAGTGTATTACTGACATGCAGAAATATTCCAGCCCAAAGAACATCCCTATCGCCATATGTGGTAAGAATTTGTCACTAACTCACAAACCACTTCTGTAGTGCAGTGAATAAGCAGAATTGGTCTTTGTTAGACATTTCCAATTCAATATCAGAGAACTTTGTTTTGCAGTGTCTTATAAGTAACTGTTAGCTTATGCCTTGGAAGGAGGCTTGCACATCATGGGTGCTCACGGTTTATTGAGAGAAGAAATAAAGAAACTTGTACATAATCTTTTAGGCATGATTTTCAAATTTGCTTTTTGAGACCCTGAGTTAAATATTCTTATTCAGTGTATTAATGATTTATTTAAATAAAATTACTTTTATTCTAGTGTTCCCCCCCCCTTTTGTTTTTTACTGCTGTTTGGAGTATTAATCTTATGTTTGCACTTATGCTAAAAATGAAATTATCTTAGGGTTAATTATTAAGGGGTAGGGAGATATTGTGAACTTAGAAAAACAAGAAAATGAGTTGTGAGGAATCAGGGTTAGCAAAATTCAATGAAGAGCTATTTATCATTAAAATTTTCATTAAAATTTTGAAATACTAATGTTTTTCTGAACTTGAATTTTCTTTTTTTGATTTTAAGCGACTAAGAAGATTGTCAACCAAGTATAGAACAGAAAAGATTTATCCCACAGCCACTGGAGAAAAAGAAGAAAATGTTAAAAAGAACAGATATAAGGACATACTGCCATGTAAGTTTGAAATGCCATTAATGGAACAAATGGAAATGCTAATTAGCAGTTTTATAGCCTAAACTTGCTTTATTCTAAATAAATAAATGATAATTTGTGATTGTGCTTGCCTTTCCTTCTGATAATAGTTTTGTTGTTGTAGTTGTTTTATTGTTTAATTTTTCTTTAAGCATCACAATTACTCTGATACTAACTCACTTTTAAATACTGAAAAATCCAAGTAAAAATACCTTTTGTGGACTCCCTATTCAAAGAAGTTATTTTGTTAAAATAAAATAATACAGACATAATTCAATAAGTATAATTGAATACATTTTGTAAAATGCTAAAAATATTAACTCTTACCTATTGTCTATTAACAATAAGAACCTTAATTGATTAATTATGCATTAAAAATGAACCATAAGATGATTCATGCCTGTGTGTCTGCTGTTCTTAGTAGTCTAAATATGATATCTGAGGGTATCTCTGAGGGCATGCCTAAGACTGATAACATCATATTCTAATAACGATAGTATAATTATATTCTTAAATAGCATAGTTTTCTAGCAAAATACCTTTACCTCTAAAAGCATGCATACATAAGGGTCCCCATTTTATAAAGTAAAAATTTATATCATACCTGCTATCTGTTAAAGCTACCAGTAGTCTTTCTCTTTTCCTTCAAGTATCTTGAAATATATACATTCCATGACACCATTCCCTCAACTCTCCATTCATCCTTTTTTCCCTAGCTTTATTGAGATACAATTGACAAAATGTCATTCATTCCTAAAGCTTGTTCTTCTAAAATGTCCTTGATAAATTTCCCAATGACTTTAATTGCCATATTTGGTAGTCTTTTTTTAGTGCTTATTCCTTTCTGTTAACTATTTTGATGTCATTGACCAGTCCCTAGTTTTGAAATTTTCTTCTTCCTTAATATCCCTTTTTCAAATTGCCTCCTCTCTCTCTTGTCTCCTTCCCTCTCTTTCTTACTGTCTTCTTTGCATAAATTTAATCCTTCATCTTTCTATTGTTGTTCAGCTTTACTCTCAGCTGTGGGATCTGCGGGTGGCTGGTAGTAGCAAAATTATTACAAAGCGGCAGCATAGCATAATGGTGAAGAGTTCTGACTCTGGAAGTTCAAATCCTGGTTCTGTCACTTGCTGTCTGTGACTTTGGACTCATCCTCTCTGTGCCTTTGTTTCTTCATCTTCAAAATGGAGATTAAAATAATAATACTTTTAAAGATTATTTTGTGCATGTAAAATGCTTACAATTATCCCTGGTATATAGTAACCATTCATTAAGCTTTTGGAAAATATACTCTACTTTTCTTACCAGTCCACTTCAGAATAGTGAATAGTATAGGTTTCTGGACAGTTTTTTTAAAATTAAGCAATATAATCTTAAGGTCCTCTTACTGTGCTCTGTAATTAATGCACATA
Organism: Balaenoptera musculus; assembly: GCF_009873245.2. Classification (NCBI taxonomy): domain Eukaryota; kingdom Metazoa; phylum Chordata; class Mammalia; order Artiodactyla; family Balaenopteridae; genus Balaenoptera; species Balaenoptera musculus. The sequence goes on along the minus strand of NC_045793.1, from coordinate 87,050,721 downwards.
CTCTTAAAGAGACAGTTTCTCCACCTTCTTTTCCTATCATCTGGGGAAATGAATCTCAAATAGCTTCAGGTTTCTGTTTTCATATGTTGTGTTTCATTCATTAATTTTATAAAAAACTTTGAGCATATACTATGTGCTGCAGATACAGCAGGAAACAAACTGACAAAATTCCCTGCCCCCGTGGAGCTTATATTCTAGTCAAGGTGATGGACAATTAATTCAAATAACATATTATGTTCTCTCATAGTAATTAGTGCTACTGAGAATAATATAGTAGGAGGTACATAGAGAAAATTGAGAATAGAAGGGGGAAGCTTTGTGATTTTAAATAGAGATAGAGGGGGAAGGTCAGTGGTATGCTGTTCAACTGCCCCTCTGAAAAATAAAAACCTTGGTTTGTATTGCTTGCCAATTTCCATAGTAAATGGACTATTTACCATAGTCATCACAACAAAACTATGAGGTAGGTACTATTATATGCCATTTTGCAGATGAAAAACTGAGACAGAGAGAGGTTAAATACCTTGTCACACAGCTAATAGGGTGGTGAGAAGTTAAACCCAGGCAGTTTGTACCCAGAGCACTGATTTTCAACTACAGTGATTTTGCTCCTGAAGGGACATTTAGCAATGTCCGGAGGTGGTTTGGTTGTCACGACTAGGATGTGGGGTGAGCAGGCTGCTACTGGCATCTAGTGGGTAGAGGACAAGGACGCTACTGCATCCTGCTATACAGAGGCTTCAGCCTCCCCGCAACAAAGAACCGTGCAAGGCCCAAATATCAGTAGTGCTGGGGCTGGGAAACCTTGCCCTAGAGCCTGAGCTCTTAATTACAGCGCTATAGGCAGAGTAGCAGTGCCTTTTTCCCTTTAAGTTATTTAAGGTTTGATAAGTCAGTTTCCCATAAATTTCTAGTCATTTTAATTTGGAAAACTATATTGAAAGTAATAGTATTTAGAGATAATGTTTTCTTACTATCATAAGAATAATGTAAATTGTCAATTTCCTTTGAGTATTTAGCATGCCCAGTGCTTGCAGGTATGGTATATTTTTAAAAACAGCTTTGTTGAGGTATAATTTACATACCATAAAATTTACCCATTTTAAGAAAAGGGAACTCTTGTACACTGTTGACGGGAATGTAAATTGGTGCAGCCACTGTGGAAAACAGTATGGAGCTTTCCCAAAAAACAAAAAATATAACTACCATATGACCCAGCAATTCCACTTCTGGGTATATATCCACAAAAAACAAAAACACTAATTTGAAGAGATGCAAGCACCCCAGTATTCATAGCAGCATTATTTACAATTGCCAAGATATGGAAGCAACCTAAGTGTCCATCAACAGATGAATGGATAAAGAGGTATTTTAAATATAGATATAGATATAGTGGAATACCACTGAACTATGAAAAAGAAGGAAATTTTGCCATTTGCAGCGACATGGATGGACTTGGAGGGCGTTATGCTAAGTGAAATAAGTCAGACAAAGACAAATACTATATGATATCACTTATATGTGGAATTAAAAAAAATACAGCAAACTAGTGAATCTAACAAAAAAGAAGCAGGCTCACAGATATAGTGAACAAACTAGTGGCTACGGGGAGTGGGAGTGGCAATATGGGGGCGGGGGTGGGAAGGATAAACTATTGGTGTATGATATGCTCAAGGATGTATTATACAACATGGGGAATATAGCCAATATTTTGTAATAACTATAAATGGAAAGCAATCTTTAAAAAAAGTTTATAGAGTTGTACAATCATCAACACAATACAGTTTTAGAATATTTCCATCACACCAAAAAGGTCACTTATGCCAGTTTGTAATCTTCAGCCTCAGGCAACCACTAATCTGCTTTCCATCTCTAGATTTTCCTTTCCTGGAAATCTCATATAAATGTAATCATACAATATGTAGTCTTTTGTGTCTGGCTTTTTTCACTTAGCATGTTTTTGAGATTCATCCATGTTGTATAATATATTAGTATGTAGTTCATTCCTTTTTATTGTTCACTAGTATTCCATTGTATGGCTATCACATTTTGTTTATCCATTCAGTAGTTGATGAACATTATAAATAATGCTGCTATGAACATTTCTAGGTAAATCTTTGTATGGACATATGGTTTTATTTTTCTTGGGTAGATACTTAGGAATGGAATTTCTGGGTCTGTGGAAGCTTATGTTTATTTTATTAAATTATTTTTTTAAATTAATTAATTAATTAATTTTATTTGGTTGCCCTGGGTCTATTTGGTCTTAGTTATGGCTTGCAGTCTCCTTAGTTGTGGCTCGCGGGCTCCTTAGTTGCAGCTCGCCGGCTCCTTAGTTGTGACATGCGAACTCTTAGTTGTGGCATGCATGTGGGATCTAGTTCCCTGACCAGGGATCGAACCCTGGCCCCCTGCATTAGGAACATGGGGTCTTAACCACTGCGCCTCCAGGGAAGTCCCAGAAGCTTATGTTTAACATTTTAAGGGACTGCTAAATTGTTTTTCAAAGTAGCTGTGTACCATTTTACACCAGCAGTGTATGAGGGTTCTAGTTTCTCTACATCCTTGCTAACACTTGTTATTGACAGTCTTTTTGATTATAATTATTCTAGTGGATGTGTAGAGGTATCTCTATACATCCACTAGAATAATAGAGGTATCTCCTTATGGTTCCAGTTTGCATTTCCCTAATGACTAGTGATGTTGAGCATCTTTTCATGTTCTGTTAGCCACTGTATACTGTCTTTGGTGAACAGTCCCTTCAAATCATTTGTAGTCTTTTAAAATTGATTTTTTATAAAAGTTATAAAAGTTCATAACTTTTATAAAGTTATAAAGTTTTATAAAGTTGAGTTATAATAGTTTTTTATATACCCTAGATACAAGTATTTTTTCAGATATTACGATTTGCAAATTTTTTCCCCAGTTTATAGCTTGTCTTTTCTTAATGGTGTTTTTTAAAGTGTGCAAGCTTTTAATTTTCATGATGAAGTCCAGTTTATCAGTTTTATGGATCATGTTTTTGATATTCAATCCAAGAACTCTTTGCCTAATCCAAACTCACAAAGATTTTCTCCTATGTTTTCTCATTTCATTCCTAGAAGTATTATAGTTTTAGCTCCTACATTTAAGTATATAATTCGTTTTGAGTTAATTTTTAATATGGTGTGAGGTAAGGGTCTAAAATAATCTTTGAGCATGTGCCATTGTTCCAGCACTATTTGTTGAACATTATCCTTTCTCCATTGAATTGCCTTCTTTCCTTTGTTGGAAATCATCTGACTGTAAATGTAAGGGTTTATTTCTGGACCCCTAATTCTATTTCATTGACTTATTCTTCAGCCAATATCACACTGTCTTGATGATTATAGCTTTATAGTAAGTTTTAAAAGCAAGAAGTGTTACATTTTCTGTGTTCTTATTTTTAAAAAATTGGTTTGGTTCTTCTGAGTCCTTTGCATTTCCATATAAATTGTGAGATAAGCTTGTCAATTTCTGCAAAAAATCCTACTGGAATTTTGATAAGAGTTCTGATGAATCTGTGGATCAATTTAGGGAGAACTGCCATCTTAAACCATATTGACTCTTCCAATCTAAATGTCCATCAACAGATGAATGGATAAAGAAGGTGTGAAATATATATATAGAATGTCTCTCTCCATTTATTTAGATCTTCTTTATTTCTCTCAGCAATGTTTTATGGTTTTCAGTGTACAAGTCTTGTATTTCTTTTTAAAAAGTCTTTATGGTATTGTGAATGGAATTATTTTAATTGTATTTTCAAGTTCTTTATTACTAGTATATAGAAATACAATTTACATTTGCATATTGATTTTTTTTTTTTTTTAATCCACTGACCTCCCTGGGCTCATTTTTTTAAATTAATTTATTTCTGTATTTTTGGCTGTGTTGGGTCTTCGTTTCTGTGCGAGGGCTTTCTCTAGTTGCGGCAAGCGGGGGCCACTCTTCATCGCGGTGCGCGGGCCTCTCACTGTCGCGGCCTCTCTTGTTGCAGAGCAGAGGCTCCAGACGCGCAGGCTCAGTAGTTGTGGCTCACGGGCCTAGTTGCTCCACGGCATGTGGGATCTTCCCAGACCAGGGCTCGAACCCGTGTTCCCTACATTGGCAGGCAGATTCTCAACCACTGCGCCACCAGGGAAGCCCTGGACTCATTTATTTTAGTATTTAGTTTAGTATTTTTTTGTGAAAACTAGGATTTTTTACATATCAGAATCTTGTCATTTGCAACTAATGACCATTTTACTACTTCCTTTCCAATCTGAGTGTCTTTTTTGCCTTATTGCTCTGGCTAGAACCTCTAGTATAATGTTAGCTTGAAGTGGCAAGAGCAGACATCCTTGCTTTTGATCCATTAAAAGTAATTTCATCACTATTCAGAGATCACTTAGTTTTTTCTCAAGCCATCTTGGAGATTTGGTTTATTTTATGGTAGAACGCTGAGGCTAGTCTTACAATTAAGAAATTTCTAGGTACTCTTGTGTCAAGGATGACCTGTCCTTTTGTCTGTTGAAAAGGGCTAAAACTGAGTTGGCTAGCCTTTAGAAGTGATGGATCAGGGTGTTCTGCCTATCCCAATATTAATTATGGAGATCCTTTTATTTCTCAGACCTAGGATTTATCAATAGGTGTGTGTTTCCTTGGAGGCGACAATATATATTTTTGTTGTTGCAATAGGTGTTGATGTTTGTTCAAGAAAAAAATGTGGCTACTTTAAAGAGCCTCTTGTGTAGTGAATATTGGTTTTATCTATTTGGAATTGGGCTCTTGGGAGATTGTAGAGGCAGTCTGCAAAACCATGGAGAGGAATGATTGTTTTCATTTCTTTAATATTCTTTAAATTATTTCTATTCATGTTTATGCTTAATAACAGCACCAATGAAGAATATTAAAATATGCATTATGTGTTATACACAGCATAATATTGATTTTTAAATTCTCAATAATGTACTATGATTGGGACTTCCCTCGCAGTCCAGTGGTTAAGACTCCGTGCTCCCAATGCCGGGGGCCCAGGTTCAATTGCTGGGAACCCTGGTTGGGGAACTAAGATCCCACATACCGCGCAACAAAGACCTGGCACAGCCTAAATAAATAAATAAATAAATAGATAGATAGATAGATAGATAGATAGATAGATAGATAGATAGATGATAGATAGATAGATAGATGATAGATAGATAGATAGATAGATAGATAGATAGATAGATAGATAGGTCGGGGAACTAAGATCCCACATACCACAATTAAGCCTGTACTGCAACAAAGACCCAGCGCAGCCTAATAAATAAATAAATGAAAAATAAATAAATAAAATTTTAAAAAATTATAAAAATATATATATACTATGATTATATAGTATGAAGTAGTGACTACAAAATTTGCCTGTGCTTTAGAGTTTTAAAAAAAGCCATTTCTTTTTAAAAAATTTTTATTGAAGCATTGTTGATTTACAATGTTGTGTTAATTTTTGCTGTACAGCAAAGTCATTCAGTTATATATTCTTTTTCATATTACTTTCCATTATGGCTTATCACAGGATATTGAATACAGTTTCCTGTTCTATACAGTAGGACCTTGTTGTTTATCCATCCTGTATGTAATAGTTTGCATCTGCTAATCCCAAACTCCCAGTCCTTCTCTCCCCCTGCCACCCTCCCCCTTGGCAACCACAAGTCTGTAACCTATGTCTGTGAGTCTGTTTCTGTTTCATAGATGTGTTCATTTGTGTCGTATTTCAGATTCCACATATAAGTGATATCATATGGTATTTGTCTTTCTCTTTCTGACTTAACTTCACTTCGTATGAGAATCTCTAGGTCCATCCATGTTGCTGCGTGCAAAGGGCATTATTTCATTTAAAAAAAAAAGCCATTTCTGTGCCCCATCTTGAACTGACTGAATCAAAGTTACTGCAGAATATGCAACTTGGAAATCTTGCATTTTAATTTGCTTTTCCCAGTCCCCAGCTGCTGTATGATTAGCCATAGGTGAAATAAGATTGGCAAAATACTGTTAATTACTGAAGTTGGGTAATGGATAGATGGGGATTCATTATACTATCATATTTTTGTATATGCATAAAATTTTCCATCACAGAAAATTCGAAAAAAATTCCCAGCTTTCATGTAGCAAGCAGCTTGGCACAAGTCTTGACTATCATTTGGGAGCCACTGTTCTCATTTGTATTCACAATCCTCAAAACATTTATTAAGGATCCAATGGTAAACCAACTGTTGTACAAAGTCTCTGGCTTTGAGATACTTTGAATAGAGGCTAACATGCCACATGAATAAGGGTAATTAATTGGGACCCATCATTTCTGGCAAACATGGTTGAGAGGAAGCTTCGTATAGTTACTTAACTGTCATTGTCCTAACTACTGAATTATTCTATTGTCATTTACCCAAAGCATAGGATTTTTTTATATGTATATTTCTTATCCCAAATGGCTTTTAAAAAAGACATGTAGGATGGAGTGAAATAAGAAACAAAGCATTGATAAACATGTAAACATTCTCCTTCCTGGAAACATGGTAAGGAGATACATAATTTTAATTGGAAGCTACTGTGTCTTTCTTATATATCTCTTCCTACAAATTTCCAAAGAAAATTTCACCAAAAATAAATAAATGAAATCGGCAGAACTGGGCCTTTGTACTAATGTATAAAATTCGGGTCATTGGCAAATAAATTAGTTATTCATTAGTTGTCCTTTTAAAAAGTTTGCTAAGAAGTTTATTTGTATCTGTTACCATTTCTGTATGTCTTTTTGTATTTTAATTGCCTTTAGTAGTCATTGTCCCTGGATTAGAAAGGACCAAAATGATAGTGGCATGTTACATGTTATGGCCCTTTCTAATCTGGAGACCATGAATCTTAGATAATCCTACTGCTTTAGGGTTTCATAGGCCCAAAGTATGTCCCCAAATATTTATTTACTACAAAGGGAAAAATAGTAACTTCACAGTGGAGACACCAGCTGACACCAAATTAACCAAGACCAAGGTTAACCTCACAAGTAACATGACATACTGACTTCATGAACCCCTTGGTGTGTCTTCTCACTGAGGACACATGATTGTTCTCTGCTGTTCTGGAGAAAATGCATAACCTCATTCCAGTCAGAAGAAAAAAATCAGTCAAAGAAACTTTTATAGATTGGAAGAGAGTAAGGAGAAATAATAACAAAGTGTATTGTGGGATCCTGGAAAGAAAAAATATACTTTTTTTTAACTGGTAAAATTTGTATACAGTCTGTTGTGTAATTAATAGTATTGTAACAATGTTAGTTTTCTCATTTTGATAACTGTACTATGGTTATGTAAGTAAGATGTTAACATTAAGGGAAGATGAGTGAGGGATGTATGAGAATTCTCTATACTATTTTTGCAATTTTTCTGTAAATCTAAAATTAGTTCTAAATGAAAAGTTTTAAAAAAATCTATCTGGGCTTCCCTGGTGGCACAGTGGTTGAGAGTCTGCTTGCCAATGCAGGGGACGCGGGTTCGAGCCCTGGTCTGGGAAGATCCCACGTGCCGCGGAGCAACTGGGCCCGTGAGCCACAACTACTGAGCCTGCGTGTCTGGAGCCTGTGCTCCGCAACAACAGAGGCCGCGATAGTGAGAGGCCCGCGCACCGTGAGGAAGAGTGGCCCCCGCTTGCTGCAACTAGAGAAAGCCCTTGCACAGAAATGAAGACCCAACACAGCTAAAAATAAAAATAAATAAATAAATAATTAAAAAAAAAATCTATCTGCACTACCTATGACCAAGGGCTGATTTTTCTCTGTTTATATAGATTTCATATAAATCAGTAGGAAAACATAGACATATGGGGATAATGTTCAAAGGGTATAAACAAGCAGTTTTGGTAAAAGAAATACAAACAACTATATGAAAATATGCAACCATTTGCATAATTCAAGAAATGCAAGTCTGATGTCTTATTTTTTAGATTGTCAACTATTAAAATGTATGATAACACCCAGTTAGTTACTCTTACTAATAACACTTGCATAAGTTGGTATATACCTTTTAGAAGGCAAGTAGCAATTCCTCTGTTAGGAACTTACCCTCTCGTACTGCCGGTAATAGATACAAGTACTGCAGTGTTCATTGTAGTAGTGTGTCTAGTAAGAAAAAATGGCCCAACAGTAGTGTAGCTAGTTAAATAAATAATGAAACGTCCATATAATGGATTCCATGTAACATTAAAAAAGAGTAAGGTGATCTGTTTTTGCTCTGGGAAGAGTTCTAGGATATATTGATAACTGAAAAGTAACAAGGTTCAGAACAACATGTTTGTATGATTGTATTTGTCTGCTTTTTCAAAGTAGGTATATGCATAAAAATTTCGGAATGAAAAAAGAACTTTAATAGTGTCTTTTTTGGAAAAGAGAGAGCCCTGGAATTCAAGGACAGGGGCAGTTCACTTTTCATCTTGTATCTTTTTTTTTTAATATTATTTATTTATTTATTTGGCTGCGCCAGGTCTTAGTTGCGGCACACGGGATCTTTAGTTGCGGCATGTGGGCTCTTAGTTGCGGCATGTGGGATCTAGTTCCCTGACCAGGGATCGAACCTGGGCCCCCTGCACTGGGAGCATGGATTCTTAACCACTGGACCACCAGGGAAGTCTCATCTTGTATCTTTCTTTAAGATCTAATTTTTAAAAATCATAGTGATATTACCTTTATTTTAAAAATAAAACTACATAATTTTATAAAATTAATAAAATTTATATTTTGAGACTTTCTTGTAAAGATTTTTTTTACCCTAAGTGGAGATTACCTAATAATAAGTATCACTGGTGAAGTGCAGTATTGAGCACTTTTCATACATCATCTTAATTCATTTATTTGTCACAGTTTACTTAATTTTTCTAATTTCTTGGGAAATATGAAAGTTAGATTTCCTTACAAGAACTTTGGCAAATGTATTTGTGTATAAATGGTTAGTGTTCATCACCTAGTATGCTTGTTAAAAACTGTAGACACTTAAACCTCAGACTCTTGTATAGTAAATCTAGGACGATGCCCAGGAATTTGTATTTTAAAAGAGCTCCTGAGATTTATTCTGATTCCAACTTTAAAACACAGCTTTACAATCAGACTTCCTGTCAATATGTTAGAAATTACCCTGCTGGTACCTAGAGTCAATTTTCATTCATTGTTTTTTTTTTTTTTTTAATTTATTTATTTATTTTTGGCTGCGTTGGGTCTTTGTTGCTGCGCACGGGCTTTCTCTAGTTGTGGCAAGCCAGGGCTCCTCTTCGTGGCGATGCGCTGGCTTCTCATTGCCGAGGCTTCTCTTGTTGCGGAGCACAGGCTCTAGGTGCATGGGCTTCAGTAGTTGTGGCACACGGGCTCAGTAGTTGTGGCTCGTGGGCTCTAGAGAGTAGGCTCAGTAGTTGTGGCTCACGGGCTTAGTTGCTCTGCGGCATGTGGGATCTTCCCAGACCAGGGCTTGAACCTGTGTCCCCTGCATTGGCAGGCGGATTCTTAACCACTGCGCCACCAGGGAAGTCCCATTCATTATTTTTCAAAGTAAATAATTTTAGTTATTTATTTAATCTTGTTTATGGTTTGTTAGAAAAAAAACCTGTCTGCCAATGGGTCATAATTTATGAAATCCTTTTTTTTTTCTTGTAGTTGATCACAGCCGAGTTAAGTTGACTTTAAAGACTCCTTCTCAAGATTCAGACTATATCAATGCAAATTTTATTAAGGTATGTATTAACTTTAAATGGTGTTTCTCTGCCATATTTAATGTCTTCCTACATACTAATTCTATTAAAAAATTTTAAAATTGCCTAACATGATACCAACAGTAAAAGAAGTAAAAATAAAAGCACAGCCATGACATATGTTTACGGGCTTTCCTTCTAGCTTCCTTATTCATAAAGAGTTTTGCTTGGTTTTATGACAGTGGAGATAAAGTTTTTCTATTTTTGTTTCTTCTTTTACATTGAAGACTTATAAACACCTTACTGATTGCTAAATCTTCTCATTTTTCCCTTTGAGTTTAGGTACACAAATGTACATGGTCATTTCTGTTGTTGAACCGTATAGGTTGTTTCCAGTTTTTCTTGATAGTAATATTGCAGTGAACGTTGTTATTCTTTTTTTTTTTTAAGTTTTTAAAAAAAATTTATTTATTTTATTTACTTATTTTTGGCTGTGTTGGGTCTTCATTGTTGCCCACGGGCTTTCTCTAGTTGCAGCGAGTGGGGGCTACTCTTCGTTGCGGTGCGTGTGCTTCTCGTTGTGGTGGCTTCTCTCGTTGTGGAGCACGGGCTCTAGGCACGCAGGCTTCAGTAGTTGTGGCACGCGGGCTCTAGAGCGCAGGCTCAGTAGTTGTGGCACACGGGCTTAGCTGCTCCGCAGCATGTGGGATCTTCCTGGACCAGGGCTCGAACCTGTGTCCCCTGCATTAGGCAGGCGGATTCTTAACCACTGTACCACCAGGGAAGCCCTGAACATTGTTATTCTTTTGAATAATTTCTTAGAATAAATTACCAGGGCTGGAATTACTGGGTAATACTGATTTAAAATTACAGAATATGAACTTAGATTAAAAACTTTTGGCAATTGTCACTATGTTTCAAGTGACAGCTGAAATGCAAGATTAAATATAGTCTTTATAGATAACCTTTTTTGGATACTCTTTGATCAAAAGCAGTCAAGTTTTTTACATATTTATCAGCAAAGAGAGATTCAAACTGCTACTTGAGTAAATAAAAGACTATTTTGTTCTGTTACTCTGCTTTTGAATCTTTCTAGTTATATGGCAGTATAATTTCAATTATTTTATATATGGTATTTATACTTTTTTTAAGGTTCTTTTTTTTAATTTTTAAAAAAATTTATTTTATTTATTTAATTTTGGCTGTGTTCGGTCTTCGTTGCTGCGCGCAAGCTTTCTCTAGTTGCGGTGAGCGGGGGCTACTCTTCCTTGAGGTGTGCAGGCTTCTCATTGCGGTGGCTTCTCTTGTTGTGGAGCATGGGCTCTAGGCACTCTGGCTTCAGTAGTTGTGGCATGCAGGTTCAGTAGTTGTGGCTCGCGGGCTCTAGAGTGCAGGCTCAGTAGTTGTGGCGCACGGGCTTAGTTGCTCCGCGGCATGTGGGATCTTCCCGGACCAGGGCTCGAACCCGTGTCCCCTGCACTGGCAGGCAGATTCTTAACCACTGCGCCACCAGGGAAGCCCCTATACATATCTTAATATAATATTTTGTTGAGAAAAATATTAAGGTGGTAAGAGTTATATGGTAAAATTAATATCTATGTCAACATTAAGCAGTCATGGTTTCAAATAAAAACTGTTTTTACTAAAAAGTCAATTTTACTACAGTTATGGCAAAACCCAAAACTAATAGGTTAAACAAAAATTAACACGTAGGTAGTTCGTTCTTTCAGATATTATTGATGTTTATGTTCTTTCATAAGGACATCTGTTAAAAGTTCTAGTTTTTAATTGCACTTAATAACACTGACTCACTGTATGATTCAATTATGTGCTGGTTTAGTATTTTAGTCCACTATTTTGTTTGATATATTCTTGGGTTTACTATTAGAGTATACATAGTAGGTGCTTAAAACACTTTAAGTTGAATAAGTAACTAAAGGCAGTTATGGAAGAATCTAGGTAAGAAAGAACTATTAGCTAGTTCTAGTATTATCTTTTAGAATTGATGCATGCTTTTATGTTTCTGCTAGAGTTAGCTTTGTTGACTAGGTACTAAGGCTTTTGTTTTTAATTCCTAGGTAACCAATAATTTTAAAATTAGCACAAGGAGGTTTAATTATGAATACTGTGCATCACGTCTAATAATTACACAAAAGTAGTTAACATTTCATCAGAAGCTGAAGTGAAATATATTTCGCCATGCTTTTATGTACTATTAAAGAAAAATTATTTGGAAATGGTTTAGGTGAAAACAGCAGTATTACTAATAAAATTTGAAAACTTAAAATTTAGGTAAGGAAATATTTTTGTTAATCATAATAAATATGAAATTTGCTTTTAACCCTTTTAGGGTGTTTATGGGCCAAAAGCATATGTGGCAACCCAAGGACCTTTAGCAAATACAGTAATAGATTTTTGGAGGATGATATGGGAGTACAATGTTGTAGTAAGTATTACATGTAATGACATGACTTTTGAGCCATAATGATATGTTAATTATAGCTAATGTTTATTAAAAAACAGCAACTGATGGCTAGGATTTCTCATTAAATTTTGACAAACTTGTTGAAATATTTCAAGAATAGGGTGTGATAATACTTTGAATCTTGTCCTATGTCAGTACTAGTAAGACAACTACCAAATAAGATAGACTGATAGATGAGTGGAGGGAGAGCTATGTGATAAAAACAATTATTGTGAAATGTTAATGGTAGAGAATAGATGGTACCTATACAGAGTTTACTGTAAAATTATTTCAACTTTGCTGTATGTTTGAAATATTACATTATAAAATGTTGGGATGGGTAAGCAAATGTAATAACCTTTATGATCAAAGACAGTTAAATACATTCAACCTTGATAATTTTATTAAATGTATATAAAGTATTGCTATTTTTTTGGGTAAATATCCTGAATGCGTTATTTTAACATTATTTCAAAAGACAGAAATAAGTCTCTAAGCTTCAAAAAATTTAATTCAAATCAAATACATCATGTTATTTGAAGCCAATTTAATTTGTTGATATTTAGTTAGTTAGCCCTTTACTTAGAAGGAATGATCTTGATCATTTCTTTAACTCATACTTTAATATTAAACCTACTTTTTTTTTTGACAGGCCAGGCATACTTTTGCTCAGAATAAAAAATAATTCTTGAAATGTATATTTTATTGAAAAAACAAAATTGTGTTTAACTGATATATTCTTTATCTCATCCCACCCTGACTTCTTTTTAGATCATTGTAATGGCCTGTCGTGAATTTGAGATGGGAAGGGTATGTATAACTATTAACACTTAAAATAATTGTGGAGTATTCTTTTTATTACTTCATTTCTAGGGATATATATTCCTGGTCTTTTATTATACTCTTAGCCCTAGTTTTTAAAATAGTTACTTCTTTTCTTTTTTTGTGTTCTGCAGTTGCTTTTATTTCGTCAAAAGGAGCCACATAATCTCCAAGCCCATAAACTTTTATATTTTATAAATACATTTAATAGATTTTGTACTGTTACTTAGTAGTCTTCAAATATTTAATGGTGGTGTAAGTAGAACACTTTTTATGGATTGAATAAAATTGAGCAATAAAAATGAATTCAATAATTCTGATTAATTTTCATCAATTTACAGCTTGAATATTCTAATTTCTGTCTGCCAATACCACTACATCTTTGTAATTTATCTCCAAAGAGAAGAAAATTCCTTAATCTGAAATTTTTAACATTGGTAAAAACTCTGTCCAAGTGAAATTAGTTTCAAAACTGTTGTGATCTCCTGCAGCATCAATTCCTAAGTCTTCATTTTTAAGTGTGGGCTTCTGTACATGTGAGAAACAAATCAAACAAATTATGTGATGATTTGAAGTTTCCTTATACAAAGGTAGTTCATTAGTTAAAGTAAAAAGTCATTTTAAAGTTGTAAAACTTCTTACTAAAATTTTCAGTAAAGGATATGTTGCATAAAACAAGTTAATACATCTTTCAGTTATGTGAGATGTTATGATGTATAAATCATTGGAAAACTTTATATTTTTACTAGTAATTTTTGTCATTCCGCCCAACCATATCATTTACAAATAGTGGAAGTATTAGCAATATTGGACAGAAAATGAACAGTCTAAGATTAGAAAATGAACAAACTGAGAAAGTAATTAAGTAATTGTAATTACAGTACAAACTGTTAAGTAATTAAGTTATCTGTTTAAGTATTGTCAGTATGTACTTCAGTACCATTACTATTAATCAGTGGTTAGGAAATTTAAATTTCACCTTCCTAATTTTTTTACAGTTACTTTTAAGATTTAGGCTTTGTTTCTCTTCATTCTATTAATAAGCTCACACTGTATATCAGTAATAATACTTGAAAAATTAAGTTGTATTGCATGCAGAAATATTTGAAGCTAATTTTTTTTGATTCATAGTGTTTTGTTAGTAGTCAGTTTTGTTGTTTTGTCAGTTAGGACTATGAATTTATTTGATAACCTTGACTTTGACTTAGAATGTGACCTAATGGAAAGAGCACAGGTAATAAAATCAAACAGACCTACACTTTACTAGCAGTTGGAGCATGGTATATTGAACTGTCCCCTCTGAGCTTCAGCTTCCTCATCTCTGAAATGAATGATAAATTATTATAGATTATGTATATATGATGTTTAACACATAATTTTTGGTATCAATTGTAATTAGTTCATACCTGAAATATAAATATCAATATAATCATTACTCAGTTATTGCTCGTCTGAATGAGGGGCATGTTAGTCACAAGCTTTCATTCTTACTAAGTTAATCTTCTATAAACTTGTTTTCTGTTTCAAGATGTTAAAACTTTACTAGGCAAAACAAGAAAAAAAAACCCTTCAAAATAATTTAATTTTATCATTTTCTATAAACTTCTACTGGGAAATGAAGTTTGTGGCTTTAAGGCTTCTAAAGTATTAATAGTATTTACTCTAAGCTAAACTGACATACTAGGCAGTTCTACTTTGTTGCCCTGAGAGCAGTATTGTCAGCTTACAGTTAATTCTAGCCTATAGGTAACAATTCCACTTACTATATATACGGAACTATGAGAATTTAGTAAGAACTGATGTATTTCCCACTGCCAAAGGTTTATTTTAAGTTAAATTGTCACTTAAAGGGTTTCATTTTATTGGGTCTTGGTAAAATTGCATCATTTCTTGCATCAGAATCACTGGATCTTCTGTAAAGTTAGGCTTTCATTCACTTACCTAAGTTTCTAAAATGATGGGGCTTGATATTAGAAACCAATGAAAATTGAATATTCTACTATATCTATACCTGTTTAAAATGGGAAAGTAAAAGGGGAAACTGTTCGATTACACTTTCTAGAATCTCAAAAGTGGATAGTTTAAATAATACATTATTCTTGTATAGCGTTCCACCAGTGGAACATTTGAAATATACTCTTATTTAGTACTTGAAACAATCATATAAGATAAGGATTATTATTCCCATTTTTTACAGGTAAAGGAACTAAAGGTCAACCAAACAGTAAAATTGCTACTTGCAAAATTCTTCTGATACCAAGTGGAGTGCTCTTTCCACGATGCCACAGATTTTACACTTAACAAGAATTCAGCCAGTTATTATAGAGATTGTCATTTTACAAGCATTAAAACTTGCCTGGCAACTTTTTATACTGAATGGACCTCCTTGTGCCAGGCACTTTTTTTTTAAGCGATTTTTCTTTCCTAGAGGAGGATCTTTGGAGTCTACTCTATATACCAAGCCGGTAGCAATGAACAGTTTATACATTTATGTTAATAAGGTTCTTATGACTAATCTTGGAGAGGTCATGGTAGCCCACCTTTATGGTTAGTTGGGTAGGTCTGAGAGCTCCTAGCTCCTTGCCTATTGATGGCAGTTTTTCTGTTTTCTGGGAAGGAAGAACACCCTGAACACAAAATATTTGTTAAAGTTCAAGTAAAACAAATTGTCAATTATTTACTAACTTTTTTTTGGAAAACAGAAAAAATGTGAGCGCTATTGGCCTTTGTATGGAGAAGACCCTATAACATTTGCACCATTTAAAATTTCTTGTGTAAGTACCTATTTTTATATATATTATTTAATCAGGTAATGAGTATGTTAGACTGATGAGTAATTAAATTATAATATGGTATGAACCTGGTTTTATATAAGCCAAGCCTTCAGTGTTTTCATGTAAATCTACACTTAATAAACAAACATTAATAATAATGTTTGTTTTTATACTGCTTTTAAATTAAGAAGCTTTGAGAATGACTTTTCATAAACGTATAATTTCCTTGTACCTTATTTTGTTAATTCTGTGTTAGTCTTTGTATATAAGTTGATCATAAGTGTTATGTATCTAAGAATAAACAAATAACTGCTTTGAGTGATCTATTTGAAAAGTGGTATAAAGTATTAGTTTCAAATTCAACAAATGAGAAAGATCCTTGATGACTGAAGTATAGTTTATTATGCTAATCTTTCATATCTATGTTACTCTCCCCAGAATTGTTATAATTATGTACAAAGATGGGTTTGAGAACTTCCATCCTGAAAGTAGAGATTGATCTTTTATGGCAGAAAACTTGATTTGAAACTTAAAATATATACCTATTTGATGAGCTGTGGAAGTGAATTAAATTCAAGTTCTAAAACTAACAACACAAATCTGAGAAAATGAATTAAAGAACAAAAACAGTGAAGGAACAACAAAAAAGAAGTAAAATATAAGCTTTAGAATAGAACCAACAATTTGCTTTGGGTGACACATGATGGTGTCTTTTTTAATCACTTGAAAGAAATATATTGTCTTATTTACTCAACTCAAAATACCATGATTAAACATACATGAAAATTAAATAACTTCCCTATATTAGTCACGGTTTTCCAGAGAAACAGAAGCAGTAGGATGTTTACATATATAGAGAAAGAGGTTTATCATAAGGAATTGGCTCACATGATTATGGAGGCTGGCAAGTACAAAATCTGCAGGGGAGGGTGGGCAAGCTGGAGACCCACGAGGAGCTGATGCTTCAGTTTCACGCTGAAGAGTAGCAGCCTGGAGACCGAGAGCTGATAAAATAGTTCTGATCTGAAGGTGGGCAGGCTGAGACCCAGGCAAACTGGTGTTCAGCTCCAGTCCAAAGACAGGTTCTGCTGTAGAACCAAGAAGAGCTAGTGTTAAGATGAAAGCAGTCTCCTGGAGAATTCTCTTACTTGGAGGAGGCTGGTCCTTTTTTTCTATTCAAGGCTTAACTGATTGGATGAGGGCCAGCCACCTTAGAGAGAGCAGTCTGCACTACTCAAAGTCCACGGATTTAAATGTTAATCTCACCCCAAAACTCCCTCACAGGAACGCCAAGAATAACGTATGACCAAGTATCTGAGCACACCATGGCCCAGTCAGGTTGACACATAAAATTAACCATTACATTACCCATCTCATAATTGCTTGTTTTTGACTTTGTTTTCCATGGTTAAGTGAAATATAATTTCTATGATTTTACTCGTCATTGGTGAATTCAAGAAGTCCTTAATTTTATGACTTATTTGTACTTAGGACTTATGAATTCCTCTGATGCTACCAGAAATTTAGTGCTTTCTAGGTTTATGGAGAAAAGGACTCAGACTGTTTTACACAGTCTCCTTTATAAATACAGTGTGATTTTTGTAATGTTAACTGTAACTCATAGTTAAATGGCCTGGATTTAAAGTGTAGTCAATACTCTGAAGTCCTGGTTAGAATTAACTGTTTGTGGATTAAATTTAAAAAATTTAAAAATCCTACTGCATTTCATATTGTTTGGAATGAATAAAAACCAATGCATAACCATATTGTACTCCTGTGAGGGAACACTACCCCCTCACCAGTTCAGAAAGTATTCTACAATATTAAGTCCCTGGACAGTCCAGGAAACCTAGTTCTGTGCAGCATGGTTGTGTTCAACATTTGTAAATTTAAATGTAATACGATAATTGTAATGAATGTCACAGTTCAAGAGACCACATATAGTGATTAATAGTCAACAACAAAACAACTTAAAATTTTTTAACAGTCGGGGATCAGAAATAGTAAGCAACTTACAATAATGAATAGAGAAAAGTAAGAAATAGTTTATAATTTGGAAAAAGATGAATTGACTTTTTGGGTTGGTTTTTCAGTTGCACTAAAAGGTAATTTTAAAAAGTCCTCTTGATAAGAGGTTTGATTTGATTTGTAACAGCTGGTTTGATTTGTCAATGATGGAATTCATGCTGAAGAAGCAAAATTTTTCTTTCAAAATGGAAAGTAATTTGTATGTCATGTGGTTGTTTCAGACAACTCAGGATTCATTATCACTGTTGCAAACAAAAAATCAAATTTATAAGTAGAAAGCAAGGTAGTGAAAATAACCATAGTACGTGACTTGACTATACTTGGCAATCAGAGGGTTTGAGACTGAGACAGGACAGTATCAGTAGCTCTCTTGGTTCGGGGATGAGAAGGAGGGTAAAGTGTTGGTGAACAGTGGACAACGGGCAGGCTGGAGCTCAGTAGCATGTTGCTGCGTGTAACCACTTAGATCAGATAGCAGCACAATGTCCATGGGTCACTCTAGCTCATTGCCTGTTTTGTGAGTGAAGTTTTATTGGAGTACAACCACACCCATTTATTTATATATTTGCCTATCACAACAGCAACATAAAGTAGACAGAGACTTTATGGCCCACAAAGCCAAAAGTATTTATCTCACCCTTTATAGGTGAGAAAAGGTTAAGTCTTGGACCAATGTTTTCATTCGTACTCTTGTTACAATGAAAATAAAAACATACTTTCCTCTTAATGTTATTTTTTTTTTTTAATATTTATTTATTCTGGCTGTGCCGGGTCTTAGTTGAGGCACGTGGGACCTTCATTGCATCATGCAGGCTTCTTAGTTGTGGCATGCAGACTTCTTAGTTGCAACATGCATGCGGGATCTAGTTCCCTGACCAGGGATCAAACCCGGGCCCCCTGCATTGGGAGCGTGGAGTCTTACCCATCGGACCACCAGGGAAGTCCCCTTGCAATGTTACTTGAAAAGTTCAAAATAAATTACTATGGTTTAAAAAATTAAAGCAGGGATAATATTGAATTTTTTAAAATTAATAAAGCAGCATACCCTGTTGCTCTTGACAATTGCTGTCCTACCCTATCTGTAGTTTTAATTAAAAAGGCAAAAAGAATAGTTAGCTTTCTAATATATTGACAAATGATAGTAAGAGACTTTTAAAGTGATTATGTTGTCATCAACCAAAATAATAATTTGGGATTTTGTGAGTGCATCCTTTTCCTTCCACATTAGGCATCCAGTTAATTCAGAGTTGAGTGTTGGGTAGAGAAAATCAAGCTTAATGGAAAGATAAAATGGTTGAAGATGTTTGTAAGTACTAAGGAGTGACATTTTGTTTGTAGGTGTTATTTCTGTTACATGATTCTGGGGATGGTTGTCACTTTGCAAATATTTTGTTGGATGATAGACTCCTAGCTAAGTAATTGGTTAACAGATACTTCTGTTTATAAATAAATAAATAAATAAAACTTAGATAAATTGATGACTTCTAGAATTGTTGTTTTTATAATTATCAGGCATACCTGCAATTTTAAAGATTAATTTCATATTGTGGACTTTAAATATGAGGTTATTGTTTGTTTTGGTATGTTTTGTTTTAATGTTCTACTGACTCACAAGTGTTTCCCTTTACTTAGGAAGCTGAACAAGCAAGAACAGACTACTTCATTAGGACACTCTTACTTGAATTTCAAAATGTAAGTATTTTCCATTTAGAGACAGATTCTAAGGATAGTTTTTAAAGAGAGGATATATATAAATAATATACTATCTTACCTTACATAGTTAAGGAGGTTTGTTGATTTTTTTAGTTATATAAAATAATGAAGAAGAAAATCAGATGTAATATTTTATTATCTTGAGCCTTATGTTTATCAATTAAAGTAATATAATTACTTACTTAGAACAACTTACCCTAAATTAAATTTACTGTATTTGGAATAGTTGGTTTCTTTGCTGCAAATATTTTTCCTCTATTGCAGTAAACAGATTATAGTATTATTTACATAATTATTACCCACTTTTACTAGTTTACAATTTTTTAGAAAGAGACAAGCCACTATTAATGCTGTCTTCATTTAGATATAATTTGTTTTCACTAGAGGCCCATGAGTTTAGTTTCAGAGCTATATAAAATGATAATTTCTCCAGGAAGGAATCAAAGAAAAATCTGATAGACATTAGAGAATGGCTATCAATTCTTCCTCAATTTCTTTGTTATTATCTTAAATTTTAAATCACTATAAGTAATTAAGCTTGGCCATGAAGCTCATCATTCTTCCCCAAACAGTGCATTGTAAGCATACTTAACAACTCCTTACTGTTTATAAGTAGACATGGTTCCAGTACTCTTAGCAACCCCTGACCTGACTAATCATTTCCCTTTAGTTGAGTCAATTATTATCATTTGGTTGCTATTTTTTAATCTATAGTAATAATGATAGGTACCTTACTGAGTTTCAGTATTGTATCAGGCATTTCAATCCTCCTAGCTTCATAGTGGTAGGTACTGTTATCTCTATTGCCCATAGATGAAGATAAAGAATCTTTGAGAAGTTAGGTAGCTTACCTGAAGTTATTCAGTTAATGGCAGAAGTAGAATTTGAATACATTTTACCTGAATTCCAAGCGGTGCTCTTTCTATTAAACATCAGAATAGCCATTCTCAAAACATTCTGATGTCAGGACTCTTACATTCTTAAAAATTGTTGAAGATTCCAAAGAGCTCTTGTTTCTGTGGGTTATATCTTTTAATATTTACTATATTTGAAATTAAAACTGAGAAGTATTTTTAAAAGCATGAATACACAAGCAGACATTCCATTACCTTTCAAAGTGATGACATCATCCTAAATCATATAGCCTTGAAAAGACTGCTGTACACTCATGAGAGAATGAGAATGAAAACGGCAAATAACACCTTAGTATTATTATAAAAGTAGTGTGAAACTCACAGATCCCTTGAAGGGTAGGGAGATGGGTGGCAGCCCACACCATAATTTGAGTAGGTTTGGGTTTGGACAAGTTCATTTCTAATTTTCTTTTTGATTTAGTCTATTAGTCTTCTGATTACAATAGATTCTAAAATAATGCTTATGGTATATTGCTCATCCACTTAATACTGTAGATTAATTAAGTAGTATACATAGTATAATGGTTAAAGTGTAGGTTTTGGAAGTAAGACTGCCTGCTTTCAGATCCCATATCTGTCACTTGCTGTGAAACATTGTGCATGTTATTATTTCTGTCTCAATTTCCTTGCCTATAAAATGAGGATAGTATTAACAATACCTTCCCCATGGTGTTACATGGGGATTAAGTAAATTGTTACATGTGAACCCCTTAGATCAATACTTTATATGTGATAAATGTAGGCTATCTTTTTTTAAGGAAGTGCTAAATATGACTTACATATCTTAGAAATGGCAGAAAAGTGAGATTTGCAGCTTTTCTGTATGCTTTAAAATTTGCAAGTGTATTTTCATAATGGCTGAATTTTTGTTATTCTTGAAGGAATCTCGTAGGCTATATCAGTTTCATTATGTGAACTGGCCAGACCATGATGTTCCCTCATCATTTGATTCTATTCTGGACATGATAAGCTTAATGAGGAAATACCAAGAACATGAAGATGTGCCTATTTGTATTCATTGCAGGTACAAAATAATTTTCTAAATATTTAAATTAAATACTTTGAAATATAGGTGGCATTATAATATGGGTAATGTATGGTATTTTGAAACCTAAATTTTGGAATTTCATTAGATAGGTCATTATATGGGTTTCCAAATAGTAAAATCTATTTGAATCCTGAGGCAGCTTTTCTTCTCTTAATTTTTATTTTACGTTCGATGCTTCTAAAAAACTTAAAACCATAGTACTTATAAAACTACAATTTATCTTTTTAAGTGACTTATATCTGCATTCACATTTGTTATAAAAAGCATCAATAAATGAAATTTTTCAGACTCAGAGATTTACTGGTTAATTAAATAGTTAAAAGATATTAGTGGAAATGGAACACCAAAGATAGTTTTCTTAGCCAGTTGGTTGGATTGTGATGCCTATACTAGTGAAGTGAAAGGGCTGGTTTTTATTTATGGGCCAGAAAGGTGCCTTGCTGATGGAGATGTGGGAATAAGTTAACAATCTGGTTAATTAAAATTATTTTTCTGTAGTTAATTCTGTGGTTAGTTGACTTTTTAATTAAGTAGTTAACTGGTTAAAAAGAAAAAGATCTATTTAATTGTAGAATTAAAAGATAAAGAAATTGCTTTGGCTTAACTTCTTTACAAGTTAGTTGAAATTATTTCCTGTTCTATTAATATTGTCCGGTCAATGTACACAGTTTATAAATCCAATTTGACAGGAAGATTTTCCTTTAAAAAAATAAATTGATCATTTAATATTTTTGAACAACCAAAATAGTATGGCAACTGTAGTGACTTAGATAGCACAAACATAAAAGGAAGGAGTCACTCACAATCCCACTAGAGATGACCATTGTTAAAATTTTAGTGTATGTGCTTTCATTGTGTGTATAGTATTTTTTTTAAGAATGTTTCCCCATTTCATATATTATGTACATCTTTCTAAGTCATATAAATTTTCTTCTGGAATACATTATGACTGCACTGTATTTTATATTTAACCTCCATTTCTTGGCATTTCATTTATTACCCCATTCATTTTCAGCTATTTTAAACAACAATTTAAATATCCAGTGGCCAATCTTCTGGTGAAATCTTTGAACACATCTGTAATTCATTAGAATAGATATCTAAAAGTGGGATTTCTAAGTTAAAGGACATGAACTTTTCCATACTTTTAGTGTATATTTTAAAATTTGTTATCCATAAATTTGATGCTCATTATAATTAAGCATACCACTGCTGGTTTATTTGTGGGAATGCCCATTTCCCCATATTCTTCCCAATACTTTTATCTTTTTGTTTCAGTGTCAGTGTGACAGGCAAGCTTTTTTTTTCTTGGCCATTTATATTCTTTTGTGAATTGCTTGTTTACTTTGCCAGTGATTTTCATCTCAATAATTATACGTTATGAATTCTTTATATATCTTTATATGTTGAAGATGTTAACGTGTAGTCATGTTGTAAGTGCTCTGGTTTTTCATGGTTTTTATTCTGCCTATGTTTTACCATACGTAATTGTGAATATCTTCATTAACGATTTGTGTCCCTTGACATATGCTTAGAAAGTCCTTCCCTAACACAGTAGTGCGTAAAAATACACTTGTAGGTTTTTTAAAACATTATATTTTTAATGCATCTGGAATATTTTTGTGATTAAGATAAAAGGTAAGAATCTAATTTTTGCTTTAACTAACTTTCCCTGTACTATTTATTGAATGGTCTAGTCTTTCCGCTTTAATTGGAGAATCCACCATTATGTAATAAATACTTAAATATACTCAAATCTGTTTCTGAATTTTCTATTGTGTTGCATTGATCTGGTTTTCTTTGTCTCTGTAATATCACACTTTTAACCATCAAGTTTTAAATATATATCGTTTAGCCCTAGTAACTGTTAACTCCAAAATTTTAGAAATGTTCTGATGTGTGGAATTGACAAATGTATCAGTGGTTTAAAATTAATATTATTGTTTATTGTTAAGAGCTTTTTAAAAACCATACTAAGTTGCTTATAATGTACTTTATCAGGAATTCTTAGATTACATGTTTAACAAACTACTGATACTTCTAAAAGTTTCAAAATATGCATTAAAGTGCTGCCCAACTTTTTTTCTGCCTAAAATTATTCCAGTGATGTCAGGAACATCTTTAATTACTCATAGTGATTCTCAATCCTTAGGTGCATATGCCTCCCTCTAGCTGAAAATCAGTTGCTTTAAAGTATTTCTGTCATATTTTAAAATAACTAACCTGTGGTATTTTACTTTACATTCTCCAGGTTCTATTAGTTCTTCAGGAGATTAGAGAGCATTAGTGGCTTTTGTTTCTTTGGTGAAATCACTGCTGGTGTTCAAACCAGTTTCTAGGGCTTGCAGCATTCTTCGTCTTTCCTATACCTTTTGCAATTGAAATGATGTAGTTTTCTCCTCTACTCTAAAGCACCAGAGCCATCTAGAACATAGTATAAATTTATATCTGCAAGGTATTTTGTTAGCTAGACAAGGTTTTCTGAGGTAGACAGACTTTCAAAGTGAAGGCTTCTAGGTATTCTGTGAGTTACTTTTGGAAGTTCCTTAAATTAAATGAAAACAAGATATAAATCTTAATGTTAAGGATGTTTGCCATGCACACGCTATAAGTTGTAGTTTGTTTACTAAATAAGTAGAATTTTGTCAGATTTCTTAAATGATTTTTTGCTTCTGAATATTAACATGTCCACCCACATTTACTTAACGGTTCTTTTATCACAAAAATCAAATTGTTTTTTCAAATTTTATATCTACAGTGCAGGCTGTGGAAGAACAGGTGCCATTTGTGCCATAGATTATACGTGGAATTTACTAAAAGCTGGGGTAAGAATAATTTTTATGTATCATTATATCTAATTGATCTGTTATGATTTTCAAACTTGATGATTAATTGCAGTAAATTATAGCATATGTTTTGTTATACATGTTACTTTTTTAGAAGTAGCTTTGCTATGTAAGAGATAAAGGCAGTGAAAGGTATAAATGATGCATATTACCTTGAGGTAATACACTGGGCAGCAAGATAAACATATTGTCATCCATTTGTTCTGGATGAATTAATACCTACATTAGGCATGTAAACTCTGCATTGACTTTTCCAAATACAGCACTCTTGTTGCCTTTTATATTTATTCTATGTATAAGTATAATCAATTCAGTAAATATTTATGCCTAACTGGAAACATTATATAGTATGGTGGTTAAGAATGCTAACTGCAGCCAAACTTCCCAGATTAAAATTCTGGCTCTCTCATTTACTAGCTGTGGGATCTTGGTTGATTTACTTAATCTCATTGTGCCACAATTTCTTTATCTGAAAATGGGAATCATAATGTTAATAACTCAAAGAATTAAATAAGTTCTTAAGAAAGTTTGTAAAGTTCCTCAGTACTATGTGTGACATGTAGCAAGTGCTAAATTTAATGTTCGTTTCTCTTACTATCCCTGGTATTATTGTTGCTACCAGTACTATTTCCAAGAAATTGGGTTTGATACTATGGAGGATATAAAGACATAGCCCTCATTACAGATTTGAAAAGCACAAGTCTCCTCATTGTATGTAGATTTGGTTTATTTGCTGGTTCTATAGTATGTTTATTTTCTATGCATTAGGGAGAAGCTTTTATTCTTCATAGCTTTATAGTTTCTATGAATTTGTCAATCTATGTCATATAAAATAGGAATAATAAAATATTTAGTTTCTTTTTCCTTCTTTCTTCCTTCTATCCTTTATTTCCCTGCCTTCGTTCCATTTTTCACTTAGGGAATATTTAATTGTTTTTAAAATTTATTTATTTTATTTATTTACTTTTGGCTGCGTTGGGTCTTCATCGCTGCATGCGGGCTTTCTCTAGTTGCAGTGAGCAGGCTTCTCATTGCAGTGGCTTCTCTTGTTGCGGAGCACGGGCTCTAGGCATGTGGGCTTCAGTAGTTGTGGCGCGCAGGCTCAGTAGTTGTGGCGCACGGGCTTAGTTGCTCCACGGCATGTGGGATCTTCCCGGAGCAGGGCTCGAACCCGTGTCCCCTGCATTGGCAGGCAGACTCCCAACCACTGTGCCACCAGGGAAGCCCCGGAATATTTAAATTTTAAATAGTTTTTCAAAAAGCCCTCTGTTAAATTTTATTTTTGTATTCCCCCTAAACAAATCATCTCCTAACACTTGTATGAAAATTTTTAAGTGAACAAAAATGCTAGATTTTAACACATTTTAACATAAAAGTCAAAGATTAAAATTGGGGTGGGAAGAGGCATTTGGTTGAACACTAGCAAAGAAACATCTTGTCATTTCGAAAGCTGTGTATTTTGAACACAGTTCCCATTTGATTGAGTTTGACGTAACATAAATATAATCTTAAGCCTTAGTTTAGGAATTGATATAAAACTCTTCTGGTGTATATAAAGACTCCCAAGCGGTGAACCTGGAAATCATGTTTAACTCTTCTCTCTTCTTTATCACTCCAAAATATTCTTGTTGATCACCAAGTTCTAGTAATTCTGCCTCAGAAATGTGCCTTAAATCTACCTTTCTGTTTTTCTGGACTGCTTCAGTAAGCCTCCACCAGTTTCTCCCCTTTTCACTCTGTCATCTTCCCTGCTACAAAAGTTACCCAAATATCAGATCTGCTCATGTCATGGCTGCCTGTTGCAGTAGTTGTAATTCCAGATGTACAAACGAATTGTCTAGGATGTTTCACAGTCTCCAGAGATGTAGCTCTCTTAGCTGGTCATTAAGTAGCCAGCCCAGGAAACACTGGCCTATAGAATGAGTTCAGACTCTATTATGTTTGCAGTCTGATGCCAAGTAGCCTTATCTTTTCTCCTCCTTTGAATTGCTCTCCTTCTTTCAGTCTTTTAGTCAGTTTTATCTACATCAAGGTTCTCAATTCCCCAAATAGATTATACATTTAATCCGCCATGCTTATGTATATTTCACTTTTCACTCACACACCAGAGTTAGTCACAGCATGTTTATTCCCACTGTACTGCAACCATACGTTGGCTGGACATATTTATTTGTTCACATATCTAGCTCACTAGCTTGAGTGCTGAGTGTCAAGATTAGTTCTTGACTAAGCACAGTCTCTGATATATGATAGATAGTGCTCAATAAATTTTCAGTTACCCAGCACATATATAAGCTCTGTGTGAAAAGCTGAGTTGAAGACTATTTTACTGTTTTTTCTGAACAGTTGTCCAGAGTTCATGTTTTAAATTCTTTGTTTTAGAAAATACCAGAGGAATTTAATGTTTTCAACTTAATACAAGAAATGAGAACACAGAGGCATTCTGCAGTACAAACTAAGGTATAGTTTTTTGTTTCACTTTATAAACTATATTTTTATAAATGCCTTCTTATTTTTTTTAATGTCTTTTCCCTTGTTTATCGTTTCATCTCCCTAATAGGAGCAGTATGAGCTTGTTCATAGAGCTATCGCCCAACTGTTTGAAAAACAGCTACAACTATATGAAATTCATGGAGCCCAGAAAATTGCTGATGGAGTGGTAGGTATTCTTCACCTATTAATTTTAGAAAACTTTTACTTTTTACCAAGATGTGATATTTAGCTTTTTAATTGCCATCTTGTGTTTTATCTGAGAATATCCGTTACAGTAATTATTTTTATTTAACTTTGATTTTTTAACTCCTTTCCTTCTTCCTCTTTGAATCTCTATTGTGATATATAATGACTCCAGTACAAGTTAAATAATATTCTAAGTAAAATATAGTTATGAATGTAGATCTCAGTCAAAAGTTATATAATTCAATATTGTTTCAAGTGTAAATTACTTTTAACAAATCAACTGCATTTTTCTCTCTCCCCTTCCATCCAACCAAAGTAATTCTGAGTTGATTCTACATGAATTTTATTTTGTTCTTGGTCATGATGATATAAAGCTTTGTCATTATTTTGTACATGCTTTTTAATTATGTAGAAATATAGGACCATAATTAAGTCCCTTTGGGGCTTGTTTTAGTTCACTGTTATTTTAGCGTTAGAATTTATTGGATATTCAAAGTTTTGACCTGACAAAAATACTCTTTTCTCACAGCGTTCTCATTTCTGTCTCTTTTTAAAGTATTTCTCTTATCTCCTCTATATATCTTCTTATCCTTGAAGGTATCGGGCTGTTTTTTTGGATGAATTTCTTTACATCTTTATTATTGAATCTAAGATGACTATCGCATGATAAACCAATTTAGCTCCAATAACTGAAGTAAAATGAGGAAATTAGTGGCAAAATTTATAACCGCTGTTTTTCTTTTCCCCCTTTGTATGGTTTTGGTAATTTCCCAGACTATTTGAAATTTCTTGGTGTTACAAATGAGAGATTTGTTAACCAAATGCTTACATCAGTGTGTTAAAATAATCTAATATTAATCCATGGGTTTTTGGGACAGTGTATTTCCTTTATTAGACAGGTGATAGTTTCAGATTTTTAAGATTCATATATGTGACCTCATTCTTATTTCCTTTGTTAACACAGAAATCATTTTGCAACTATGCCTCATATATTATCACCTCTGTTTTCCCTTTAGTTTAACTAAAGCCTGTTATAACCTGTGCTCAATGAAGCCAAGTATTTTATAATATAGAATAGAATGCATATATATTACTGTGTATAATTTTATCTAAATTGAGACTCCTTTAATGTTTCAAAAAGCTAAATAGGCTACTTTTTCTTTAAACGTTAATTGAAAAATATTTGTTTTTTTCCATAAATGCAATATTAATTTCAAAGTTAAGGTTTTTATACTTCAGAGTTATACCATTTCCTTATTTCTAGAAGTGAAAAAGTTTTTTAATGTGTAGAAAATTTTTTCTTTTTTTAAAATTAATTTTTATTGGAGTATAGTTGCTTTACAATGTTGTGTTTCTGCTGTACAGCAAAGTGAATCAGCTAGAAAAATTTTTAATTAATTTTTATTGAGATATAATTGACATGTAACATGTTACTTTCAGGTGTACAACATAGTGATTCAATATTTGCATATATTGTGCAGTTATCACTACAATAAGTCTAGTTAACATCCATCATCATACATAGTTACAGAATTTTTTTTTTCTTGTGGAGAGAACTTTTAAGATTTACTCTTAGGAATCTTCAAATATAAAATACAGTATTATTAACTGTAGTCACCAAACTGTACATTATAGCCTGTGACTTACTTATTTTATAACTGGAAGTTTGCAACTTTTGACCCTGTTTCACCCACTTTGGGCCCCACCACCAATACCACCTCTGGCAAGCACCAATCTGTTCTCTGTATATACGAGTTCCGTTTTTTGTTTTTTTTGTTTTTTTAATTTTATTTATTTATTTATGGCTGTGTTGGGTCTTCGTTTCTGTGTGAGGGCTTTCTCTAGTTGCGGCGAGAGGGGGCCACTCTTCATCGCGGTGCGCGGGCCTCTCACTGTCGTGGCCTCTCTTGTTGCGGAGCACAGGCTCCAGACGCGCAGGCTCAGTAGTTTTGGCTCACGGGCCTAGTTGCTCCGTGGCATGTGGGATCTTCCCAGACCAGGGCTCGAACCCGTGTCCCCTGCATTGGCAGGCAGATTCTCAACCACTGCGCCGCCAGGGAAGCCCCCGTTTTTTGTTTTTTGATTCCACATATGAGATCATACAGCATTTGTCTTTTCTCTGACTTAGTTCACTTGGTGTAATGCCCTCAAGTTCCATTCATGTTGTTGCAAATGGCAAGGTTTTATTCTTTTTTATGGCTGAATAATATTCCTCTGTGTGTGTGTGTGTGTGTGTGTGTACACACTACATTTTCTTTTTTTTTTTTTAATACCACATTTTCTTTATCTGTTCATCAGTGCACAGTTAGGTTGTAAATGATGCTGCAGTGAACATGGGGGTACATGTATCTTTTCGAGTTAGTGTTTTTGTTTTCTTCAGATAAATATGCATAAATGGAATTGCTGGATCATATGGTAGTTCTATTTTTAATTTTTTGAGGAACCTCCATGCTGTTTTGTATAGTGGCTGCACCAATTTGCATTTCCACCAACAATACACAAAGGTTCCCTTTTCTTTACATCCTCTTCAACACTTTTTTCTTGTCTTTTTGATAATAGCCATTTTGACAGGTGTGAGGTCTCATTGTGGTTTTGATTTGCATTTCCCTGAAGGTTAGTAATGTTGTGCACCTTTTCATGTACCTGTTGGCCATCTGGATGTCTTTTTGGAAAAATGTCTATTCAAATGATCTTCTCACTTTTTTTTTTTTTTTTTTTTAAATTTATTTTTGGCTGCGCTGGGTCTTCACCGCTGCACATGGGCTTTCTCTAGTTGCGGCGAGTGGGGGCCACTCCTCGTCGCGGTGCATGGGCCTCTCATTGAGGTGGCTTCTCCTGTTGCGGAGCACGGGCCCTAGACGTGGGGCTTCAGCAGTTGCAGCACGCTGGCTCAGTAGTTGTGGCTCGCAGGCTCCAGAGCGCAGGCTCAGCAGTTGTGGCACACGGGCCCAGTTGCTCCGCGGCATGTGGGATCCTCCCGGACCAGGGCTCGAACCCGTGTCACCTGCATTGGCAGGTGGACTCTCAACCACTGCGCCACCAGGGAAGCCCATCTTCTCACTTTTTAATCGACTTGTTTGTGAGTTTTTTTTTTTTTTTGGCTACTGAATTATATGAATTCCTTATATTTTTTTGGATATTAACCCCTTATCAGATATATGATATGCAAATATTTTTTCCCATTTGGTAGGTTGCCTTTTCATTTTCTTGAGGTTTCCTTTGCTATGCAGAAGCTTTTTAGTGTGATATAATACCACTTGCTTAAATTTACTTTTGTTGCCTTTGCTAGAAAAAAATTTTAAGGCAATGTTCAATGTTGTATTTTTAAAGGTTTTAACTATATTTATTTCCAAAAAAATATGTGAAAAATATTGCATTACTCTCTCATCTTCGTTTTTCTCATTACCTGATTTTTTTTTTTTTAGGTTTTATTCATAAACTTCCTTTTTACTAGCCTGAACTCCACACTACAATTACAATTTTGTTATAGATTGTTTCTGTCTGATAGGTCAAAGGTTTACAAATCCCTAAGGAATACAAGAAAAATCATACATTACATGAGATTAGATGAAATAGCATCCAACAGCAGATAGCGGTTACTTCAATCCTACTTTCTTATCTCATTGACTGGTTATATAGGAGACACACACTACATGTTTGCTTGCTAACTGAACTTAAAATATTAGATTAGGGCTTCCCTGGTGGCGCAGTGGTTGAGAGTCTGCCTGCCAATGCAGGGGACACGGGTTCGAGCCCTGGTCTGGGAGGATCCCACATGCCGCGGAGCAACTGGGCCCGTGAGCCACAATTGCTGAGCCTGCGCGTCTGGAGCCTGTGCTCTGCAACGGGAGAGGCCGCGATGGTGAGAGTCCCGCGCACCGCGATGAAGAGTGGCCCCCACTTGCCCCAACTGGAGAAAGCCCTTGCACAGAAAGAAACAAAGAACCAACACAGCCAAAAATAAATAAATAAATAAATAATTAAAAAAAAAAAATTAGATTATGTCCTTGTGTTTTGTTAAAGCTGACATGATGACTGCTGAATTTGCCATTTGTACAAGATGTTTTTTCCTATTTTGCAAAAGGGAAAAACAATTTTCTATAGAATCCATTCTGAGAAACTATAGTTTATGAGAATAAATATTTTGCCAAAGGTTGTGTACCATAATGTCTGGTACTATGTATCTCAATGCATGAATGGATAAAAAGGTGGAAGGACAAGTGGATAGGAGAAAAGATAGCATATCGTTCTAGATAAAGTTTTAATGTTTTCCTCTTAAGGAATCTTATTTTCTAGGTAGTTTAAAATATAAATGACTGTTTTTATAACATGTTTATATATGGTTGGAAACCATAAATCCCAGTTAGAGAAAATGTAGGATCTAAAAAATTCGGGAAAATTATCTTAAAGCTATGTGGTTGAGTAAAATGATTTGAAATATGTTACTTATCTTTCTGAACCTATGCTCTGAAAAACAATCATAAATCTCCATTTATTATTTCTCTGACAACTTAATTTAGAAGTAAAGTTAAGGAATTGTTTAAAAAGCTCTTAAAGCTCTATGTCCCCAAATTATTTTTGTAGAGATTTTAGTTTGAAATGCTAATCAGCAATATGACTTTATGATAAATGTTATTTGTTAGAGGTATTTACAACTAAAATCATTTCTCAGAGTAGAAGATGTAAAGAGAAAATTTATTTTGGAATCCAGTAGCATTTGACTTGGGATTTAGAAACACCTCAGTAAGCAAGCATCTCTAAGGTATGCGCACATGCCTTTTTATCTTGTATATAAAAGATACTACCACCAGTTGACACCAGGATTTTCAGTTCTAGGGTGATTAACAGCAACAATAGTTTGTGTTATGGTCCTTCTGTTTTGCTTGTGTTGTACATTTTAGATGTGATATTATTGAATTCTAAATTTTTTTCCTATGTAAAGTTTTTTTATTTAAAGTACCTTGTTTTAATATTTATTTTGTTCTGCAGCTGATAATATACCTTATATATTTGATAATTAGGTTCTGATTTTTTTCTTTTGTGGCCCTTGATAAAGCTCTGTTATGTGGAAATATTAATACAGAAAAAATATTAATACACTTTAGCAAAATGGGTAAAGGTGGTCAAAAGTTAAAAAAAAAATAGCTTTAGCAAGCTCTGCTTGAAACAAAAGAACACACTAGAACCTAATCTCCAGTAGATTCTTTAATTTCTAAAATTCCTTTCAATTTCAAAAGTTGGTGATTGTTCTAACTGGTAATAAAAATAGCCAAAGAGAGCTGTATACATTAGGACAAATGTGGGGACAAAAGCTGTACATATAAGAGGATCAGAAGATATAAAAGTACAGCAAACATTATTGTAGGTAAAAACTAGGAATCCAAGAACATTGTTTTATTCTCAAGTCCAGTGACTAGGAGGTTTTGTTCATGCTGTGTGGGCAGTGGCTCTCTGAGCTGCAGTTCTGCATTGCCACATGGATTCCTTTAATCATATGAAATTCAACATGCTCAAAAACCTTACCTCCCCCAGAAGTTCTTTTCCTGTCTTGTCCCTTTCTGTTAATAGCTTTCATTCACCCAGAATGAGGAATCCTTCATGACACCTTCTTTCCTTTGTCACATGTAGTTAGTTATTTGCCTACATATACCCTTACTTTCTCTTCCTGTTCCATTCCTACCTGTTCCATACTTCCATCCTCTGTTCTCTTTTGTCAGTGTCTTATCCACCCCTTAATGCCATTCGACATGCTACCTTAATATTTTCCCAAGTATATTCTTAATATTCTCACCTATAACATCTCCTTTCTCTTATTTCATAGCTTCATTGTACTGATTTTACCACTTTATGGTTTTATCATTACCCTTTCACTTTTTTGTTTGATGACAGTACAGTTCTTGAAGTTAAAGGCTATGTCCATTTTTGTATCCTTTCCAGTGCTTACTGTTCATTGCCTTTCACATATAGATCCACAATGCCTTACCTGCTGTTCCAAAATCTAAAATGCACTGAAAACCTACAGTTGGTTTGTGTGTGTGTGTGTGTGTGTGTGTGTGTGTGTGTGTGCGCATTTGGTATTTGGCAGCAAAACCTGACTTGACGTGACACGAGGCTGTTTATGTTGAAATTGTAAAAAATTGATGTGTTTTTGTAGGTTAGAAACAACAGTTCAGTCGAAGCAGTTTCATATGGTTCACTAATCTTTATTTAGCCTACTTAATAAGAATATTTATAGATTTTGGTACAAAAATATTAATGAGTGTTATGGGAATATGATTGTTTAATTAATAGAAATAATAAGCAAATGAGTCACTAATATGTGAGAGGAATCTTTATGATGAGAGGAGTCTTTAAATTCTGGTAATATCTGAGGATCTAAAAGTGTGGTAACAAAGTCCTGATTTACTCGAGGCAAAACCAGTTTATACTTGCTGTCTAGGTGTAAAAGCCCTGATTTGGACAATAGATTATGTGGTTATCCTATCTATAGCAGATATCCCTGCAGCAGATGCCTCTGATTTGATAGGTAGCTGTAATTAAGGATGCAAGCTTTCAGTCTCATAATGTAACTCTTGTTTTGGTCAGAACAAGATGCATAGTAAGACACTTCTAATGCATCTGATATTAGGAAACAGGGTCCATTAAAAATTGCTGTAAACTTGAGGTCTCTGTTTCCTTTTGTTGGGAGTACTTATTAAAAAAGGACACTGGCAAGAAACAGTTATATAGACAAAGAAGATGCCATGATGGACATGGTAGAAGTGTCTTTTGACTTTAAAACCAAAAAAAAGTCAACTACAGTTTCAGAGTTCCTTAATTGATTATAGTATATGCAAAGATGGCTTTTTTCCTAAAATTATCTGAGATGTAGGCAAGGGTGGAAACCATTCTTGTCTTCTGGCCCAGAATTAAAAAAGCCTAGCTATATAAAAATGAGGTACTTTCTGAGGCTGAAACTAATTCAAGACAATGTTTTATATAATAATTTCACATCTCCTCTATTCACAATCCTAAATACAACCTGAGGTTCTTACAGGTTGTATAAGAACTGTATTGACTCAGGATCATTCCTTTTAGAGTAGTAGGTAGCAATAGGAGTCCCAAAAAAGTCTGGGAAAGGTGAAGGATATAAGACTTACCTTGTTTTTTTCCCCCTATGTGCACATTACAAATCTTGTGGTAGTAATGCCTGAAAAAAAGATCTTCTTGGGAAATCTGTTTCTTTACAGTAGCATTTGAAATATGTTGAAATGCTGCTCTACACGGTTGATTTTCTTGGTAACTGGATATGGACTGTTTTTTTGATATTAATTTTTCTCATTGAATTTGGTCTTTCGGGCTTAAACACAGAGGACATAACACCTATTTTATTATTTGGCAAAATTCTCATTGTTTTAAAAATTCACAAGCCCAATAACAATTTATTTGAAACATGAGGAAGGAAAATTATTTTTCCCCTAACTTTAATGAAGCATTTTTTTTTTCTTGGCAGAATGAAATTAACACTGAAAATATGGTCAGCTCCATAGATCCTGACAAACAAGATTCTCCCCCTCCAAAACCACCAAGGACCCGCAGGTATTGTACGTCACATTTTCTTTGAAAGGATACTTATCTTTTACTCATTGTTACTAAAACAAAAAAATTCTGAATATTTCTAAGTTTTTTTTTTATAACTTTTCTTATATTCTTTTGTTTAGGATGTAGCATATGTATGGCAACTGACTTTTTTAATGGTGTACTATAAAAAATTCTTTTCAATTTAGATAAAATTTCAGTAGTATACTATACCAGAACAGTCAGCATAACCATGAATTGACTATAGCTCATCTTTTGGTATGTGGTACAACTAAAATTTTAGCTATTCCTAAGATTTATTTCAGTTTTCTAATGACTGAACAGGTAATATGATTGTCAAAAATTGTATGCATGTTGAAGAGGTTATGTGAAGATGTTTAATAACATCACTGGCAAAGATGAGTTTATTTCTTTCTAGATTTTCTTACTTTCATACTAAGCTCTCATTTATAATAGTTAAAATCAATATATATTCCTATCCCCCTTTTTCCCTCTTTTCTTTCAGGGTAGCTAGGTCAGTTAGATGGTAGTATGGAAAGACTACAGATAGAGTCAGAATGATTTAGTTTCAAATCCTTTTCATCCACTTACTAGCTCTGAAGTCGTGAGTAAGCCACTTAATTTATTTGATCTTGGGGGTTTTTTTGTTTGTTTAAGTATTGTCCTAAGAATTAAATGAAATAAAGTATGTGAAAATGCTACATATAGGACCTGGCACATACTTGGTCTTCACTAAATGTTGGTTTTCCCATTACAATGTGGAGTTAAGATTGAGTTACTGAATTATTTTTAAAAGGAGACACAGTGGAAGATCAGTAATAAAACTGTTAGAATGACTTATACTGTGTCTTGTCCCGAGCATAGATCTGCCCAAACTGATTGACCTTCCCTCAAAGTAGGACTTCCTTTGTATAGGATTCACCAATTTTTTCCCCTTAAAAGTTTGACAGAAGTTGAATAAAGTTGGGTGAGGTGACTATGGTTGTGTCTTGGCATTGAGTTGCTGTACCTTAATGAGATCCTGCTTTACAAAAGTAAAAGCTTACAACAACTAAGGCAAGATGTGGTAGCTATTATAGTCTCTGGAATGCCTTTGCATACTTCTCTAAGGAAGATCAGAAAGCCTGTATAGGTGGGTTTAGGTCTCAGTGTTTAAATGCTCAGGATGTTAACTGTACACCAACACTTCTCAGCAGTTCCTTCCTGTTTGATTTCCATTTTGGTATTTACTGTGGAAGGCAGCCAGTTAAAACCTATAAACTGTTAGTTCTCTAATTTTTTTGTCTCCCATATCAGTTCTGTAGAGTCCTAAAGAAACTGTAATGACCTTAAAGGAAATTAAGAAACTTTTGCTACACAGATATCTATTAATTTGGATTTTGAGAGTGAGCCAAGGTAGAGGCCCTCAAAGTGTACACTAATATTTGTGATTTATATGGTCATCTACCTCCAACAACAAACCGTGGTAGCCTTTTCCTAATTTTGAAGGAAAAAAATGAGTGTACAGTGTTCTGAATTTTAAACCTTTCTCATATACCTTTTTAAAAGTTTGGCTCCTATTTTTCTTCAGTAAATGAAAAAATAATTCTAAAAAGTGGTAAATGAGTGTTAACAGAAAAATGTTCATTCAGCTTATGTCAGGGTTTTATTTCGGGATATGTGCTCAAGTTTTTATATGCATGTGAGTTTGTATTACATGCTTAGTCCATCTTCTTTCTTATTCATGAAATAGAGGTAATTGGCAGAATTTCATTGTGTTCCACAAAGAATACTTCATTAACTGAAAATAAAATCCCAAGAGCATAAGATTGATAAAAATAGTATACTTTGTTTTTTCAGTATGGCTACAGTAAGCAAGTTAATCAGTTGTTTAGAGTACATTGCAGTTTTTGGAGACAGATCTAGAGAGGAAGGCTTATGTTTGTTGTATTAGATTTAGTCAGTCATATGATTCTGGTTTATAAATACTTAAAGAAATCAAATTGTAGATTTTGAATAGCAGATTTCATTTTCTCTTTTCAGTATATATGTTGTTAAACTAATAATATTCTCGATATTTTTTCACTAACACCAGCACTCTGGAAGTATACATTGTTAGTTATTTCTATAAACTGTCAACAAATTTACTACAGAGACACAAAAGTATGCCTTAGTAAATTTTTCTTAATTTATAAATATTTCAGAGACAAAAACAATATACTTGATGCTTCTAATGCCTCTCAATTCAAACAAACTTAAGTTGGAATAGGACTGGAGAAAGACAGAAAGTGGTTCTGTTTTAGACATTTTGATATCTAGGCTGGAAGTAAAGATATACTGAGGACTCTGTATATAGCTGATGTAGAAGACTTGGGCATGAATAAGATCTTTCAGATTCTGGGTACAATATCTCAAAGTACCAAGGAGGGAACCCTGGTAAGCACCAAAATTTGTGAAGAGCAAACTAAAAGAAAGCTGTAAAAAAAGAAATGAACAATCAAGGGATAAAGGAAAACCAGGAAACAGTGGCATTATAGAGGCCAAGAACGAGAGAGTTTTTTATCTGGCAGAAATACATGAATATCTATCTACTTCCTTTAAAGGCTGCCTGGGAGAATGAACTGGACTTTTAAACATCTGTGGCACTTAGAATATCCTGGATAGGTGAGGGTATTTCTGGGATCAAAATAAGGAGCTGAGGTATGCTCAAATAGAGGCATTTGGGAACTCTGATCAAGCATAGGATGTGGTGGGATTCAGGTGACCAAGGGCCCTGGGAAAAAGGCAAGTAGAAATTTGGGTGATGGGAGAAGTCCATATACATAAAACAGCTATTACTCTACTTGACTGTTTTTTCTTTTTTTAAAATAAATTTATTTATTTATCTTTGCCAGTGTTGGGTTTTCGTTGCTGCATGCAGGCTTTTGCGGCAAGCAGGGGCTGCTCTTTGTTGCGGTGCACCAGCTTCTTATTGTGGTGGCTTCTCTTGTTGTGGAGCACGGGCTCTAGGCTCATGGGCTTCAGTAGTTGCAGCATGTGGGCTCAGTAGTTGTGGCTCGTGGGCTCTAGAGCGCAGGCTCAGTAGTTGTGGCGCATGGGCTTAGCCACTCCGCAGCATGTGGGATCTTCCTGGACCAGGGCTTGAACCCATGTCCCCTGGCTTGGCAGGCGGATTCTTAACCACTGCACCACCAGGGAAGCCCTTTGGTTCTTCTTTGAAATGTTATTTTCCTTTTGTTGATTTAAAAAATAATTACATTAAAACCAAATATATTTCCTTAAAATGACTAATTTATAAGAAAGAGGAGCAAAGTGGTTGAATAAAAGTAGAAAGTGGTCCTACAGACCAGCCAAATAGGGGAAGAAAAAATTTTTAAAGAGATCCCTTTCAAAATATAAATACCTGGAAATAACCGTAAGTAGAAAGTAGAACCTGAAGTAGAAATGTATTCATTTGCATTAGTGAAAAAAATTAAGTGTTCTTGGTTGGAAAAGTTAAATGTAATTTAGCTTTTCTCAGTGATACTTAAAATATCATTTATTTTCAAATTTGATGCAGTTCTCATCAAAATACCAAAGGAATCGTCTCTGAACTTTCCAATATAATGTTAAAGTTCACTTGTAAGAATAAAGAGACAAAAATACCAAAGAAAATTTAGGATGAAAGTAGTGATGAGTGAGAACCAACCCTTTTAAAAATTATAAAACTATATTTAAAACAATCTGTTAGTGGGACTTCCCTGGTGCTCCAGTGGGTAGGACTCCATGCTCCCAATGCAGGGGGCCTGGGTTCGATTCCTGGTCGGGGAACTAGATGCCACATGCATGCTGCAGCTAAGAGTCTGCATGCCTCAACCATGAGCCCACATGCCAAAACTAAAAGATCTGCATGCCGCAACTAAGACCCAGTGCAGCCAAAATAAACAAACAAACAAATAAATAAAATGCATTATAATCTGTTAGTGGTATAAGAATATACCAGTTGGGACTTCCTTGGCAGTCCAGTGGTTAAGACTCCGCACTCCCAATGCAGGGGGCACGGGTTCAATCCCTGGTCAGGGACCTAAAATCCTGCATGCTGCATGTAGTGGCCCAAAAAAAAAAAAAAAATAAAAAGTGTGTGTGTGTGTATATATACACATACACATACATACACACCAGTTAGTTGATGGACTTGAATAAGCAACTAGGAAATATTATAGATTGTGTTATGAATTAATTTAACATATATTAAACAAGGAAAAAGAAAGGGGTTATTTATTAAGTCATATTTTTGACCATTCAGGGAAAAAATATATTTAGATCTTTATATCACACCACACACCAAAGTAAGCTTTAGATAGTTAAATTAATTAAATATAAAAAGTCACGGGCTTCCCTGGTGGCGCAGTGGTTGAGAATCTGCCTGCCAATGCAGGGGACACGGGTTCGAGCCCTGGTCTGGGAAGATCCCACATGCCGCGGAGCAAATGGGCCCGTGAGCCACAACTACTGAGCCTGTGCGTCTGGAGCCTGTGCTCCGCAGCAAGAGGCCGCGACAGTGAGAGGCCCGTGCACCGCGATGAAGAGTGGTCCCTGCTTGTTGCAA
Organism: Balaenoptera musculus; assembly: GCF_009873245.2. NCBI lineage: Eukaryota > Metazoa > Chordata > Mammalia > Artiodactyla > Balaenopteridae > Balaenoptera > Balaenoptera musculus. The sequence continues at coordinate 87,011,583 of NC_045793.1, read as the reverse complement.
CTAGAGAAAGCCCTCGCACAGAAACGAAGACCCAACACAGCCATAAATAAATAAAAAAAAAAAAAAAAAAAAAAAAAGTCAAATCATTGAAACATAGAATAGAGTTTAATGTTTGACAGACTTGTAGAGGGGGATATAATAGAAGGGATAAAGGAAATCACAAAGGACAAGATTGATTTATTTGACTACTGAAAATTTAAAGTTCTAATTGAATTATCCAAATTGGCATTTTTTTAAGATAAATGAGGGTAGATTTTGGCAAAACACACTGCTATGCATGCTTACTGTAGTTCTCTAATTTCCTATGCTCTCTGTGCTTTATTGCTTTTCTAATTCTTGTTTTGTTCCTTTTCACTGTTCAGAAATACCTTTAATCTCAGATGTATTTTTAAAGTTATTGATAGATATTAGAATACATAATAAAACCAAGAAATAAATGTTAAACACAAGTGGAGCATCTTCCTCAACTCCAAAGTGTAAGGTGTTTAGGAGATATCATTTGGTTAAAAAGTAATCATTAGCACTGATATAGCATCTATTATATATGTTTTCTCATCTTTTTTAGATCACATGTATCTTTATTCATTCTGTAGATAGTCAATGATATGTCAAAGTGTTAAGTGATATAGTGAACCCAGTGATTTTTACAGTAATCTTGATCACATGGATGTTAATATAGCTAGTTCCCAAAGGTGTTGACCTGCATAGACTAGCAGAGTTCAACTAAGAACACACATCTGTTATCTTCTAGTCCAATACTCTTTTCATTATATAGTATTAACTCTCTGGAAGAAAGGGTAGTAGTGAAGGTTTTTTGTTTTTATAATGTTATGTTCTAATATTTTGGTTGTCATTTCCTTCACCTCTATAATCTTTCCATCTCGTATGGAATCCAGCCTAATTTATTATAAGGAAAATAATTTTCTGAGTTTCTATAACACATCAATTTGAAATAAAAGTTATAGAGTTACTCATTTTAAGACTTTGTCACACCAATTAAATGTAATATTTCCATATTATAAAGACCAAACTTCTTACCGTGAAATTCTGGGCCTTCATAGTATGTCTCCAACTTACCTTTTTAGCTTACTTTTACTCCTTAGGGACCCAAACTGTTGTGTTCATTGTTCTGTCTTCTGGTACTGGTGTAATACCTAGCAAGTGGTAGGTCCTGAATGTTTTGTTTTGTTTTTGAGAAGTAAAAAATGCATTCCTCAGGACAGATGAAATTAAGAACAATACTTACAATAAGAATGATGCAAGTCATTATCACCAGTGGAATTTTTTTCCATCAGAATACCTCGTGAAAATATGAATGCTGAATACCATAGTGGAAAGTCAGTATGTAGCATATATTTTTTTGTGATGGGGCTTATATTATTTTTGTGCATATGAAAGTACTATAAAAGTGTATTAAGCCTTATTTCAACAAGCCTTAGATTAAGGAAGGATAAGGGGAAAGTCTGTTAGTGTAATTATCAGTTAAATTTGAGTAACAAAAAGAACCGCAAAGGGATACAAGGAAACTTTTGGAGGTGATGGATATGTTTATTACCTTCATTGTGGTGATACTATCATGGATGTATTGGGCTGGCCAAAAGGTTCGTTTGGTTTTTTCCATAAGATGGTTCTAGTACCACTTAGTTATCTTTAACTTCATTCGAAACAATTTTGTTTGATTTTGACAGCTGTCATAGCGTGCATTTAAAAAAGACATCAAAATTGGTGAAATTTTGTGTAGCCATTTTAATATTGAAGATGGAAGAAAAAAAGCAACATTTTTGGCATATTATGCTTTATTTCAAGAAAGGTAAAAACGCAAGTGAAATGCAAAAAAAGATTTGTGCAGTATATGGAGAATGTGCTGTGACTGATCGAATGTTTCAAAAGTGGTTTGTGAAGTTTCGTGCTGGAGATTTCTCGCTGGACGATCCTCCACGGTCAGGCAGACCAGTTGAAGTTGATAGTGCTCAAATTGAGACATTAATTGAGAACATTCAATGTTATACCACGTGGGAGATAGCCGACATTCTCAAAATATCCTAATCAAGCGTTGAAAATCATTTGCACCAGCTTGGTTGTGTGAATCGCTTTGATGTTTGGGTTACATATAAGTTAAGCGAGAAAAACCTTCTTGACCGTATTTCTGCATGCGATTCTCTACTGAAACATAATGAAAATGTTCTGTTTTTAAAACAAATTGTGATGGGCAATGAAAAGTGGATACTGTACAATAATGTGGAATGGAAGATATCGTGGGGCAAGTGAAATGAACCACCACCAACCACACCAAAGGCTGCTCTTTATCCAGAGAAGGTGATGTTGCATATGTGGTGGGATTGGATGTTGTGTATGTGGAGTCCTCTATTATGAGCTCCTTCCGGAAAACCAAACGATTAATTCCAACAAGTACTGCTCCCAAGTAAGCCAACTGAAAGCAGCACTTGACAAAAAGCGTCCAGAATTAGTCAACAGAAAATGCATTATCTCCCATCAGGATAACACAAGACTGCATGTTTCTTTGATGACCAGGCAAAAACTGTTACAGCTCGGCTGGGAAGTTCTGATTCATCCATCGTATTCACCAGACATTGCACCTTGGGATTTCCATTTATTTCAGTCTTTACAAAATTCTCTTAATGGAAAAAAAATTCAATTCCCTGGAAGACTGTAAAAGGCACCTATAACAGTTCTTTGCTCAAAAAGATGAAAAGTTTTGGGAAGACGGAATTATGAACTTGCCTGAAAAATGGCAAAAGGTAGTGGAACAAAAGGGTGAATACGTTGTTCAATAACGTTCTTGGTAAACATGAAAAATGTGTCTTTTATTTTTACTTAGAAAGCAAAAGCACTTTTTGGCCAACCCAATATATGCATATGTCCAAACTCATCAAATTGTATACATTAAATATGTTCTGGGACTTCCGTGGTGGTCCAGTGGTTAAGAATCCACCTTCCAGCGCAGGGGACGCGGGTTCAATTCCTGGTCAGGGAGCTAAGATCCCACATGCTGCGGGACAACTACGACCGCATGCTGCAACTACTGAGCCTGCACGCAACAGCTAGAGAGCCTGCATGCTGCAACTACAGAGCCCACGTGCTCTGGAGCCTGTGCGCCACAAATAGAAGCCCACGTGCCACAACTAGAGAGAAGCCCGTGCGCACCGCAACAAAAGATCCCGCGTGCCACGACTAAGACCCAACACAGCCATAAATAAATTAATAAATAAATAAATATATATATTAAAAAAATATATTCAGAGCTTCCCTGGTGGCACAGTGGTTAAGAATCCGCCTGCCAATGCAGGGGACACGGGTTTGAGCCCTGGTCTGGGAAGATCCCACATGTCACGGAGCAACTAAGCCCATGCACCACAACTGCTGAGCCTGTGCTCTAGAGCCCGTGAGCCACAACTACTGAACCCACATGCCACAACTACTAAAGCCCGCGTGCCTAGAGCCCGTGCTCCGCAACAAGAGAAGCCACCGCAATGAGGAGCCCACACACCACACTGAAGAGTAGCCCCCGCTCGCCGCAACTACTCTTGCGAGAGAAAGCCCGTGCACAGCAACAAAGACCCAACACGGCCAAAAATAAATAAATAAATTAAATAAATTAAAAAAAATATATGTTCAGGTTTTTGTATATCAACTGTACCTCACTTAAAGCTATTTTAAAAACGTGAGTAGCTAAGAATTTCATTACTATGTACATATCAACATCATGTAAGGCTACTGCTTCTAAAAACATTTACAGGATTGTTGGTTAAATAGGCAGTTTAAGGACATTTAACTCTGGTCCCTCCCTAAACTTCCTAAAATTATAGTGGAGGAACATAAAAATATATAAAGATTAAAAACCAAAAAACTGAAGAGAAGGTGGTAGTAAATGAGATTTTGACAGAATTTTGGGAAGTGGAAAACACATTGACCAATGTGAAAAGGGACTTAGAACAGAGAAAGCTAAAACTTGCTTTCCTGTAGGTGAGGGAAGCCAATAAGAATCAAGATGATTGTCTTCAAAGAACCCCCAGAAAGGCCCAGAAATTGGAGGTCCCCCTTAAGCCTGGTGTGTAGGATGGGACTGAAAACAAGAAGAGTACTTGAATATCTCTATAAAGAGTGTTTAGAACCCCAGATGCCTTCCATCAAATTGAGCAGACAGATGACAGCTTCACACACACCTGGGAACACAGTAGGGAGGGATTTACTTTGGTGTGGTTGAACCTGGAAGTCTCTGGGTTCAGTATATCAGGTCCAACTGATGGTGGGGTTGTTAGTTCCTTGCTGAAAGCAGGAATCTGCATGCTGAATAGTGAGATTGCTCCCACCCCTTATTTGGCTCCCAGAATACTGATAGCCACTTCTGGTGGGAGACAGAATCCCTCTCTTGAAAAACTTAACCAGCCCAAGAGAGGAAATCGATAGTTATTGATGGTTGTGGCCCACCAATGATGTTGCAAGGACTGTATTCAGTCAGCAAGCAGTAAGATGGCCACTAAGCCACAAGCCCTCCCCCTTACATTTACATACACATTACCCAGTCATTTAAAATATTCCATTCTCTCAAAATGAACAGAACCAGGAATTATCAGACACTTGACAAAGCCCCTAACATGAAAGACATAATCAAATAAGCAGGAAAAAATGGATGGAATGGAGACAACACAGAATAGAAAAAAGATGGGGGGGTGGCAACTGTCTGTTTTCTCAGTAATTAGGAAATATTGCAACCATGAAATAAGAACCAGGTCATAATAAATAAGAAGCTCTTGGAAATTAAAAATATAATGGCATAAATTTTAAAAATTAAAATTTAATTTTAACTAAAGAAGGCTAGAAGACAGTCAAGGAAATCTCCCAAGAAAATGAACAAATAGAAAGAGAGAAAATAGGAGAGAGATGATAAAGAAATTAGAGAATCAAACCAGGAGGTATGTCACATAATCATAGTAATAATAATAATTATAACTAAAACTAATCATAGTCTGGAAGGAGACTGGAAGAGAAGAAATTAGGAAAGAAGTTCCTAGTAGTAACATGAATTTTTGCAGAGAAAGGTCTCAATGTAGTGGATTAAAAATTGTAATACAATGGATTAAAAGAAGTTACACCATGAGATTGTAGAACATGAAGACTTAAAAAAAAAAAGAAACTAAAAGCTCAAAAGAGAAAAAACAGCTCACAATCAAAGGAACGGGAATCACAGTTATAAAAGTCTGAAGGAAAGTTATTTCTAGTCTAGAATAACACACCTTTTCCAAAAGTCAGTAACCTTGAAAACATAATAATTACGTAGACCTCAGGAAATCTGTTTCCTGTGTATAGTTTTTAAGAAGCAATTGGAGGGTATAACCCACTAAATTGAGCAAGTGTACCTAGAAAAACGAAGATGGGACCTGGGAAACAGGAGAGTCTAACACAAGAGAGAGTCTCAGCTCTATGGTAGCCTCGGGGGCCAGGGGGCCACACTGGAACGCGAGGCTCAAGGTTTCTAAGAGGGATGTCTGTGATATTGATAGCTACCTGGTATGCTTGACCAATTGAGAGGAGGTGTACAAATCTGCAGGAAAGTTTGAAGAAGGGCTGAATTACTGATGGTACACAGGAAACCCAAGCCAATTATTAGGGAAAAAATAAGAGTTATATAAGAAAAAATAGGAAATCATGCTGTCATTGGTATGAATAATAACTGTAGTCATAAGATTGAACTAACCAAAAATTAGCAGTATTAGGAAGATGGAGAAGACATTTCCATCGTAGGAAGACAGGAGAGTATGTGTGAAATAGAAAGATCAAGTAATAACGTTTCTGCATTTTGAAATATTTTGAAACACGGAGGCAAATCTTCGAAGTAGCTGTTTTTAAAAAGTTGAAACCTGATGTCTCAGGGTAAATGGAGGGCTGTGGGAGGGGACTGCTGGTTTTTTATTAAAATTCTTGTGTTATTTGACCTTTTTAAGCAATGTACATACATTACTACCTTGTTAAACATTAACTTTTCTTAGTTTGGCAAATTTTAATTTTTTATTCATAACCACAGACTCTACTGACTTTTAATTTAAAGAGGCTTAGCTACATAACTGTTACCTATCAACTTATTTTTTAAAAGGATGAACATTCTAATACCCTTTTCTTAATATTTTCCAGTTGCCTTGTAGAAGGGGATGCTAAGGAAGAAATACTGCAGCCTCCAGAACCTCACCCAGTGCCACCCATCTTGACACCTTCTCCCCCTTCAGCTTTTCCAACAGTCACTACTGTGTGGCAGGACAATGACAGATACCATCCAAAGCCAGTGTTGCACGTGGTTTCATCAGAACAACATTCAACAGACCTCAACAGAAACTATAATAAATCAACAGAACTTACAGGGAAAAATGAATCAACTGTTGAACAAATAGATAAAAAATTGGAGCGAAATTTAAGTTTTGAGATTAAGAAGGTCCCTCTTCAAGAAGGACCAAAAAGTTTTGAAGGGAACACACTCTTGAATAGGGGACATGCAATTAAAATTAAATCGGCTTCGGCTTCACCATGTACAATTGATAAAATCTTTAAATCACAGGAATTGAATTCAAGAGATCTAAAAATTGATGATATTTCCCAGAATTCCTGTGTGGACTGCAATGCAACACAGTCAAATAAAGCTCCAGTTATCCTACCAGAAGAATCACAGAAGAATTCAGACACACCTCCAAGGCCAGACCGCTTACCTCTTGATGAGAAAGGACATGCACCGTGGTCATTTCATGGACCTGAGAATACTCTACCCATGCCTGATTCCTCTGAAGGCAAATCCTCAGATACCCACTGTCAAACAATGAAAACTGGGAGCTCAACACCAAGCCCCACGACACAACTTGCAACCCATGATCTCACAGATCATCACAACAGTTCCCCTCTATTCAGAGCACCCCTCAGTTTTACTAATCCTCTTCACTCTGATGACTCGGACTCTGATGAAAGGAACTCTGATGTTGCTGTGACCAAGAATAAAACCAGTATTTCAACAGCAAGTGCCACTGTTTCTGCTGCCGCTAGTACTGAAAGCATTTCTACAAGGAAAGTATTATCAATGTCCATTGCTAGACATGATATAGCAGGAACAATACATTCAGGTGCTGAAAAAGGTAATGATAATAGTATCTAACACTTATAATATTTTTACTATGTGCCAGTCACTGTTCTAAGCACTTTAGCTATATTAATTCATTATGTTTTATTCCACACTTTACTCCAGAACCTATGCAAAATTTCATTATTTTTGATACTAATTTTATTTTTAAGTAAGCCTTTATTTATTGTTACCTTAGTTTGATCACATTGCATTACTGGACTTTTTGTTTCCAAAATATTTAAATTGTTGTAACTGAAAATTTTCTCTTCTTATATCTTACAACTCTCAGTATTTATATGGGTCAAAATTTTATATGACTGAATAATTAGAAATAATTTAGGGAAGATAGAATTACTTAAAGTGACAGTGACACAAATACTGTAGAATGGCTTGATTGGCCATTTAATTTCACCCATGTATATTACAGATATCTATTTCATTATCTTTATCTTTTAACTACAAAATACCTTTTTAAAATTTTAAACCTCCTCACAAATGCTTGCAAAAAAGGCTCCTTTCAACAATGAGTTTATTAAACCAAGGAGCAATATTGTAGCTGCTCAGAATATAGGAAGTTTAATTCAGTCAGTAGAAAGTGGGATATTTCCATGTCTAGTCATCAGTGCTACTACTATTTAATTAATGACTCTCTTCTTTAAGCAGTCTAAGCATTTCAAGATAACGCATGCCCTAAGTTCCCAAGATGTATTACTGGGTCTTGAAACTCCTCTTTAATCCGCTAAAAATTACCACGGCTGCCATCTTAAACAGACCATGAAGTTGACAGCAAATATATAAACACAAAAGCTATTTATTGACAGGTTGATTATCAGTGCTCTTTTACTTGTTGGTGAACTTTGATAGTGACACACATAGACTGGTAGTTACATGTGCAGCCAAATTTGTGCAGCCAAATTAAGTACTGTGAACTTGAAAGATGACTTTCTAATTCCGACCCAGTAAGTACCACCCATACCGTGGTGCCTCTATTTTCCTCAACTCACACATACTTTTTTTTCTTTTTTTTATCTTGGGGATGTGTCTGGTAGAGTAAATGAGAGTCTAAGCTAGTTTCTTAAATTTACATGATTTTCTATGTTCTTGATTCTTTTGTGGTTTATTTCAAGGATCTTCAGAAGATAACGGTTGCCACAATAAAAACTACTTCACCAGTTTGGCATAATTTAAAATTGTTAATATATTTTTTCCCCTCGACTTCAGAGTTTGAAAAATAACTGCTAAGTTATAACTACACAAGAAAATATGTAGATAAGAAATTGTCGTTTTGGGTTTTTTTTAGCATATCAGGCATGTGTTTTGTACCTAGGAAATAAATTTTTTTAAACCATTACTAGAAATAGAGTTTGGTGAGGGCAGGAAGGATGCATGATATGACACGCTTATTAAAAGTTACTGCCATATGACCAGTGTTTGGTGATAACAGAAAGAGTTCCTTTAGAATACAACATACTGCACAGAATAGTTGAAAGCACTCTTCTGTATACCAGCTCACTTCCTTTCTCTCCATTTTATTTGTATTTCAAAGCAAAGATAGCTGTAAATGTGATTTCTGGTTTCTTTTCACCCTACCTTAACTATGCTAAATGAGTTTGGTATTAACAGATGGTTTTCCTGTGTAAGTATTCTGTGTTGCAGCATAACTACAAGCAGTCCTATTTTTAATGTTAGTAATTATTTACCTTGTAGATGAACCTTTGGCACAAGGATTAGATTACTGTTTGCTTGTTTGTTTTAAAATTTGCTATGGAATAATTTTGTTTTGATACCTAAAACAAACTTTTGCATAAGTTACTGCCTGAAAAAAAATTCCTGGCTATCATTCTGATTTTAATATTGACTCAGGCCTCCTGAAAGATTTCTCAGACATGGCTACACTAGGCTCCCATAAAGTGTATGATTTACAAAAGCCTATGAAAAATGTGCAGGCTCTGGTTGGTTAACCTCTAAAACACAAATTTATAACACAGAAAAGGCAATCCAGAGATCCAGGGAGAAACATGCAGTTGAGAAGCCAAGGCCACAGTTAGAAAATAAAGTCTTTCAAGAGTGAGGACTGTTGTAACAGAAGAGGTATAGAGTTTCCAAAAGATACTTGATACTTGATGTAAACAAGCGATACTGTCCTTCCTGAATTGTTCACGTAATTGTGAAATGGCACCACAATGTCAAGATTATGCATCTCTTCCTTCCAACAGCCATCTCTTCACTGTGAGCTCTTAGTAACAAAAGAGCAAGGGGAAATACGATGATTGCTTAGACTGTTACTACCAGACAGGGTAGATAGTTCTTTAGTAGCTTAACTTTATGTGCAAGAGAGAGTTCCAGTACTCATGTTTTATATATGTGTGTGTGTGTGTGTGTGTGTGTGTGTGTGTGTGTATATATATATACAGATTTTTATATATATATACACACACACACACATATATATATACAAAGTATTGGACTGGAACTCTTCTCTCAGCAGGATCCAGGGGCTGTATTTTCTTGTGTCTTCAGCTAAATAATTGTAGGAGGAACCAGAGCAGTCATACCTGGCTCATGCATGTTGAAAATTGAAAAGGCTTTTTTTGATTTTCACTCTCTTTTTAATGCATAGCCTATCAAATGTGGTAAAATAGCAAAGTATCATGGCACAGTTGTTCACAGTTTTAAGAAAACAGTTGTCAAGGCCCAGACAATATAGGATCCTCACATCTTCCTTTCTTTGTCCCATCTTTTCTAACCTGAGAGTCCACACACAGAATTGTATCCTCATATTTTCTTTTTCTACCTCCAGTGAAACCTCAAAGGATCTAATACTCTCATTTCACCTTATGCCGTAATAAGGCTAACTGACAAGGCTTACTTAATGCATTATCTTTTCCAAGAGCTAATTTTGTTTTTACTGGTGAAAAGCTTTTATATGGCTTCAGTCAGTATTCTCAAAGTATGGTCATATGCCACTGTTCACAAGATTTTAGGCAATAAATAAATGAACATCCAAAAATTTTAATGGTTATATTTTTGTGTATTAGAAAAATAACTAGCACTTTTAATCTGTTATTTTAGTCATTACTATTTAAAACATGACTGAAGTACATAGTTAAGTTTAAAATGAGTGGGATTTAAAAAAATAGGACATATGGTCCACAGTATGGCAAAACTCGTAAAAGGAGTTAAGCAATCGATTACAGTTTGGGAAACACTGACTTAAGTCAAATGACTGAAGCTTTCCTTTGTGGACTCAAAGCATTATCGGCAAACCCAGTAGAGAAGGCACTCGCCTGCTGGCTTCTCTGCTGAAGATGCCTTCAGACTCAGAGGACAGTGTGATTAATGCCTACACGGTGTCAGGAAAGTCATGGGAGAGTCACTTTCTCTGTGCAATAGTGATGGAGTTCAGTCTTTGCTCAATAAGCTTTATAATTGTTTTTGATAAGTCGAGTGATAACGATATCTTGTTTATTTTTGCATTTTTAAAAACTGGTTCTTAGATACTTGTGGCAGTGATTTTTAAGAATGTCAAGAAAGCTGTCTTATTTTGTTTAGATAAAAAGTTCACTTTTAAATGAGTTAACATTTTTTAACAAGTTCATAATTTGTCTAAATTTTATGTATTTGATTTAGATGTTGATGTTAGTGAAGATTCGCCTCCTCCCCTACCTGAAAGAACTCCTGAGTCTTTTGTATTGGCCAGTGAACATAGTGAGTGTATCTTCTGATTTTACCTATTTCATGCTTTAATAATAAGCTCTGAAAAACATGGCTGATTACAGTCTGTTGCTGTTGAGCTACACAATTAAATTGAAAAACAGGATTGAATTTATACTGACAAATGTTTTTAATTCCTTGTATGAAAAATACTTATAATGGTATTTTTTATTTGCTAAGACTGCTAATAAAATGGCTGCATTTATATCAAACACTATAATCCAGTTAAATGCAACTATAACTGTATACAGTTTATTGTCTTTTCATTCATTAAAAATGGCACTTACTTATGAAAAGACATTAACTGCTTCACTTGGTACCAGTTTAGGTAAGTAAACATTTAAATTCTGTTGTAGGCAGGCATCACTCAGTTGATGTTAACTGAGGACCCTTAAGGCCACAAGAGTATCAGTGAGGGAGAAAGTGATATTTCAGAGTATTGATAATATATTCCTCATCCTTCCCATCCTGAAAAAGAGTATAGAAACAGCTTTAATATATTTACAGTGTCTTGTGCTCAGTGGAGGTGCACACTACTAGTCTTATCTGAGCTGCATTTTACAAATATTTTATTCATTTTAACTGATTTTGAGAATGTTAAAAAACAGTGAAGCTGTATACTTCACTAATATTAAATAAATAAGTCTAAGTCTGTCATACCTGTAGATTACAATGCACTTGTAATAAACTCTGATAACTCAATTCTTTAAATTTTAAGGAAGAAAGCTTAAGGGCATATTCTTCAATTAATAGAAGCTAGAAATTTTTTAGTGGAAGTGATAGTTTCTAAAAATCTATAGTATCTGTTTTTGTATATTACCTTAAAGCAAGAAATTTTAAGAATTAAAGATGTTAATTTTAATGGTAAGATTTCATTTTTCTCAGATACACCTGTAAGATCTGAGTGGAGTGAACTTCAAAATCAGGAACAGTGTGAACAAAGAAAAGCTGAAGTGAGTCCTTTTGGGATTGGAACAGCTATAGCTCAATATTTTTGTTCTTTTGTTTTATTAATTTATCTTACAGTTGTTTGTTATAATAACTTACCTTAAGACTATTAAATATAATTTTTGATAATTATTTCTTATGCTATAATTTCACATGAAAAGTGTATAAAATGTGAGATCTAAAAATTTTTTTAATTAATTAATTTATTTTAATTTTTTTGGGTTGTGTTGGGTCTTTGTTTCTGTGCAAGGGCTTTCGCTAGTTGCGGCAAGCGGGGGCCACTCTTAATCGCGGTGCGCGGGCCTCTCACTATTGTGGCCTCTCTTGTTGCGGAGCACAGGCTCCAGACACGCAGGCTCAGTAGTTGTGGCTCACGGACCTAGTTGCTCCGTGGCATGTGGGATCTTCCCAGACCAGGGCTCGAACCTGTGTCCCCTGCATTGGCAGGCATATTCTCAACCACTGCGCCACCAGGGAAGCCCTAAAATTTTTTTAAAGAGCATTATGATCTACATATGACCATCACTTCAGAGTGATGGTCATATTCCCAAGCTGCTTTTGAAATTTTCCCAAGCTGTTTTTGAAATTTGTAAATTATGCCTTGTTTCAAATCATTTTGGAGGTATGAATAGAACAGGAGTTACTATTTTCAGGGTCCTAGTGCTTTCCTAGATTTTGTTCTTTCCATTATAAAACCAGGTATATTGTCTCTCCCTTTGGTTTTTCTGGTCATGTGAGACTTCCTTTCACATTCAGGAAATGTTTTGGTAGCTAAGTATTTTAGCCACGGGAAATGCCATTTTTCATCAACATTATTATTTCTCTCATATTTGAATATCTCTGAAATTGGCGTATATCTTAAAATTGATTAAAAAAGCATCGTGATATACTTTAATTGGTAAATAAAGTATTGGTAACCTAATAATGATGCTATGTCTTACAATCAGTGATATCATAACTTGATGAATACAGTAGAGGGCTGGCAAAATGCAGTTGTGTATGTTCCCTTATGTAGTAACTTCTGCATTTTCAGTTTTCATCCAGAAGGAAAAGGAATTCCCCTATCCTTTTACTCCCAGTATAAAACACCACAACATTAAAAATTTTTAACCCTAATTGAAAACACCATTGTTTTCTTTTCCTTTGACACGAGAATCTTGATAGATCTTGATTTATTGGGATATATACTCGTAACAGACCAAATTTTCTATGATTTGTACCTGAAAGGGATGTACTGTAATAGCTATTGAATGTCTTCCTTATAGGGCTTGATAACCTCTGGAAGTGAAACATGTGGTAAGTTGGATTGTGTTCCTTTTTGCTATAGATTATATAGATTAATTTCCATAAAATAGCATGTCTCATGGTGTATGCTATTTATTTGGTTATTTCAGTATGTGAAAATATGTAGGACAACTCTTCTAGAACCTGAATTATGTAGTATAATTCTTTTAAAATTCGTTATTATACCAGATATTATTATTGATCAGGAGGATAACAGCATTTATTATCAGTAGTTACAGGCTGATGGGAAGGAAATTATTTTTAAAATATTTTCCTGTATTTTATTTCTGTTGTTTATAAAAACACTTAGAATCTAGATCTGACAAAGATTTGAATAAATGCCCCAAATTAACCTAGATGATTGAATTGGGTGCCTAAAAATCAATTGTTTTGGAAATCTTCCTTTTAGGACTTTTACATTTGTGAAGGCTAGTAAGGTTATGTTAGCTCAACCCAGTGTTATAATGCCAAGTTAGAAAATTTTTCTACTACATTACTTTTACGATCATAGTAAAATAGGTCAAGTTATTTGTTAATTCTTATAAATCAGTAACTACGTAAACAGCTCATCAAACATCCTAGCTTATACAGTTCCCTCAATTTATCTATCACCTCTGCCCTTACCCTCCATTCTGCTTCAGCTGCTCTCTTCCTGGATCTTTGCCTAATGGGGCTCCATTCCATCTCATAAACTCTTTATTACTCTCTGTTTACTTTCCTGCAGCAACATATTATAAGGAAAAGAGCAGAAGCTTTAGCGTCAAGCCCACCTGGATTGGAGTCCCATTTTTGCCATTTTACTTATTACTATGTGGATTTGGGCAAGTTACCTCATCTTTCTAGGCTTCAGTTTTCTTCTCTGTGAAATGCAGATAATAGTAGTAACCTACCCTAGAGGATTGTTGCGAAGATTTAATTAAATTAAATCATATATGGAGAGTATTAGACAGTGCCCGGCACATGGTAGGCACTGAAATGGTAACAATGCTGTTATTATTATCTATGTTATATTAGTACTGCTGCTATGGCTAGATCCCTGGGTCTTTTATTTTCTTATTATCTGTTAACTCCTTCTTTCTGGTTTCTCTTCCTTCTCTATTCAATCTAGATACCATCATCCATCACTCTAGTCACACTCACAGTTATCCTTAACTTTCTTGCCCCTAATTCCCATACCATTTTACTTTATCCCTCAGGATTACTGAATACTGCTGGGGAACTTGGCTCAGTTTTACAGAGTGAGCATACAGTTCTAGGATTGATCCACAGTTGAGCCCTCAGCGTTGCTTGGTTATCTTACCTGCTCTAGTTTATACCCTTTTTATTTCCCCTGAATTTTCCAAATCTTTAATTTCTTCATGAATCCCACTAACTCTTACTCAGTAGTAGGCCCTTTACTTCATTGAGGCTTTTAGCCTAAATCATCATTTCCTCATAGAAATATGAGGAATACCCCTCCGCCACTTGTTTCGTCTACATGCCTCTCCTTTCTGTCCCTGTTTATTATAAACCTTATCACACTACTATAATAAGTAATGTACTTGTCTGGCTCTCCTACTAGACCAGGGGTTAGCAAACTGTATCCCACAGGCCTAATCCTGCCCGTGGCTTGTTTTCTTATTCTGCCCTTGAGCTGAATGAATTATTTTTACATTTTAAAGAGGTGTTTAAAAATAAAAACAAAGAAACAAAAATCAATGAAGAATGTGCGACAGAGACCGTACGTGGCTTGCAAAGCCTAAAATATTCTCTAGACCTTTACAGAAAACGTTTGCCGACCCCTGTCTAGACTATAAGCACCTGAGGACAAGGATTGTCTGTTATTTGATGTGTATTCCAAGTTTCCAGAAAAGTTCCTTACAGGGGGTGTAGGGGATGTGACGAAGGTGGGGAAAGAATGCCTGAATCATAGTAGTTGATTTCTTTTGTTACTAATCTTATGCATTGGCAGTTAAATATGTAAACTAACTAAAATTTAAGCAATGCTAAATCTTAAAAGAAAAGAATTACTACTTTTAAGCACAAGTATTAAGTCCATTAATAAACTATGAACTTGTTTGCCATTGATTTCCATATAAAGGCATTTCAGTTGCAGTTAAAGTAGGAGCATAAGGAGAATCGTCACACAGCAGAAGTACTCACTGCAGATTTCTAGGCGCCTGCAAGAACACCTAATATAATTTCCTGTGTTCATTACCTTTGCATTTATATTTATCTGGGCCTCTAAAATTATGCTCAAGAAAAAACTTGCTCTTTTAACTAACTGCCCACATTAAAACAATTAGAGGATTCTTCTACCTATGATGCTACACATGATTATGAATAACAATGGCTTTGATTTGCGTTTTAGACCATCCAGCACGAGGTATTCATACAGAGACTTGTACAGAATGTCCACCTACTTTCAGTAACAAGAAAGATCAAATATCAGAAAGTCCAACAGAAGCCACAGAAGTTGGTAATTTATTAGATAATTTTAACAGTGTAATTGTGTAGTTAATGCTGGCAAGAATGAAAAAAAGTTATTTGCCATCATTCCAGAATTTCCTTAAGGCAAAGTTTATCTTTGTGCTATGATTTATTCAGGTTCTTAAATGGCACTTGCCAAGAATAAAACATGTACTGTCCAAGTTGCTTGGAATTAATTATGAAACAAATGAACTAATTTATTCTGTTTCATACTGAGGTTAAAAACTAAAATATAAAAAACTGCAGCGTGTAAACAAATCTTTCTTTTGAGTTGGAAAGACTAAAATATCTTAGCTGTTTTTCTTACATTTTGATAGAATTGATTTTATTTTTATAAAAGAAGCAATTATTTTCAACTACCCAGAACAAATTAAGAGTTGGTTTGTGTTTGTAGAGATTTGTTTAGTTTAAGTTCTAAATTTCCATATGGAAATTTATTTGTTCCAGAAAATAAGAATGTCTACAGACATGAGCTTAATAGTGTAAAAATATTTCTGAACACTAGAGAATTATTGTGGTATTTTGATTATAGGTTTTGGTAATCGCTGTGGAAAACCCAAAGGACCAAGAGATCCACCTTCAGAATGGACATGATTCAGGGAACTAAAAGACACTTTAAATTATACTGGAAAATTCAAGTGCCACTGAAAGCCAGATTTATAGTATTCCATCTTAAAAATGTGGGACTAACAGCAGTGTAGATTGTTACCTTAGTGTTTTTTGCTGGGACCATCTACCTGCCTTATATTACACTTAGGAAAAAGTATTACATACGGTTTATTTTGTAACTTCAAGTATTATTGCCTTAATGTCTCTTAACCCTGTTACACGCTGCTTGTAGACATGTTAATATAAGTAATACTTTTATGATAAATTGAGTTTAAGGACTACTCTTTTGCTAATGTTTTATCATGTATGCATTATTTTGTATATGTACAGGGCAAGTAGGTATATAATTTGATAAAGTTACAGTCATAAAATATTATTAACAGAAGATGTAAGAAATTTCTGCATGGTCTAAATCTTTGTGTACCTTATTTGTAAATTATTTGCCCTGAAGTTTTAGAAAATAGTTTCTGAATTTTAAAATTGCTGGATTCATGCAGCCAGCATTACAGGTTATCAGAGATCAAAGATTGTAATAATAATACATTTTGTAAATTGTAAGCAAAAAGTTATTTTTATATTATATACTGTCTAATTGTCCATCCTAATTGTCCTTGTTTTCATCTAGTTATGGAGATTCAGTAAGTGCCTTGGAACAATATTGAATTCTCTTAGCTCGTGTGTGTTACTTTAATATTTGAACTCAACTGGGATTAGAAGACTATCAGAATATATGTATGTTTCAGGATATTTGACCTGCCATTAAAAAGACAAAAACAATTTTACAGTGCCTACTTGTTTTGGTTTTTCGTTCCTCTTTTGTGGGAAATTAGACTTAATATCCACCTTCCTCCCAGCTCAGTCTTATCTTTAAGTCATGAGTATGAATGGGGTTTAATTTCTTAATTATGGAATAGGGAGCACCTTCTGCAGAAATATGGCTTTGCAGTTCTAAATACTTATCCTGGAGTCAGCCCTAGGCATCCTTCTTAGCCTTCTCGTTATTGCCTACTGGGATGCCAGGAAAAAACCAAACAAAGGTGCAGTTGGGAAAAGGGAACTGGTTTCTTCCCATCCTGCACTGGAGCAGAGGTCCTTTCCGTAAGTACCAAGTTTGAATTTTGACATCATTGATCAAAGCTGATAGACATCTGTATTTTCCCTCTGCATATAAAAGAGGGAAGAAATTATGAGACTAAAGTGAGATAAAGTAATCGTATATGAATAGAAAGAGGATTGTTGTGGAAGAGAAAATAATACTGTGATTTCATGTTGAAAAATTTATAAAGCTCATTGGTCTTAGAATTTCACATTTTTCTCATATATTTGTTCAAAAAATGTGAATACAGTGGACCCTGGACAGTCATAAGATACAAACACCTCTACAGCATATCATTTTCTTAATAAAATTTAAACTGAAATAAAGTATAACTGAAAAAAAATTTAGTCTCCATACACTTTATGATTTGTATAATATGGCACTAAAATCATTTGTAAAGATTTTTTTTCTTGGTAAGGAGTTGCTTTGGAACTCCTTCATTGAAGTATACATGTATTCAGAAGGGTGCAAAAAGCATATTAACCATCACAAAGTATACACTCCTCTGAGTGTGACCACCCCTAGGTCAAGCAGTAGAACAGGACCAGCCACTGAGAAGCTTCCCCTTGGGCTTCTAAGATTTGTTCATTATTATATGTGTAGCAGTTGCTTGTTCATTTTTCATTGCTAGAGTTTTGCATTGTATGAATATACCACAGTTTGTTCATTCTGCTACTAATAGACATTTGGGTTGTTTTTGGCTTGGGAAAATTACAAATTTTGTTGCTACAAACATTTTAAAATGTGTTTTGGTACACTTATATATATAAATCTGTTGGGTATATATCCAGGAGTGCAATTTTTGGATTATAGAGTATGCACATATACATTCAGCTTTGTAGATATTGCCAAACAATTTTCCAAAGTGGTGGTTCTGATTGTTAACATATTTCCCTCCTGACTAATGAGGTTGAGCACATTCTCATGTGCTTATGACCATGTGGATATTCATTTTTGTGAAGGACCTGTTCAAGTCTCAAGCATATACTGTTTGGCAGTATCTACTAAAGCTGAGTATGCACATATCCTATCATCTGGCAACTTTGCACCTGTTTTTCTATTTAGTTGTTTGTCTTTTTCTTATTGATTTGTTGGAATTATTTATATATTCCATGTGTGTTTGCCTGTGCTTTGCCTTTTCACTCTACTAATGGTGTTTTTTTGTTTGTTTGTTTTGATAAACAGAAGTTCCTGAATTTAATTAAATCCAATTTATCAATCTTTTATAATTACTCCTTTTTGGTGTCCTCTTTTAGAAATCTTTGCCCACCCCAAGATCACAAAGATATTCTTTAGTTTTCTAGAAGCTTTATTTTTTATTTATATTTTTATGTTATGTTTTTATCTAAAGCTACAGAATTAATTTTTTTGTATAGAGTGTGAGGTAGATTTCTTTTTCCTTTTATGAATCACCAGTTAATGTCCTTCCTCCATTAAATATATAGTCTTGTCATATGTTATATATTCATTGATCTGAGTCAATTACTAGATTTTTTTTTTCTTTCTGTTCCATTGCCTATCTTTATAATGTTTTAAATTCTGCCTTTTTCCACCTTTAGCTTTCTCCCAGTGATTTTTGTATTGCCTAGAACAATCAATAAAGTTACTCATTTTTATTTTTCTATATAAAGCATATAATAAATAAGGTCATTTGTATCTGAGATAAACCACTGGCAAATTTATCCTGCTACTTTATCCAAATCCTCTCCCTTACAGCTAATGCTACAAAGACCTTTAATCTTTACTTTTCCATCCTAACACTATCAGTTACCTTTCTTTTGGAGCAATTTTTCACAAATAGTATTTTTTACTCTAGTAGTTTTCACTTTATGGACATTTTCTCCTAATATTGGTAAACAGAGAGCAGTAAAGCCATAGTCATGTCAGTGCTGAGCTAGGCTCAGTCATAAGCTAAGTGACTTCCTCTCAGGTAACAGCCTCGTAGGACATGTGGTTAAGTTTTTGCCTGAGCAAATTTACATAACTGTATGTCCTAAACCCCTGTGGTCACTTCAAATAGCTGAAACTATGAAATTATTTTTTTTATTTTATTGTTTAAAACATTTTTTAATGCCATTGCCTGTGTCAATTTTTAACTTAAGTATAATTGACTTACAATATTATATTAGTTTCAGGTGTACAACATAGTGATCCAATATTATTATACATTATAAAATTATCACCACGATAAGTCTAGTTACCATCTGTAATCATACCAAGTTACTACAATATTATTGAACTGTATTCCCTGTGCTGTACATGACATCCCTGTGACTCATTTATAACTGGAAGTTTGTACCTCTTAATCTCCACCGATTTCAGTCATCCCCCCCAACCCCCTTTCCCTGTGGCAACCACCAGTTTGTTCTATGAATCTGTTTCTGTTTTGTTAGGTTTGTTCGTTTGTTTTGTTTTTTAGATTCCACATATAAGTGAAGTTGTACAGCATTTGTTTTTCTCTGTCTGACTTAGCATAATACACTCTAGTTCCATGCATGTTGTTGCAAATGGCAAATTTTCATTCTTTTTCATGGCCGAGTAATATATATTCATCATATGTATATGCCACATCTTCTTTATCCATTTGTCTATTAATGGGCACATAGTTAAACTAAAAAGAGACGATTTTGTGCTAAATGAGAAGGGAAGCAATAAAAATAATGCAATTTGCAATCTGAAGCTTTTGAGAGAAATTCAAGTGAAGAATGACATCTTAAGTATACTTAGTCTTAAAATGTGTTCTGATTATAATATTTTTGTTGAAGTACATTTCTGGTGGCCTTGATTGCAATCTGTGAAGTCATTCTAATTTAATCCTAAATATAGAATTAAATTTAATTAAATCACTGTTGCGCTAGTTTTGGAAAAGTTTTTGCTGTTTTTGTTTTCTTACACAGATGTCTCCTAATTGCCTGCTTTTAGTGACGTTATTTTAGGTATCAAAAGTTCACATTCACATTTAATAGCTTTCTAAATAATCAGATGTGAATTAATTTCAGTTTTTTAATACTCTATTCTCCAATTTTAGATCTTTGTTACACAGCTCTTAAAGGCCAGAAGCTCGTATTTTCAATTCTGGCAGATAGGGAATTGTGAAAACTTTAACAAAAATTTTGGCACATAACCATTCAATATATTGTGCTAAAAGTAGCTCTAGTTTTGAATATAAACTGTATTTTCTTAACAGATTTGCTGCAGTCTGTTTCCCCCGCTATTTGTCTTTAAGGTGCACAAATCTTGCATGATATGCAGATGACCAATTAGATCGTGAACAATTTAATCAGTGAAAAGCAGCTACGATTGGGTAGCTCAAGAAGATGTGTCTCAGTGTTTTAAACTACAACAAATCTGGGCTTTGTTGAGTTAGTGGGGGAAGGGAATTCCAAAGATTCCAACCATTTTTCATTTTTTAGAGATAAGATGGCCTATGTACTATAATTGTGATTTAATGTAATAGTATTTGTGACTTAACTCTTGCCAACATTTCAGCAAGAACATATTCTTTGGCTACTACAGATTTATACCCAAATAGCCAAACATTAAACAGAAAAGTAGTTCTAAATTTCTCCTTAAAACATTGTTTTCCTGACTGAAAAAAATTTTAGTAGGATTAAGTTTATAGTAAGTACACAAATGTACAATACATCTGTGATATTTTAAAGTATTGTGGTTTTTAAATTTTAGCTTTATCAACTTATATGTAAACCTGTTAGAATATTTCCAATACTTCCTAAAACTAAAATGTGAGAAAGCATTAAATAATTTACTGTATTAAATATAAAATCTAAGTATTTAGCATTTCTCATTGTATTTGAATTAATTATATAATAACATTTTCATGCAGCTTCTATGCAAAAAATTTTAAATACCAATCTGGGCACACTACATATATTGTATAATTTGAAATATGTAGAGATTAGCTGAGATTAACATTAGAAAGCCATTTTTATTTCTTTTTCTGACCACACTGCGCCTTGCGGCTTGCAGGATCTTAGTTCCCCGACCAGGGACTGAACCCGGGCCTCCACAGTGAAAGCACTGAGTCCTAACCACCAGGGAATTCCCTAGAAAAACATTTTTTAAATTAAAATTATATATGTACACATTTTATTGTTTCAGAAAGGTAAAAGGAAGTTTATAGGAAGTTGACTATTGCCATTCAGAATAACAAAGTATTCTTGGCATCTTTTCAATCCAAAGATTGAAAATGGATTGATCCATTTTAATATTATTTCATCTGTCAATATCGATTTCCATGTAACAGAAATAAAGTAAAATTTATATGTAGAAATTTTACATTTAGACTTTGCTTTCGTGTGAATTCAGTTGAATTTAGGGCCAAAGGCTTTTGAAAGTTGGATTCTTTGACATTGATAGCTTTTAGCAGTTTCAGTGGCTGTAGAGGTGGGACATCATGGAACTCTTCCCCATTCTGTCAGAAGGGGGCAGCAAAGCAAGCCAAGAGGAAATTTATAGGTACCAAAAAAAAAAAAAAAAAAAAGTCGGAAAGGCACTCAAGAAAATTTAGAAAGCTATAGCCCAAAAGCTTCTTGGGGTGGCTTCACTATTTTAGAGTGTTTGTGAAGTCCCTAATGCCAAGTGCCCCCCTTTGCAAGAGTCATATGCAGATCTTAAGGCATCAATACACCTCATGCAGACTCAGGCCTATCTAATAAAAATTATTAACCTTGCGGAATGCTTACCAAGTGCCAAGCCTTCTGCTTATCTCTGAATACATTATCTTTCTTAATCTTCACAAAAACTTTGCCAGATGGACATCCCTGTTTTATGGATGAATCTGCAGAATACAGACTTCAGATAATTTAAACTCACACAAAGTAGCAAAGCCAGAATTTAAACCTAGCTCCTGTTACAAAATCCTTGCACTTAATTACTGACACTACTATATGCCCTAGTTTTCAGAGAAGCTAGGAGTGTAGGCTTTAGCAGGCAAGAAACGTGTGTGCTAGTTAACTGACTAGTTACTTAAGTCAAATGTCACTAATATGCTTTAAAATACATGGCTTGAAAACTGATGAAGGGAACTTCCCTGGCGGTCCAGTGGGTGGGACTCCATGCTTCCACTGCAGGGGGCGTGGGTGCAATCCCTGGTCAGGGAGCGAAGATCCCATGTGGCACATGGCGTAGACAAAAAAAGAGGAAAAATAAATGCTAAAGAAAACTGATGAAGGCCATCTGCATGCTTTTCCTTGGTATCTCTGTTTACTTCCTATCCTGCAGTAAATTTCTAGGGCACAAGTATGGGACAGAAGTCAGAATCGGAATTTTACCAACTTGGTCAATTTTAATTTTATAGTTAAAACTTGGTAAGCTATTGTGGCAGGTTGGAAATCATGGCCACAATATTTTCAGCTCCTCCCATCAAGGTGGAGTTTGTTTTCTAGTATCTGGGCTGGCCTTCTGCTTTGCTTTGACCAATCAAATGCAGCAGATGTGTTTCTAGGCTGACTCTTTGTGTAGACCTTAAGAGGACAGGCTGCTTCAGTCTCTTGGGTCCCTGCTGGCATGTAAAGTAGCAGGATACAAAATTAATGCACAGAAATCTTTTGCATTCCTATACACTAATGATGAAAAATCTGAAAGAGAAATTAAGGAAACACCCCAATTTACCACTGCAACAAAAAGAATAAAAACCTAGGAATAAACCTACCTAAGGAGACAAAAGACCTGTATGCAGAAAACTATAAGACAATGATGAAAGAAATTAAAGATGATACAAACAGATGGAGAGATATACCATGTTTTTGGATGGAAGAATCAACATCGTGAAAATGACTATACTACCCAAAGCAATCTACAGATTCAATGCAATCCCTATCAAACTACCAATGGCGTTTTTCACAGAACTAGAACAAAAAACTTCACAATTTGTTTGGAAACACAAAAGACTCCGAATAGCCAAGGCAATCTTGAGAAAAAAAAACGGAGCTGGAGGAATCAGGTTCCTGGATTTCAGACTATACTACAAAAGCTACAGTAATGAAGACAGTATGGTACTGGCACAAAAACAGAAATATAGGTGAATGGAACAGGATAGAAAGCCCAGAGATAAACCCATGCACATATGGTCACCTTATTTTTGATAAAGGAGGCAAGAATATACATGGAGAAAAGACAGCCTCTTCAATAAGTGGTGCTGGGAAAACTGGACAGCTACATGTAAAAGAATGAAATTAGAACACTTCCTAACACCATATACAAAAATAAACTCAAAATGGATTAAAGACCTAAACGTAATAAGGCCAGACACTATAAAACTCTTAGAGGAAAACATAGGCAGAACACTCTATGACATACATCACAGCAAGATCCTTTTTAACCCACCTCCTGGAGAAATGGAAATAAAAACAAAAATAAACAAATAGGACCAATGAAACTTAAAAGTTTTTGCACAGCAAAGGAAACCATAAACAAGACGAAAAGACAGCCCTCAGAATGGGAGAAAATATTTGCAAATGAAGCAACTGACAAAGGATTAATCTCCAAAATTTACAAGCAGCTCATGCAGCTCAATAGCAATAAAACAAACAACCCAATCCAAAAATGTGCAGAAGACCTAAATAGACATTTCTCCAAAGAAGATATACAGATTGCCAACAAACACATGAGAGAATGCTCAACATCACTAATCATTAGTGAAATGCAAATCAAAACTACAATGAGGTATCATCTCACACCAGTCAGAATGGCCATCATCAAAAAATCTACAAACAATACATGCTGGAGAGGATGTGGAGAAAAGGGAACCCTCTTGCACTGTTGGTGGGAATATAAATTGATACAGCCACTATGGAGAACAGTATGGAGGTTCCTTAAAAAACTAAAAATAGAACTACCATATGACCCAGCAATCCCACTAGTGGGCATATACCCTGAGAAAACCATAATTCAAAAAGAGTCATGTACCACAATGTTCACTGCAGCTCTATTTACAATAGCCAGGACATGGAAGCAACCTAAGTGTCCATCGACAGATGAATGGATAAAGAAATGTGGCACATATATACAATGGAATATTACTCAGCCATGAAAAGAAATGAAACTGAGTTATTTGTAGTGAGGTGGATGGACCTAGAGACTGTCATACAGAGTGAAGTAAGTCAGAAAGAGAAAAACAAATACCGTATGCTAACACATATATATGGAATCTAAAGGGAAAGAAAGTGGTTCTGAAGAACCTAGGGGCAGGACAGGAATAAAGACGCAGACGTAGAGAATGGACTTGAGGACACGGGGAGGGGGAAGGGTAAGCTGGGACGAAGTGAGAGAGTGGCATGGACATATATACACTACCAAATGTAAAACGGATAGCTAGTGGGAAGCAGCCGCATAGCACAGGGAGATCAGCTCTGTGCTTTGTGACCACCTAGAGGGGTGGGATAGGGAGGGTGGGAGGGAGATGCAAGAGGGAGGAGATATGGGGATATATGTATATGTATAGCTGATTCACTTTGTTATAAAGCAGAAAAAAAGACACCATTGTAAAGCAATTATACTCTAATAAAGGTGTTAAAAAAATGTAATGATATCCATTTCTAAGAACATGAAAACATGATTTAAAAATCACTGTATTCTACAATGGAATATTAGCCAGAAGAAAGAATGAAATAATGTCATTTGCAGCAACATGGATGAACCTAGAGATAATCATTCTAAGTGAAGCAAGTCAGACAGAGAAAGACAAATGTATGACATCACTTATATGTGGAATCTAAAAAAAGGATGCAAATGAACTTATTTACAAAACAAAAATAGACTCACAGACATAGAAAACAAACTTCTTGTT
Organism: Balaenoptera musculus; assembly: GCF_009873245.2. Taxonomy (NCBI): domain Eukaryota; kingdom Metazoa; phylum Chordata; class Mammalia; order Artiodactyla; family Balaenopteridae; genus Balaenoptera; species Balaenoptera musculus. Next base: position 86,986,536 of record NC_045793.1, on the reverse strand, counting down.
ACCAAAGGGGAAAGTGGAGGGAGGGATAATTAGGAATTTGGGATTAACCAATACACACTACTATATATAAAATAGATAAACAACAAGGACCTACTGTATAGCACTACAGCACAAGGAATTATATTCAATATCTTGTAATAGCCTATAATGGAAAATAAGCTGAAAAAGAATATACATATATATATATATATATATATATATATATACACACACACACACATGACTGAATCACTTTGCTATATACTTGAAACATTGCAAATCAATGACAGTTTAAAAAAAAATCACTGTATTCTAAATAAAATATCTTTTGGCCTAAGGCAGTGTTTCTGAAACTTTTTTTTATTATTGCCCTCCCTGTACAGGAGAAAATTTAAATTAAATTTAAATTCTCCCTAGTGAGAGAAATAAGGAATAAGATTTTGTTGGGTAGAGTTGAGTTTTGAAGGGGCACAAGCCACTGCCATATCTAAGGGTCTTTTTGCCTCCAAGAACAAAGTTTCAGAATGCATGGTATAAGCCCATTAACAGAAAACTGTAAATTCAAGATTCTGCCCAACTAGTTTTAGACGCACTGATGGGCCAGGTGTCATCCCCTTGGCTATGTCTGAAAATATCAAGACTCTCAATGTGCTTCTCACCCTTAGCTCACCCTGCTGGGAGTGTGTTTTGGGTTTTTCCTCATCTTTAAAATGAGACAGTAGTTTCACGCTCTCTCATAGTTTTAGGGACAAGGGAAAAATTTGAAAATATTTTGAACATTCAATCTAATGTTTACTTTATGGAATCTAACAAATCTGTTTTCTTGAAAGGATATATCTGATAATTTGCCTTACCCATTAATTAGCTGAGATGCCTAATGGTGTTCCTTCCCTGAAAGACTCTCTGCCTCCTTGTTCCTTCTTAAACATACTAAGTGTACTTTAAAACAGATACTTGTTTTTATCCACTTCCAGAAAGGCTGTAATAGGTGTTTCCCTTAATGAACACCATAATTTCCTTTTACCAAAGGATTGTTACAAGGATTAAATTATTTAACATACATAAAATGCCTAGCACAATAAACTTTCTCTTTAGTATAAAACACACGGACTTCCCTGGTGGCACAGTGGTTAAGAATCCGCCTGCCAATGCAGAGACACGGGTTCGAGCCCTGGTTCGGTAAGGTCCCACATGCCACGGAGCAACTAAGTCCGTGCACCACAACTGCTGAGCCCGCGCGCCTAGAGCCCGTGCTCCGCAACAAAGAGAAGCCACCACAATGAGAAGCCCGCGCACCGCAACGAAGAGTAGCCCCTGCTCGCTGCAACTAGAGAAAGCCCCCATGCAGCAACGAAGACCCAATACAGCAAATAAATAAGTAAATAAATAAATAAATAAAACACGAAGCCATAAATTATGAAAGAAACAATATATAACCAACTGAAAAGCAAACAGCTTATTGTCTAAGTGACTGAAACTATTGTTGACATAACCACAATACCATTATCGCATCTAAAAAAATTAACAGTTCTTTAATATGATCAATTTTCCACATATTATACATGTTCAAATTTCCGAGAGTCTCATAAAATGTTTTTGACAATTGTTTTGTTTGAATCAAGATCCATACAAGATTCACACACTGCATTTACTTGATACACCTATTAAATTTCTTAATTTTAGGTTCCCCTCCCTTTTTTTCCCCTTGCCACTTATTTGTTGAACTGTGTCATTTGTCCTATGAAGTTCCCCACACTGGACTTTGCTAACTGCATCCCTGTGGTGGTGTTAACATGTGCCTCTATCCCTCTATTTCTTGTAAACTTGATAGTTGGATCTGGTGGCTTTCTCAGATTCAGGTTTGATGTTTTGGGCAAGAAGGCTTCATAGGTGCTGCCATTTACTCATCACACCCAGCGGAAGGGCTATAGTGTTTAGTAATGTAGACACTCAATGGTAATGTTGATCAGTGAGTGCTGTCAGGCTGACTTGTTCATCAAAAAGTCTCCAACAGTCTTTCATTTAACGCCACCCTCTTCTTAACATGCCTTCTTGGGCTTTAGTATCTAGAAGGCTAAAAATGCATTTCTCAAATTCCCTTGCAGCTAGAGCTATTGATGTGATATAAATTCCACCACTAGAGGCACTTGTGTATAGTGAACTAAGTAGGGGAGGGGCAGGTTATGAGGCATCTTCGTGACAGGGTGTATTGTAGTGAAGGACATGTGGCTGTGGAACCAGTGGCTTCCCCATTCAACAGGTGGCCTTCGAGAATGGCCTGAACAACAGTCCCTTGACAGCTCGGTTCTATAGCCTGGATTTGTGAGTCACTCCTGAAGCTTAGCCCGCAGGCTGTTTTCTCAACCCTGCCAACCATTTGTAATAGACCATGTAATAAATCCCTTTTGGCTTAAATTACTGAAGAGTGGATTTTGTTCTCTGCTTTGAACCCTGACCAATACAGCTCCTCTAAGAAAAAGTATTTTCAGCAGTTGTCAAACAGTTGCCTCTCTGATTTTATTTTAAAAAGTGAATTTATTAATAGTTAAACTTGTTAATAATTGCCTGAGTATGTAAAATAGATATTCTAGGAAGATATACCTTTTTAAAACAAAAAAATCATATAGCAATTTCACATTCCCATTGTATAAACTTTCTAAAAAGAAACACGTAAGTGCTTTTCCCCCCCAGTTTTATTGAGAAATAATTGACATACATTGCTGTACCAGTTTAAGGCATACAGCATGATGGCTTGATTTACATATATTGTGAAACGATCACCACAATAGGTTCAAGTGACATCTATCACCTCATAGATTCAATAAAAAGAAAAAAATTTTCTCCTTGAGATGAGAGCTCTTAGGAGAGCTCTTAGATGAGACTCTCGTAACAACTTTCCTGTATGTCATACAGCAGTGTCATCTATAGTCATCATGTTGTACAGCGCATCCCTAGTACTTAGTTATCTTATAACTGAAAGTTTGTACCTTTTGACCACCTTCCTCCAATTCCCCCTCCCCCCAGTGTTTTTAAAAAACATTTAAAAATTAATCCATGTTAAGAAAATTAATCCATGTCCATTAATGAAGACAATTTTATTAAAAGGTAATTTAAATATTGTCTTCACAAAATTTTAATTCCATAATGTGAACTAAAAAGTATAAATCTTCAGAGTCTAGTAAAGAGATTTTTATTCAATATTTTACTACATAAATGTTCAAACACAGAGAAGTTGAAAGAATTATACCATGACCTATCCAGTAACCTAATTATACGTATACCTGTCACCTGGACTCTACAGTTAACATTGTTATATTTGCTTTATTACATACCTAACCATCTAGGCATCCCTCTATCATACATTAATCCATCTTATTTTTTGATACATTTCAAAGTAAGCTGCAAACATGAGTACACTTCAGGCCTAAATACTTCGGCATAACAAAAGGATTTTTTTTTCCAGATATAGTATTTGGCCACTGAAGGGCTTCCAAATGACATAAAATGCATTAGAAAGTAAACTAGTCTATAGTGTCCTGAATTGTCAAGTCCTGGCGAAGATCTAGGGAAGGAGTTGCACGGAGTGTAAATGGCATCAATCAGAGTGAGAGACTCAATCTGAAATCTAGCAAGATTGCAACACTCTCTGCCTTTACCCTCAGAACTCTCCTCCTCATTTTACAGTTACTTTAATTATAAAAGAGAAAATACATAACTGGCCCCTCTCCCCCTCAAATGATTTGTGCTATTGAAGGTAGCAATTCTAAATTTAGATCAGAATCTCAGAAAACTTGATGGAAATCAAGATGTTATATTTGCAGAAATGAGCTGGCTTCATGAACTCAATGTTAATTTGGTTATTGTTACTCTCCATGAGGGCAGGGGCTTAGTGTGTTTTATTATTTATCCCCAGCACGTAGAACACTGCCTGGCACATACTAGTTAGTGTTCAATACATATTCACTGAAGGAAGGAGGGAATTCAAGTGCTTGATTCCAAACATAATCTTCACATATTTCATGCCATTACTAATGAAAGAAGTTTTTCTAAAATAAAAATAAGTCTTAACATAAAAATAAGAGCATGGGTTGGTTACCTAGAGCTGGAGCTGCAATTACACAGAAGGGACCATGTTTTCCATACGTGCAGCAGGAACCTCAGCACCAGCCTACCGTGCACCCGCCGCTGAGGCTCAGCTGACTTGTGGGGCAGGTTGTGCCAAAGCCCATGGCTGGGCAGAAGCAGCACTGCCTTCTTTTCGTTTTTTTTACTTTTTAGTCTTTACTGAATTTATTACAATATTGCTTCTGTTTTCTGTTTTGGTTTTTTGGCCCTGAGGCATGTGGGATCTTAGCTCCCTGACCAGGGATCGAACCTGCAGCCCCTGCACTGGAAGGCGATGTCTTAACCACGGGACGGCCGGGGAAGTCCCAGCCCTGCCTTCTGATGGGGACCACAGGAAAACTTCCCAGAACTGTTCGGGCACTTTGCAAACACACCCTGGGACTGCCCAGAAACAAATGCGAAGTTTGTCTGTAAATCAGTGGGGGCAAGAGTCAGTGGAATTTGAATCATTACTGTTGATGTTACTCTCCTCTTGTACCTTCAGACTGGTGATACCTGAGGAAATTTAAATGTGCTACAATGTTAAAATTACCTTTTTAAGGTGATAATTTTCTTTGAGATTTCCTTGGCCTGGAAGAGCATTTCCATATTCAGCACAAGTTCATCAAGCTAGCACACATCTCAACAGCTACTGTGAGATTTTTTTAAAATATATTTTTGTCTCTTCAAGAGAATGAGAGACATTATTTTTTATTGTGTCTGTATAGAGAGCAACATAAACAATAATTTCAAATCTATCAGTTTTCCTGTTAGAGATCACAATGGCGGCCTACCTAGATGGGAATCAAGGGACCAGCAAATTAGAAAGATTTAAAAACCAGAAGAACACCTTGTATTTTATACTCAACATAGGTATAGAGAGAAATTTTTATGCCATAAGCTATAAAAGGTTAAATGTCCAAAGCAATGTCCTGCTACAGCTAGTGCTACCCTCTCACTAAATAAACATATGCTCTGCAGGTCCCCACAAGACTTTCAAACAGCCCAGTGATGACTGTCATTAAAACATACCTAAGAGAAATCACATTCTTCCAAGTGAGACATCAGAGGCTCCCTGCCACTTGGTAGAATGTGATGAATTCAAGCACTGGATATTGGTGTAAGGTGGTTGACTGAGACCAAATATTCATTTGCTTTTTCTCAGAATGTTGCTTCTCTATGTCAAGGTTTCCACTAGCCACTGGTACATTCAGATAAATAAGAAACATGCAGTGAGCGACACTTTCATAAGGGTAAATGTACCCAATTGAATTGAATTTTCTTTTTCTCTGTCTTTATGACTTTCCTATTTATTTTGGTGTTAAGATGTCCTTTTTGTTAGTAGTGGTGATGAATGATAGTTTTATATTTTCTTGCACTTACCTTGGCAAAAATGAAAGTAAGAAACTCCATGTTAGTCTCCAAAATTATCTTGAAAATTTAACTGTACATGAAAGTCCAATGTCTAGAAAAACCAAAAAGTCTCTTCCAAAATAAGATTCTGCAATGCAAAAAATAAATAAAATAATCAACAACTCTATGAATTCATTTTCCCTATTCAGGTGTTGGACATGAAACTGAACAAGTTGAAAATATTGGTTGGTAGGGCAGGAATTCCCCCATTCTCAGCCCCCTAAAGCATCTCAAATTCCCTCAAGGAATGTAATAAAATTAACTAATACAAGATAGCTTCTGAAGTCAACTGCCTAAAGTTTAATTCTTAGCTCTAACATTTACCAACTGTATTATCTTGGTCAAATTACTTAACCCACTCTGTGCCTTGATTTCCTTATTCACAGAACGGAGATAATAATAGTATCTACATCATAGGGCTGTTGTGAAGATTAAATCAGGTAATCCATGTAAAGATTTCATCATCACTTTTTCATCATCCTAAACTGAAATTCTGTACCTATTAAACAATAACTACCCATTACCCCTTCCCCCCAGCCCCCGGTGAACACTATTCTACTTTTCATCTCTATGAATTTGACTAATCCAGGCACCTTATGTAAGTGAAGTCATACAGTATTTGCCTTTTGTGCCTGGCTTATTTCACTTAGCACAAAGTTTCCAAGGTTTACTCATGTTGTAGCAGGTATCAGAACTTCACTCCTTTTTAAGGTTAATAATACTCACTTCTATGGAAATACCACATTTTGTTCGTCCATTCATTTATCAATAAACATTTAGGTTGTTTCCACCTTTTGGCTATTGTCACATTACATATTCTTAATAAATTACTTGAATTATTTATTAAGTTATAATTTACTACTTTTGGGAGGATCTTATATGCAAGCCACAAACTCAAGCAAGAATTTGCTCTGAGTTTCACATCTCATCACCCCCAAGTAATTGGATTGTGCTGATAAAATTACTGTGATAGCTCTTAGTAATTCGTCTTTGTGCAATATCATTGCAAGTCACTTAAGCTCTCTCAATTTCATCATTTGTAGAATAAGAACAATAGACACCAAAAGCAAAAGCCACAAAAGCAAAAATAAATTCAAGTGGGACTACATCAAACTAAAAAACTTCTGCACAGCAAAGGAAACCATCAACAAAATGAAAAGGCAACCTACTGAATGGGAGAATATATTTGCAAATCATATATCAGATAAGGGGTTAATATCCAAAATATATAATGAACTCATATATCAGAAAACAAATAATCCAATTAAAAACTGGGTAGCTGATATGAACAAGCATTTTTCCAAAGACATATGGATGGTCAGCAGGTACATGAAAAGATGCTCTACATCATTAATTATCAGGCGAATGCAAATCAAAACCACAATGAGATATCACCTCACACATGTCAGAATGGGTATTATCAAAAGGACTCAAGATGTAGAGAAAAGGGAACCCTTCTGCATTGTTCAGGGGAATGTAAATTGGTGCAACTGCTATGGAAAACAGTATTTAGATTCCTAAAAAAATTAAGAATAAAACTATCATATGATACAGAAATTCTACTTCTGGGCATTTACCTAGAGAAAATGGACTAATTCAAAAAGATAAAGGCACCCCATTCATTGCAGCCTTATTTACAATAACCAAGATATGGAAACAACCTGAGTGTCCACTGATGGATGAATGGATAAAGAAATTGTGGTATATATATATATATATATATATATATACACACACACACACACACACACACACACACACACACACACACACACACAATGGAATATTATTCAGCCCTAAGAAAAGAATGGAATTGTACCATTTGCAACAACATGGATGGACTTCTAGTGCATTATGCTAAGTGAAATAGTGAGATGTCAGACAGAAAAAGACAAATACTGTATGATCTTTTTAAAATGTGGAATCTAAAATATGTATATAAAGCTAAGCTTATAGATACAGAGAATAGATTGGTGGTTGCCAGAGGTAGGGGAGTGTGAGGTGAAAGAAATGGGTGAACTGCTTTTTAAATTTTTTTTTGGCCACGCCATGCGTCTTGCAAGATCTCAGTTCCCCGACCAGGGATTGATCCCAGGACACTGCAGTGAAAGCCCCAACCACTGGACCACCAGAGAAGAACAATACAGGTATCTGCTTTATAGGGCTGTTATAATACATGCAAAGCACCTAGAATAGTAAGTACTGTATAAATTTATGCACTGTATGACTGTATAAATGTAGTTTTTGTTATTATCAATTTGTCAGTTCAGTTATTTCAGGTACAATGAAAAATGCTGGCTGCCCACCCAGTGTCCATTTTGCTCCTCCTCCTTCCTAACAGCTCCTTTGTTCAAATACCTACCCCTTGTCCTTGTATCTCAAGAGATTTAGAGATGCTAGCCAAATTTCCAGCTCCACGGAACTTATGTTAGCCAATAAAAATCCTATGGTTTAGGCCAGTTGGTGTGTTTACTTATTCATATCACTTGCAGCTGAAAGCATCCTAATTGACACAGATCAATCTTAACTTCCAAAGAGAATTCTAATACTAGACTGATTTCTGGTATTGAAGTTGGAAAGACAGGTCCATGGAAAGGGGAAAAAAGAAAAAAAAAAAGGATGAAAAAATGCGAAGGATGTGATTCTTAGATTACGTATTCAACAAATATCAAATGTATATCATCACCCAAAGATTACAAAAAAAAAATTTTTTTTAAGAATGGCAAGAGCTAAAGGATGAATGAAGCAGAGTTCTAAAAATGTTAAAATCGTACCAGAATGAGGAATATCACACATTTCTACTTCACTGTGAAAAGTAATAATCAGCTAAATGAAGGAGAGAACATGCAGTTCTCCATCTCTGTAGACAGAAGTGAGATTTATCTGGATGTAATTATTAGCATAAGGGGTACAGAGATAGTATGAAGTTCAAGCGGAAAGTAACTTGACCATTACATAACTTCTTAGGGAGTAAGTATTGGGTTGGCCAAAAAGTTCATTTGGGTTTTTCCATAAGATATTACAAAAAACTGAACAAACTTTTTTGGCCAACCCAATAATATACCACAATCATTGCTATTTAACTTGCCCCTGGCTAACTCATTATTATGAAAAAATGTCTTAAGTTTTCTCATTCTACTCTGTTGTACAATAAACAATTTCTCTGGTCTTTGTTCTGAGTTCCCATCACCTGGCCTCTAAAGCTTTTGGAATTTTCTGAATGATAAGAGTATCTTTGTTATTCATGAGTCCCTTGGATCACATCTGATTTTATGCTAATGACATGGCTCAGGATGGGGCCTGGTTACCAGGAAGACCAACCCTGTGTTTAGCAGGCTGGGGCTTTGAGTCAGCCAGACCTCCAGAAAGGGGAGGAATGCTGGAGATGGAGTTCAATCATATGGCCAATGTTAGTTCCTAAGTAATGAAACCCCAGTAAAAACTCTGTAAGCTAAGGCTCAGTGGAGTTTCCTGGTTGATGAACACACTGACATGCTGAGAGGGTGACATGCCCTGATTCTACGGGTAGAGGGAGTGAAAGCTCCGTGTCCAGGACCTTCCCAGACTTCTATTTTAACACATTATAATTTTCTTACAGCAAGTTAAACACTTGGTGTTTTTTGTTGTTGTTGTTGTTGTTGTTTTTCAGGCTGCACCGTGCAGCATGTGGGATCTTAGTTCCCTGACAAAGGCTAGAACCCCCTGCATTGGGAATACAGTGTCTTAACCACTGGACCACGAGAGAAGACCCAAAATACTTGGCTTTATATTTCGTTATTTGTATATCTTTCTCTCCTGTCTAGACTGTAATGTCCTAAAGGGCACTGATTGAGTCTTCTAGGATCCCCACAGTGTCTAAGATCAGGGCCCAGTGAAACAGGGGGCAGGGCACAACCTTTAAAGGAATGATATAGCCGTCGAGGATAGGACATAAACTGGTTAGAACCAATTAGGCCCAAAATGGTAGAAGATTTGACTTTCAGTAGAACTTGAGCCTCACTGTAATACATTAGCATGCTAAATGACACACCCACCAGCAACAGGACAGTTCTGGGGCTGACCATAAAAGGCCAAAAAGTGGGTGGTGGCCCAATTCCTGGAAATCCCTGTCTCTTCCCCAAAATAGTTGGAATACTCCTCCCACTTGTTAGCCTATGAAACTACCCAGCCCATAAAAACGAACCACCCCATATTTCGGGGCCAGTCTCCTTTCTGAGACAGACCACATTCTGTCCGTGGAATATGTATCTCTCTAAATTAACTTGCTTCCACTTCACTGTGGCTTGCTCTTGAATTCTTCCCTGTGTGAAGCCAAGGACCCTCACTTGGCGGCCCATCCCAGGGACTCACCTGAGACCTGGGACATGACCATCCTCTTGCACTGCATTTTTCCTGCAACACCAGGGTTTAGAACCCTGAAGGACTAGGGAAGAACCAAACAACAGTCTCAACATGCAGATGCTAATGTTCTTCTTCAGAGCATGGCTGAGATTCTTGCTTTTTGGAGCATTCTTGGTGTTTGCTAGTTTCTAAGCATGGTTCTTCAGCCTACTGAAAATACTGATATCTTTCCAATAAATTCCCCTTTGCTTAAGTTGGCTGAAATTGGTTTATAATGCTTACAGCTGAACTCTGATAGGAGAAAGCAAAGGCAGCCTGCTGCTTCTGCAGGTTTCAGCAACCTCTCCTGGTATCTAGCCATCTGAATCCTTTCCAGTTCACATCACAGAAATGCTCTGAATTATTCAAGCCTTGGGGTCCTTGAGACCCCAAGCACTAAATTCCACATTTACACCAATTGTTCATGGAACAATCTTTGAAGGAAAAATACATGGAATCCTCTTATGGATTTAACATTTAACTTTTAATATGCTATTGAGTTGCAACAAACATGTGGAAATACCGGGTAAGACAGCCATAGGTGAAACAAAGCCAAGTGAGATCCAACAATTATGGTTGGTGTCAAGTTGGATGAGTCTTCTCTATGTTGAAATGAGACAAATACTTAATAGGACTGTATTAAGGCATATATGAGAAAAAGGAGAAAAGCAATTACTTTTGCTTTATTTGGCACTGGCCAGGCTTCAGTTGGATCAAACTATATTCAATTTTACATGCCATGCTATATACAGAAAAAAAAACTTGGAGAGTGTTCAGAGAACAGCAACTGATTAAAGGTTTGTTAAATTAGACCTATGAAAAATTGTCAGAAGAACTGGGCATGTTCAGTCAAATGCAAGACATTTGGGCAGGATGAACAATTAAGTACAAGTATGTGAAGAGATGGTTCCCAAGTTTGAGGTTTAGGTTAAACAGAAAGTTAAAAATCATGGGATTAAGAACATAAAAGTCCATGGAAGTATGGATTAAATATTGTGAAAACCTTAAACTAAAAAGCTTTTAAGAAATTGATGAATGGAGGTATCTGTAAGTTAGAATTCTGCATATACTATTATTAAAATAAATTTAATTTTATACTTAAATAGAAATAACCTAGAAAATAGAAAAATATTTTGATGGATTGCATTTAAAAAGTAAAAAATATCAGATCAAGTATGAAGAATGTTTTTAAGAAAAAATGGTCTATCTGGGGGCCTTCTTTGGGACCGAGGTTTGCGAGAACAGAGAGGAGCTCTGAGATTAAGTCTCTCAGTTCCTGAATGAGGGTAATTCCTTTGTGTTGGTGCGGGGCGGGCAGTGTCATGAGCAGCTTGTCTGGTTTCTTGAGGTTCAACCCTCATTAAAGACTCCCCAGAAATCCCCACCATGAGATACATGATACTCTCCAGAATGGTCCCTGTTAATTATCCTTTCTCTTTGTCCAACAGAAACAGTTCCTTCTCTGAAGTAACTTCTGCTATTTTTAAAAATATTTATTTATTTATTATTTATTTTATTTATTTTTGGCTGTGTTGGGTCTTCGTTGCAACATGTGGGCTTCTCTCTAGTTGTGGTGCGTGGGCTCCAGAGCTCGAGGGCTCAGTAGTTGCAGCGTGTGGACTTAGTTGCCCTGCAGCATGTGGGATCTTAGTTCCCTGACCAGGGATTGAACCTGCATCCCCATTGGAAGGCGGATTCTTAACCACTGGACCACCAGGGAAGTCCCCACTTCTGCTATTTGGAGGTCTTGTTGGGCAAAGCATGTAGACAAATATTTCTTCTCCAGTTTACACTCTTTATTTCTTAAATGCAGAGGGAGAGAGATGAAACCAGGAAGTTTGTACCACTTTTACTTTAAAGTTGTTTTATTAGCCTCATAATTTGTTTTTAACTTAGATGTAGATGTTCTAACAGAAATCTCACTTATGTGTCCTAGTTCTCTCTTTAGGTTTGGCACCTGAATCCTGCATCTAGTTGTCTGTTTGTTACTATTCTGACACCAATGAAAATGTGTGGGTTTTCTCCCCACACCGACCAATTCTTAGTCACCAGCTGGGTGTCCTATAATTCAACTCAGTTCTGACACTATTTACCTGGAGATAGCATCAGATCCCACAGGTTAAGGTTCAGTCCCACCAGGCTGCCCCCTACTTCAGACACTAATCACAGGTCCAGGTGGTTACCTGTGCTTCTAACCGACTGGCTATAAAGAGCAGGTTCCCACAACGCCCTCCCGCAGTTTGATTAATTTGCTAGAGTGGCTCACAGAACTCAGAGAATAATTTTATTCCTAGGTCACTGGTTTACCATGAAGGGATTTAACTTCTCCAAGGAGCCCTAATTCTTTCCTTCCCTATGCCAGTTCCACAGCACCTGCCTACAACACACCTCACAAAAGTTAATTATCAATTCAGTTAATGCCAAGTTCTCACGATTTTCTTAGACCATAAATGGGCCTAGATCCAAGTTGTGAAAGTAGGTAGCACCTCAGGTCTGCAGTATCTTTGAGGATACCAGACCAGCAGCTCTGGTGATAGGAGAATAATATGCTCTACAGTTTCACAGGGCAAAGTCCTGATAGGACAGTCTGACGAAGCTGTTAACAAGATCAAAAAGGTCCCAGACAGCACTGGGGTCTGTTGGGCCTGTGGAAGACCAATAATGATTAGTGATAATGCAAACATGGTATTTGTAATATATTTAACAACTGGTGAAACCGAAATGAAGAGTGTTAATACGGATGCTCATTGTACTAATCTCTCAGTTTTTTATTTAATTAATTATTTTATATAATCTTATTTTTTTTGGCTGCACCGCAAAGCTCATGGGATCTTAGTTCCCAGACCAGGGATCGAACCCAGGCCCTTGGCAGTGAGAGCACGGAGTCCTAACCACTGGACCGCCAGGGAATTCCTTCCCAGTTTAAAAAAAAAAAAGTTGGGGTACTGAGTCTTAATTTCTTATTTGGGCCCCTTTTTCCTAATCTGGCTTCATTATACTGTTTTGATGTCTTCTTGACAGTAATTTTCTTGTTGCCATTATGTTATTACTATGTATGCTTGCTGGATAAATTAGATAAATCTTCAAGAACTAGACAAATGTTTTAATGATTGAAAACCAAAATAAATACATCTTACTACAATTCAGGCAAGCAAGGTCTTTTTTTAAGTTATCACATAGTTAAATCTTATTTTTTAGATTTTAAATATGAACATGCAATGCATTCACATGGCTTAATATTCAATAGATACAAGAGGACATACAATAGAAGTTTCCCTCTCATGCCTGTCCAGGCCACTCAGTTCCCGTTTCCAGAGACAACTAATGCTATCATCTTCTGTGGATCCATCTTCCCAGGGACAAAGAAACGTGTTTTAAATTTAATAAAAAGACATAGAAAAAGCCAAAAGGTAATACAGGGGACTGTTTTCGGTGTTATGCTGTAAGCATTCTAAATTTCAGCAAATCTATAGAAATATACCTGTTATATTTTTCACTAGCAAAATATGGTCAGGACATTCCTGTTCACAAAAGATGCTGTACAACACTGGACATCTGGTTTTTATGTGACTACTCCTAAACAACCGCCTACAATCAGTTCACTGGCTCCACTGCTGGTGTGCAGCCTGCAGCTAACATGTTCCACGGGCACAGAGCACACAGCAGTCAGATAGGCACTTACGGTTCAGGCCAATATCACATAATAGCAGCCTTTAAAAATGTACAGAAAAAAAATCATCTCATTTATATGGCATGGCAAAGAACTGAGTCTCAACCACGTGCATGTTCAAAGATTCAAAGCTTTGAGAGAAAAATACACGCCAAATAATAACCCTGTCTGGTGGCACCCCTCTAGCCTAATTCCATAGCAAACTGGGGTGGAATTTATCCAGATAAAAATATACATCAGACTATAAATTAAAAAAAGAAAAAAAAAGACTGATGTAATATAGTTTTACTTTTAATAGCAGTATTTACAATAAATTAGAAATTATGTCCTTAGTAAATATTTAAACTCATGTTAAAAATTTTGAACGTCAACTTAAAACTGCGTAAGGAGGTGCATAGTTTTTCAAATTCTTGGAGAGACACAAAACAAATTTTTGAGGATCACTGTTCTAACCTATAAATATTGGACTCCCAACCATTTCTGCCTCTGTGGGGGACTCTGAGTGAGCGCTCCATTCTGGGCTTTAAAGGGGAAGAATGATTGATGGAGAGGGTGAGACTGGGGAAGGCGGGCATAATCAGACCAGCAACGAGTATCCGGTAAGGTCTCTGCTCAGTGTGGCCTCGTGATTATCCTCTCCTGGTGGCTGGGCCTGGTGCTGCCCTTTCCTTTGTTACAAAACTCACCACAAGGTCAACAAAGGATGAGGGAGTCATGAGGCTCAGGGGCCTTCAACTCACAACTGAATTATCCCAAGTGACCAGCGCTGCTCAGTTCTGCGTTATGACTGAGAAAGTCAGAGCTTTCTCCTTGTTCTTTCTCCCCCTTTCCCTTCTCCGTTGCCTTTAAATCTATTAGAGTGTACTTGGCACTGCTGTGCTCTGCTGACTTCACTCACACTTAAAATGAGTGCTGACTACCAAGTACAGAAATGGTGAAATCGGTCTGCCAGAGCTGAGGAACCTGGTGGAAAGGATATTTTCCACCCTTGGTGAGATGCGTGTACATTTTCTCCTCAGGTGGATATGGGGGGATCAAAGATGCTAAGCTTCTCTGTCATCTCACTCTCTTACTTTGAGAAACAATACCAGACAACGCCAGCGCAACACGATTCATTTCTGTGCACAGTGTCTAATTTTATTTTTTCGAGGGGCTTCTCACATCTTGCTGACTTTATTTTAATAACCACCATTTGCGTTCCATGTTCCACGTTAGCGTCTGAGCCAGTCTCTAGGCAGTTGGCCATTTCTCTGCAGCCAGGACTCTAGATACAGCAGATTGTCTGAGGTTTCTCAAGTTTGCTCTGCAGGTGATGTTTGCTTGGGTCTTATCTCAGAGTGGTGTCGTTCTACAGGGGCCGCTGGGCCTGGCCTGGCTGCTTTTGGCTCAGTCTATGGGATTGGCTGAAGTTTTTTGGCCCCTCTCGCTCTCTTCTGCCTTCTTGAAGTAGTTAAAACTTTAGAAGAGTATTTTTTTCTTGAACACACGTGAAGTGGTCTTTTTACCTTCTTATATATCTTCACCACCTGTTAAGGCAACAAGGTGAGCCCAGAGGTCACTGGTTGGGAGAAGAGAAGGGGGCTGGGTGGAAAGGGGGTAGCTAAGGAGGAGGTTTGTGCCAGGCAGGGGCAGGATTATCTGGGGTGGGTTGGGGGATAGAGGGCATCAAAGGGAAAGAAGAAGAGGAGCTTGGCTAGGGTCATCTGACCTTGCCTCCTGATCCAGGCTGAGAGGGGGTCTTCCTCTTCTTCCCCCGCTTGATGCTTGTAGTTTGTGGCTTCCATGATTTCTTGGACAGTTTTGCCATGTTGAAGCCACTCAGTTGTCTACCTGTCTGCCAGGCCTGCCCTCTGTATATATACCTCTCCCCAGGACAATGATGAGTCACACCTGTTCTGCTTTGTTTGGTCATCAGGGCACTCCCGACAGCCAATGGTGGCTATGGGGGGCTGACACATCACAAAGAACCACTCCTGAGGGCTGGGGGTGCTGGGGAGGCCCAGATGCCCTGGCTAGAAAAAGTACCCACTAAAGAGCCTTCCCACACTGACCTGCTCCCCTCCTCATCTCCCCATGTTCAGTTCTGGTTGTACACAAGGCAGAGAGGGTGTTTCCCCTAAGTCATTCCCCATGGTTCATTCTACTGTCTCCCACTCTTCACTGTCACCTAGTATTTCGGATATCTTACCTAAAATCAACAAGATACAGGTATGGCAGCCTGATCTGAAAAACCTAGGAATTAGGGAATTAGAGGAAAGTGTTTGAGGCATGGTGTCCTTCATTGTCCGTTTAGACAAGAAGGCTTTGAAATATAACTCAGCACAAGGTGGGAGTGTGTGCATGTGTGTGTGCATGTGTGTGTACTAGGGTTACTCACTCCCAAGAAATAAGACTAAAGTTATGAAATAAGATTAAATTTAGGTATCTGTCTATGTATCTATGTATCTATTTATGTTTATAGATACTGTATGTAGATACCTTAGGAGATCAGATGGAATCTTTGGAATGAAATTAATCTTCAAAGAAGCAAGGAGTTTTCACTTCAAATTCTGGGATGGCAGATAAGCAGAGATCAGAAGTAGAAGCTCCCCTCCAGACCAGAGCTCACCTTTCTCCCCATCTGCACCTGTCCCCTCTACAAACAGCCCTAATGACAAATCTCTAGACAGAAGGTAGATTAGTGATTGACTAGGGCTGGCAGGAGAGTAGAGGAAATAGGGGGTGACTGCTAATGGTATGTGGCTTCTCTGGGCTGATGAAAATGTTCTGCAGTTAGACTGTGGTGATGGTTGCACAACATTGTGAATATGCTAAAAATCACTGAATTGTTTAAAAAATCACTGGAGTATGATTTAGTTATATTAAAATATGATTTTAACTACAACTCTGGTTCAAGTTGGCTGACTGACAATGCATATGTATCTCTTCTTCCCCAAGAGGCCCCAATACAATGATAATGAAGCATCTGTAAAACCACAAAATGAAGAGAATGGTAGAGGCTATACCTGGCTGAGAGATTACACTTCTGGAAGAAGGAAATCTGGTGGAGGAATAGCTAATGAAGAGGGCAGGGAACAGCGCAGTAGAGAAATGCAGAGAGTGTGGCCGAGGGGACAGTCACTCCTTTCTGCAGAACCTGGCAGTATCTCAGGAATGGGAAGCACCAGGTCATACCAAGAGCAAGGTAGTGAGAGGATGAGGACCCTAGAACTCAAAAGGAGGATCTTGACACTATTCTACCAGTTATGTAGATGGCTTAGGAAAGGGGGAGAGGGAAGGGAATAGGGCAGTGATCTGGCTTTTAATTATTTCAGTTATTATTATTATTATTCCAGCAGAGGCCTGCCCACCTGGAGCTGGGATTCCTTTAAGATCCAGGAGAATAAGTTGGCAGTTATACAGGAGCAGACTGAGTTGCCTCATTAAAAAGGCTGTAGAGACTGGCAAATCTTAAGACAAAACTTGCCTTCACATGGGGAACTTTGTCTACTGCATCAACTAAATTTAACTTTTGCTACAGCTTCACTTTCTCTTACAGATTAAAAGATTGAAAGTGGTCCAGGCAGCCATTCCAAATTAAATTAAATTAAATCTTAAAATTCCAAGACTAGAGGTCAGCCTTACTTGCTAAGGTTTTAGAGAGTAAAACCACATACAATGGGTGGGAATAAGAGGGGAAGAATGTTTGGCTCAATGAAAGAAATAACTTCCTAACAACTAGGGCAATTCAAAAGTAGAACAGACTACTCTGAGAGGTAGCAAATCCCCATTCACTGAGAACCTATGTGCTGATCAGTGTTATAAAACAATCATTAGCTTTGCAGCTCCACTCAAGGTTATTTTTAGTATATGTTGGGAAAAAGAGAGTTTTGTCTTAATGTCCCTCTGAGTTCTCCATCAAGCAATCACTCCTTAACTTCCCAAAGACTTCTCTGCTAGTACCAAGACTCAACTCTGCTGGTCACTCCCTAGAACTATGGGTAGAGGCCCCACAAAACAAGCTATCCCCTTACAATAGTGCCAGAGGAGGTGTGAGAGGGGCAAGCCTTCTATAAAAATCACCATTAGTTTAAGTTGCATGGGTTTATTGAGCATAACAACATTTAAAAAATGATTTTCCCTTGCTTTTGCTTCTGTATGTGTGGTAAAATCTCTTCAAAAGGGATACTCACTGGGCATAAGTTGCTATACAGTAGTAGATAACCAGAACGTTTCTCTGCCTTTTTTCCTCCATGGCATTGACTTTTTTACAAAACCAAGTCTGTAATCTTGCAGAATAACCCACATTTCTGATTTTCCTTGTGACTTCATTTAGGATGGTCACTCCCTCAATAATACAAAGACCCAGGAGAAACTTTGAAATTATTTTCTTCAAGGGCTCGATTAAATTCTTTGCCAAAGGTTAATTTCTTTTGGGGCTTGGTCTGAGGGTTGAGGGGCAGTGGTAGTTCTAGGGGTACAAAGATAAATCAGATACATTCACTTTGCTAAGATGCTGAAGAGGTGAAATGCGCAGGAAGTTAAACCCATTGATCTTGGCTC
The DNA here is from genome assembly GCF_009873245.2 of Balaenoptera musculus. Classification (NCBI taxonomy): domain Eukaryota; kingdom Metazoa; phylum Chordata; class Mammalia; order Artiodactyla; family Balaenopteridae; genus Balaenoptera; species Balaenoptera musculus. The sequence continues at coordinate 86,968,448 of NC_045793.1, read as the reverse complement.
TAACATACAGTCATTTAGTGATTTCTTTGATCTACTTGTCTCCACCTCTACTGCACTCACGAACCTGGGTTTCCCTTCTTCCATTTTTGCTCCCCACCAAACAATACCTCACACAGTTGTGAGTGATCTTTATAAAATGTAAATTAGATCCCCCAGTTTTTTTTAACAGGGCTTGTTGTCTTCTAGATCTTGCCTACTTTTCCAACTTCAGCTTGTACTCACTACATCCTAGGTATACAGATATTCCTTCAGTCATACACAAATATTTCTGTAGTGTCTACTATTTAAAATATTGTTCTAGACAAAAGAGAAAAATCTTTTCCTCGTGGAACTTAACTTTCTTCTTGTTCCTTGAACAAGCCCACTTTCCTCCTCCCTCAGGGTCTTTGCACAGGCTATTCTCTACCTAGAATGCTTTTCTTTACACTTCCCGTTCCTTTTCTGACTATTCTATTTAAAGTAGCTTATGCTGGGGCTTCCCTGGAGGTCCAGTGATTAGGACTCGGTGCTGTCACTGTGGTGGCCCCGGGTTCAATCCCAGCTTGGGGAACTAAGATCCTGGCAAGCCACGTGGCGCGGCCCAAAAAAAGAAAAAAAGTAGTTTAAAGTAGTTTCTTCTACTCCTGCTGTGGAACTCCATTTATTTCCTTCATAACTCATACCAGGGAGAGTGTGTGTGTGTGTGTGTGTGTGTGTGTGTGTGTGTGTGTGTGTGTGTGTGTGTGTGTGTGTGTGTATACATATATATAAAGAGTTTTTTGTGTAATACATCTATTCTCTAAGGCCGGGATCATGTTCATTTACTCTGCCACTTTATACTTAAAGCTTAGCATAATGACTGTTAGCACATGGTAAGGGCTCAATAAACATTTGCTAAAAGAATAAAGGCTCTGATTATATTTTTATTGAAAAGAATCACTGATGACCAATTATCTAAAAAGCCTGTTATTTATATCCTTTTATATGTACACTTTAGAAAAAGGTAGGTAAGTCTCTAAATTGTGATTTATGGGCTGTCAGATTGGCCACCTGACCTATCTTGATCTTAAAAAAGTTACTCATCTAATAAATACCATGAATGTGAAAACTCTAATTCTGAGTCTCCACTGCTATCTCCTCTCCATATGGTGGTACTTTTTATAATAATCTAAGCATATAAAAAGTATACATAGTTCAAAATATTTATCAGCTTACAGCAATATGATTATAAGTCATGGGTGAGGGAAAAAATAACCATGTACTAAACTGGACAAACAGGTTTTTGAGTTTATTAGAGTCCAAAGGTACAAAGCTGTAGTTAAACGAATAGAGCAAAACCAAAAATTGTTAAAAGAATGGGGTAAAAGCAGAGAAAGGGAGGTCCCTTAATGAGAACAGTGGACATTATATTCTTGACCAAGTAGATATAGGTCACAGTGCTGTGCTGGTCACAAAGGGGACCAAATTAGAGACGATGGATGGATTCTTATAAATCCAACCCCGCTATGGGAAAGCAACTCCAAGCATAGGCCCTACGATCACAGGTCAGTAGCATATTTGCTATTCCTATCACGTAAATTTCTTTTCATTCTGCTAACATATTAAACAGTGAATACAGAATATATATTCACAAAATACAGAACTTCCAGGCTAGATATAAGAAACAAAGATTTAAAACATCAAGGGTCTAAATATGGTCTTCTGTGATGGAGTAAACTGCCGAATGTAGTTATTACATATTGGGCTTCCACATAAGAATTCATTTGAAGAGTGGATTCTTTTAGAAAGTCTGAAAACTACTAGTCTAAAGGATGGCAGAACTATTACAATACATGTGGATTTTTTAAAAGGTAGTATCTCAAAATGCTTTAGTTGATTTGCATAAGTAAGGCCAAAACTTATCAAATATTCCATGGCCCACAGAGCTCTAAAATGCCCAAAATATAATACACAAAATATACTTTGTATTGTAATTAATTAATTAATGTATTGCTGACTTCTGGATTTTGCTGACCTAAAAACGGGCTTCAAATAAGTACATCTGAATTTAGGATATTATTCCTGGCCTTGAAAACTCTCTCAGTCACTCTGTTTTGGAACCTCAGGCAAGTGACTAACATATGACTTATATAAAAAGGACTGGTTGTGCTTAATACTTGAAGATTATATAGCTAGAATAATGCATGTTTTACCTACAATTCTCCTTGCACTGATTAAACTCTTTACAGCTATGACTTCTGTTGGTAGGATCCTGTTTCTTAGTTCCATTTCTACCTAATGGGATTAAATGATACTTTTTTTTCTTAAATGTAATTCTTTTTCCCTAAAACTGTTGCATATTATTATCACCGTCTGTTTTGAACTAAAGGTATTTCCTAATTCCTTCTTCCTTTACCATAAACTATACCAAACACAAATGCAAACAAGTTATTTGCAAACTATAATGTCTTAAAGAAGGAGAGTAAGAACTGGGAAGTCAAGAAATCAATTCAAGTTAAGTAAATTACTGAATTCTGAGCCTGAATAATTACAGGACATAAATAATTTGGACTCTTAAACATAAACCAACTCTTCTATTGCTCCGCATCATCTAATCAGGGTCTCTAAACTTTCCGATCCCGTAGCATGTGCTCGTTTTCTAGGGCTGCTGTAACCAGGTACTACAAACTGGGTGGCTTAAACAACAGAAAATTGTCTTACAGTTTTGGAGACTAGGAGTCCAAGATCAAGATGCCAACATGGATGGTTCCTTCTGAGGGCTGTGAGGGAAGGATCTGTTCCATGCCTCTCCCCTAGCTCCTAATGGTATGCTGGCAATCTTGGAGTTCCCTGGCTTGTAGAAGCATTACCCCAAAATCTGCCTTTATCTTCAAGAACACCAGTCATATTGGCTTAGGGCCCACTCTACTCCAATATGACCTCATCTTAACCAGTTACATCTGTAATGACCCTATTTCCAATTAAGGTCATACTTTGAAATACCAGAAGTTAGGATTTCAACATAAATTCTGTGGGGGGACACAATTCAGCCCATAACACACCATAATACATGTATATTTATTTATTTATAAATTATTTACATCCAGTACTGTAAAAAATTATATACACTGTAACCCCTACACAATTAGAAATTTTAAAAAAAACAATACAAAGGTAAATATACTAGAAGTAGTAATATTTTCTTTATGAACCATAACAGGTTGTCTTGCACACACTCTGGATTATACACATCTCACCAATTTCAAGGATAAAATCAAGCTCTTTGGCTTGGTATATCCTACCTTCTAACGTCTGCCCTCTTGCTTACTTCGCCTGCCTCTTCTGTCACCCACCACATACCTGGCATTCCAACCAATCTGAAGTATCTGCAGTTTCCCACATGTGCCAGGCTCTTTCTCGGTTCAGCAAATCTGCACTTGCTGTTTCCTATTACTGGAATGTGCTCATTCTCTTTGCTTCTCGTGAACACATAGTGAACTCTCAACCATTTTCTGAAACTCAGCTCAAATGTCATCTCTGGAAAGCCTTCACAGACTGCTCTAGGCAGCACAAAGCACTTTTGCAGGGCATGCAGCACCTTGTTCATATCTCTATCATTGCAAATTTCTGTTTACATATATATTTAGGCTGAACTGATAATGTGACTATTTTTGATCTAAAAACCGATGTAATTTCATGTGGTTCAACTTAATATTTCACTAAACAACAAGTCCATCAAGAGCACGGACGGTCTTATTCATTTTTATATTTCCAGTGACTAAAATGGAGTTTGACATAAAGTCCGTAATATATGCTTCTTGAAATTAAGGAAAGGCTTACACATATACCTTCCAATTTCAGATTTTCCTTTTCAAGAATGGGTAAATATTGACTTGATCCTTCCTATAAAATAAACCATTGGTTTAAGCTTCATTGGCTTTATGTAGTTCAATAGTATTTTAAATTACTTTACCCTGCTTTTGTATCTCTGTGTTTGTGGTAAAATCTCTTCAAAAGAGACACTCGTTTTTTAAAAACAGAGAAAAAGCAGGAAGAAGCTATGTAAGTATCATTTTGTAATCAATATAAATATATTTTACAATTTTACTGTTTCACTTTCAAAATATTTTTATGCTTTTGAACAAAAAATACAGGTAATCATAAGGAATATAAACAGGAGAGCTAAATAAAGAGATTAGTTGTATAAAATGAATATGATATTTTAAATTCCAACAATATTTTAGAGAGCTAATGTAAATCTAATTTTAGAATGTCAAATTTTTCCTAATTTTATTCAGTTTGTAGAAAAGCTGTGATAACTGAGATAACATTTAAGTATTACACGGAGAGTTAAAAAGCATGGCCTGCAGAAGTATTCAGCTAGAGTTAGGACGCAATACTTGGTGAACCCTGCGAGAAATTAGCAGGAAGTGAAACACAGTTACGTGAACATTTTCCTCTCTTCCTCATTAAGCCCTTAAATTAACAAAATGCATGCACTGAGTCTTCAGCATGCCAAGGCAGTCATGAGCAACACCTTTCACAATCTGGTTCTTGTCTATTTTAGAGACTCCTCTCCTTTTACGGCATTTCATGCCCCTTATACTTGAACTACAATGAACTTCTCACAGAGAAAACCACATTAAACATGTCGTTATTACATATCTTTTTCTAAATGCTCTTTCCTCAGCCTCAAAAATCTTTTTCCATCTTTTTGCCTTCTAATTTTTAAAAAGTCAGCTCAAATATCATCTTCTCTGGGATTTTCTTCCTCATTTCTCCTGCTACTGTTGTTGACCTGCCTTTTGCATTTTCACTGTACATAGTTCATGCCACCACTGCATTATTTTAACCATAGTGCTATAATTCACCTGTTGACATCTATCTTCTCAATTATATTATCACACAGTGCTGGGTACACCACAGATACTCAATTCCATTTGTTATACAAATAAATCAGTAGGAAATGAAATGACAGTCTTGAATAACAAAGCACTAATGAAAAGCTTATTTGGAAACAGAAATTGTGACTACAGAGTAAAAAGTCTGTTCCACGAGGACAGAGACCATGTCTGCCTTGTCTACTGCTATATTCCTAGCACTTGGTCTACTGTCTGGTAGCATGTGGATGCTTTGTAAGTATTTACTTGAGAGCTTGTTTGGAGGTTCTAGCAGGGGAGCACAGCTACTCCTATACCCTTGACCTAAGAATGGCCCACCTCTATTGAGGACGGTTGTCCTCTTCGACCGAGCGCACAGCTTTGGGAGGGACACACGTGGAGTAGTGAGGGAGGAAGGGGATACCTGCCTAGCCAGCCAGATTGGCCAGATCAAGCCTGTTGATTAATGGGGTGACAGATGTTGCAGCCAGATCACCCTCACATCCTATAAATATTTACTAACTAAATACTTAATGTATATGGAAAATAAGGATAAACAGACTGCATATTAATTGAAGATAAACTGAAGAAAGGCATCCATAAAGAGGTAATAAGAGAAGCATCTCTAGCATAAGAGGTAGTATATCAAGGAAAAAAGAAACTGTAGAAAACAATAAGATCATTGATTAGCAAAAAATTTTTTTAAAAATTACTAAACATATTATAAACATGAAAGAATACTGGGGGGGAGAGGCAATATAAGTTCATGTAAATATGATTTATGCTTTCAGTTAGTCAGAGTGGTCATAGACATTAGCCTGACCACAGAAATAAAAATAACAACGTCCTTCACATCTGCAAAAGATTCTGCCACTGTCATTTGCCACTATGCATTTATGTTTTCCTGTTTAATACCTCTACCTGGAGCATCAAAAGTGGTATTTAATCTCCAAATGGAGTTATTCATTTACAAGCATACCACATTATGACTGCATACCTGTAATTTATATTGGTGCTGCATTATTTTAGGCTTGCTTTCCTATGATACACTGAAGCACTTAACTTGGTATCATCATCAAACAATATTTAAGAGGACCTGTGTGCCTCTAATACTTATGCCCCTGTACTTACAGTTCACTATGAAGAAGCTGAAATCTCTAAATGTCCATTCCACTCACACTTTTTTTTTTTTGGTCGTGCCACGCAGCATGTGGGATCTTAGTTCCCTGACCAGGGATGGAACCCATGCCCCCTGCAGTGGAAGTGCGGAGTCTTAACCACTGGACCAACAGGGAAGTCCCTATACCATTCACACTTTTGACCTAGATCAAGGTGATGGTCAAGGTACACTGGTAGTATTTGTAAACTCAGATGGCAAGATTAAGACTTCAGGGCAAACTCCACCCAAGGTTATAAGAATTCTACACATAGAAAGCTTACCCTCTTTGCTTGGCACTTGGAATTGCCCATCTGTGCTGGCAAGGTTGGATGTGGCAACCCTTGACCCCAGTTTCATGCCATGGTAGTCAAGGTTTCCAGGTACCTGATTTGTACCTCCTTTTTCTGTCCTCTATCACTAACAGGTGTAAAACTCCCAGTGACTTTATTCTAGAATTTCGTGTTTTCTACTCATTGAAATCAAACATAGGGATAAAACGGGGCAAAGACTAGGATTAAAATCCGAAAAATAGAAATTAAAATGTAAATAGACTTAATCAGAGCTTGGCTTGGATTTAAAAGTTAACTTAAAAAGTGAGTATTTATTTGATGGTTTTTTAGTTTAGCTGTTTTAGTTATACATCTATTTTTCAATCTAATGGTACACAGAAGTAGTCGTTCATCCAACGGGAATCAAGAAAAGCCAGCACTTGCACCTGAGGCAAGATACATGTTACTTCATGGCACTGTTCATTAATTATTCAGACAAACTTTTCAACTTAGAATCTGTGAAACCAAAAAATTGAAATGATAACTTTGTGACAGTTATAGTTTTGTAATTTCCTGGCTCTACTGACAAGTGCAGCATTTGCACAAAATTGTTCTTCTGTGGGTCATCCCTTCTGGGAATCTGTTAGACTGGCTTCAGGATATTCAGGTTACCCAGACTTTGGGCAACTGCATTATAAAGTGTCTTGAGAAGTTCAAACCACTGCTTATATAGGTCTGCCTGTCCTCACCCTCTCCCACTCTCACTCCTTCCCCTAAAAATACTCTTGACCTAGTATGAGATAAAAGCACTTGTGTCTACCAGCACCCTAAGAAACACTGCATCTTTTCTGAATCTGTATTTTTGAAACATAATTTAATTAACTGAAATTTCTAAAAAGGCATGATCAATGTTTAGATTTAAAATTTTGACACTTTAGACTTCTGCTTCCTCTTGCAAGATAGGCTACATTAGAAAATTAGTTTAGTGTCCGGATGAACATGGAATTCCAGTTCATTTGTGAAAAATTCCTTGTAAGGCTTTTCAAAGCATAGGATGAGGTAAAATGTCTACAAACATGAGGCTTACACAAGGCACTCAGTAAACATTATCCCCCTACCCACAGTGATGGTCTGAAAGTGTGGCTGAAACAATGAAGCAGAGAACAGTTATTCTGGAGGTGAAGTTTTCCTGTTCAAGAACAAAGTAAAGTATAAGCGGCAAAGGAAATTCACAAATTGGGTACAGGGCTGGGTTTTCAATCTAGAAGTGCTATGAATTTATCATATTTCTTTACACCTCTTTGCCACACTTAGGTTTCAAAGTCATAATATATACTTTACCCTCTACCCACCAATTCTTAGCTAAAATAGTTCCCTCTTTCCAGAAAACTGACTAGTACCATAAAACTTATGCTTGTCTTTTTAGAGATTTACAACACTGAGTAAGGCTCCTGTCATACATTTTACAGGCTTCCTATCCCTTTCTTAAAAATAAGTATCAAAGGATTTCCCTGGTGGCACAGTGGGTAAGACTCCATGCTCCCAAGGCAGGGGGCCTGGGTTCGATCCCTGGTCAGGGAACTAGATGCCACATGCATGCTGCAACTAAGGAGCCCTCAAGCCGCAACTAAGACCCAGCACAACCAAATAAATAAATAAGTATCAAAAAGATCTGATGTCCTTCCATACAAGAATTCTGGCAGCAAAATTAACCTGCCAAGAGATGTTACAGATGGTTTCTATTTACTCTGTTTGGTCCCTTTTATTCTTTCTGCCTTCTTCCTGCTCCGCGGTGGCTGCTGACTCTCCAGCGAAGCCTTTAAGCAGCAGCCACTCCCTCACCTACAATTTGCAACTTCCCCCAAACTTGAGTACATACGCGAACTGGAAAGACTGTGATTGAGCAAGCAGTTAAGTCATATTTGTTGTAAAGTATCAGTGGTTAAGAGGTGAGAGTTCAACTCACCTGCATTGTTGAATTAAAAAAATATGGGCTGAAAGTTTCACACCTTGATAGTTAAGGCCCTTTCTTTTCCCCCTTACCCAAGTTCCAGGCAGGAGAGAAAGGGGGAAGGGCAAAGGGGTTAAGTGCCCCCTCCCACCCTGAAAGGAGCTGTCCTGAAAGCCTCACCCAGACTTCCATGACATCACTGCCATCCCTAGGAATGAGGGAGGTTGGGCAGTCTACATTTTTGTTTGTATTTTTTTACCTAGGCACATTGCACCTGAATGAAATAAAGTTCAGGTAGTAGGAAGAAGGGGGAAAACAGATACTAGACATCTCTGCCACAGACATATTGAGTTTGAGGTGCTTTTGATATATCTGTGGAAGATGCTGAGTGGATAGGTCACAAACACAGAGGACCAGCCAGGTTTACAGATATACGCTGGGGAGCTGTCACTATAAAAACAATTTACTGACATTATGGGCATTTTTGAGATTGGCCAAGAAAAGGAATAATGTGAGGAAAAAAATGCCCTTAAATTGAAACTTGAGTCTCCAGAGGAGGAGCCTATAAAATATTGTGAGAAGGAGCTGATATGATGAGTCTGAAATGTTTTTGAGATATTCAAGTGAATAGTGGCACTTGAATTTGAATGATAATTTTCTCCTGGTGTCCCCACATCCATCCTTTATTTATTAAAAATTTTTATTTTGGATACTATATGGCTAAACAAATGCTATTTGGGTACTTTAACTTTTTCTTGTAACTTGATCTCATAATAATTAATTGCCTTTTATTTTTTTAACCGGAGTTACTTTAATTATTTCTGTATGCAACACCTCTACTTACAACACAGAGTATATCTCAACTCTGGAACCTCAAATAGGTTGTTTTTTACCTCTTAAATTTAAGAATGATTATAACCAGGGTGAGGGAAAAGATTTACATAATCATCACAGAGCCCAATGTTGGTGGATGCCAGAGAAATTAATGGTCAATCTATGGTTCAGTGGGTTCTTTTGTCATATATGTATACATGGATTCAAACTTGAGAGGGGTCTTATTTGTCAGCAGAAAGGGCAAAAATATAATGTTATGCACGTTAATAAGTTTCCTTTTCTATAGTTAATTCCAATAGTTCTTTTAACAGGTTAGGTGTGGATGGATGCAATGCTGGTCAATAGGTTTTTTACTTCAACTGTAAAACAGAAAGTTTTCAGATGAATACAAAGAAACTGGTCCTAGATATTACATTTTTTTCCAGTTTGATAGAGTTCTTTTTGAAGTTTATTCAGAGTTGCTTAACTCCAAGATTCTGAAGACAGCTATGGAAAAATCAAAATTGACCCTCTTACTCCTGTTACTACTCTGTTATCTAAATAGACCTTTCTTCCTACAGGACAAGATTATGTCAGTGTTTTTCTTACAGCTCTGACCATCCCTGTATGAGGGAGACACCCATAAAATCTCATGCTATAAACCTGGCATTGTTTCACTATTCAGATCTGCAGCTAGAGCTATTCTGAACTTTTGGAAAAGAGTTATAGAAATGTATTCTGAGTTGTATGAATTTTCAATGCATCACTGTACTAATATCAATACATTAAGAAAGAGTGAAACTAATAAACTAAGAAACAGTCACTATGGCCGAAATGCACATGTAGGTATAACTAGATTCATCAGAAAGCTAAAATTTTGGCTTTTGTTTTTTTTTTTTTGGCTGCACCACGTGGCATGTGGGATCTTAGTTCCCTGACCAGGGATTGAAACCGCACCCCCTGCAGTGGAAGCACAGAGTCTTAACACTGGACTGCCAGGGAAGTCCATTGATTGTTTTGTGGATATACTATTGCATCACTATAGAACTATTCTATTAGTTTCTGGTGAAAAACAACTAAATTAGTTAATCAAAATTCAGGCTGAGTCATTAATTGATTTATCCATTCAATAACCATTTGGTGGGTGTCTAATTTATACAAGGCATTTGCTAGATTCCAGAGATACAGTGGTGAATAAGAGTGAATAAGAAAGATGTGGTCCCTGTCCCCATGGAGCTTACTATTTACTAAGGGAGACAAAAGATAAAAAGTAAGGAAATAATTGTAAAATAATTATAAACTGTGATAGGTGCTCTGAAAGAAAGAGAATGCTGTGACAGAGAATAATGAAAAGAGGAAGGCCTGTAATGACATCTGAAAGAAGAGTTAGAGGTGGGAGGGAAGAAGCGTTCCAGGCAGGGAACTAGCCTGGGCCAAGGGTCTTAGGCAGGACTGGGCATGATCAGGGAACAGAGAGAAAGCCATGTGACTGATGCAGCAGGAGCAAAGGGGAGTGTGGAAGAGATGTTCAACTATCTTTTCACATGGTATAAAGGTAGAAATCAAAATCCTAGAGCAAGAGTCAGCAAACTATATATTGCAGTCCAAATCTATCCTGCCTATTTTTATAGTTTTACTGGAACACAGCCATGCCCACTCATTAATATATTGTCTATGGCTGCTTTTGTGCTACAAGCAGTAGTTGCTAGAGAGACATGTGGTCTGCAAAGCCTAAAATATTTACTATCTGGCTCTTTACAGAACAAGTTTGCTGGCTCCTGTACTAAGTGTGGACTAAATTAGAACTGACAACATGAAAGTTGAAAAGATCAGGCTTTCCTAAAGCATAGAACCACCCTTTATAACTGGTCAATGTTGATTCACAAAAGAAAGACACATAAAGATGTGCAGGTAAGTGTGATAGAGGTAGGACTTTGAGATTTCCACGCCAGAAGGGTAGAAGGGATGTCTTTAAGGTTAATACAGGGTTTCATAAAGCACAGGGGGGGACTTCCCTGGTGGCGCAGTGGTTAAGAATCTGCCTGCCAGTGCAGGGGACACGGGTTCGAGTCCTGGTCCGGGAAGATCCCACATGCCGCGGAATAACAGCCCATGCGCCACAACTACTGAGCCCACGCTCTAGGGCCTGCAATCCACAACTCCTGAGGCTGTGTGCTGCAACTACTGAAGTCTGCGCGCCTAGAGCCCGTGCTCTGCAACAAGAGAAGCCACTGCAATTAGAAGCCCGCGCACCGCAAGGAAGAGTAGTCCCCACTCACCGCAACTAGAGAAAGACCGCGCGCAGCAATGAAGACCCAACACAGCCATAAATAAATAAATAAATTAATTAATTAATCTAAAAAAAAAATAAAGAAAGCACAGGGGGTCAGGAACCTGGACAAGGCCAGAGGATAGTATACTGCAGAGCAAAAATGCAGTTAGGCTCAGGAATATTGGAGGACATTATACACAGAGAAAACCAGATTCTAGGAGGACAGCTCTAAACACTGCTAACACACATTTATCATGGCTACAAGTTCACATATATTTGCTTAGTATCTATTCTAGCAATTGACAAAGGTAGGGCCCTGAGTTAACAAACAAAACTCTCAAAGGCTACATTATCCAAAGTTAAGTCACTTTTTTCTAGATCAGAAGTCAGACTGGGTTATGTGACCCACAAGTATGTTTTGTCCGGCTTGCGTAGTTTCTTAGGAAACCTCACATTAAAAAAATCTAGACATTTAGCAAGTAGGCCTGCTTCATTTCCATATAGGAACAATCAGCAATGTACCTTGTAGATAAGGCATATAATTCCCAGTTTCCACAGTCCTCACCACTTCCTATTATATTATAGTCAACCTGCCTTATTATTTTTTTAACCTATCAAGACCATTTGATTGTAACCTCTGATCCTCATCTTATCGTAAAGATCACAAACTGCTCTTTATATACTTCTTTTCAACATTTGTTTTCTAACCATGTCCCAGATACTATGCATACAACTATAAATAATGCATCATCCCTGCTCTTAAGGAGGCTCTCAGGCTAGAAGCAGAGACCAATGAGTTAAATGCTCCTAGGCAGAATGATGATGGCACAAAGGAACGATCAACTCTGATTTGGCAGGTCAGGAAGCGCAGTACTAGGGAGATGCTTGAACCCAATACTGGAGGGGTATGACAGGCAGAATGCACAGAGCGACAAAGAGTGCCACTCTTTTGGCAACTACACATAGTTCAGAATAGATAAAACAGAGGAAAGCTGTAGGAGAGTGAGAGAGAAAGGAGTGCTGGGGTTATATCAAGAATGGCTGGGCTTCCCTGGTGGCGCAGTGGTTGAGAATCTGCCTGCCGATGCAGGGGACACGGGTTCGAGCCCTGGTCTGGGAAGATCCCACATGCCACAGAGCAGCTGGGCCCGTGAGCCACCATTACTGAGCCTGCACCTCTGGAGCCTGTGCTCCGCAACAGGAGAGGCCGCGATAGTGAGAGGCCTGCGCACCGCGATGAAGAGTGGCCCCCCCTTGCCACAACTAGAGAAAGCCCTCCCTCGCACAGAAACGAAGACCCAACACAGCCAAAAATAAATAAATAAATAAATTTAAAAAAAAAAAAAAGACTGACTCCGGATTTAAAAAAAAAAAAAGACGACCAGAAAAAAGGCTACTGTAGTCATCCAGGTGAGAGGGGTGGTACTTGGAATAGGGTACCAACAATGGACATGGAGAGAAGTGGATGGTTTTAGTGCTAGTAGAGATTAAGCCAGTAGGAATTGGTGACAGTAGTGGGAATTCTCTCCCAGTTCAATGTTGTTAGGAATGACCTAGTTGTAAGGGAATGGCTGATTACATGGGAGAAAAGACAGATGATTGAGCATGTTTTGTAACAGTACTGCCCTTAGACCTGAGTGAGTACCCTCCTCCTGCTGCAAAGGACATTGAGTCCATGAGGTCAAGGGGCCATGTCTGCCCCTTGAGCCTGCACTCCTCTTTCAGAGTGGCTAGATCTGAGGGCAGATGGAGCAGCTGATTACATATCACTATTTGCAGGGGGTTCAAGATGTGGACATAGCTTGGACATGCTGGGTGAGGTGGGTGACGACGTCGGGAATGGGAAGAGAACAGGGTCAGTCTGAGGACTCTAGAAGTCTGAGAATTCTAAATTTAAACCTGGCCTTCCAGATCATCATTTAAGTAGATTTGCCAAGGTAGGAGAGTAGAATACATTTTTAATAATAGTTTGTTATCTTGATTTATAACTTAAATATTTAGACACATGGTCTGTGAACCTCCATAACCACACTCTTGCTCAGGCTCTATAAATTTAGGGTCTGCCTTGATAAGAGTGTATAGAAGAATATAGTGCAATTAGTAACGAATTCAGGTGAGAGTCCACTTTAGCTGGGCCCTTAAGAAGTCAGATCTTCCAGACTTCTGCAGGGAAGATAAGGGTATAAATGGTGCAAATTTACAGGCACTATATTATGTATATAAGAGACACTCTTACATCTGGAGGGCCAACAATTAAGAAGTTATTTTAATTGTAATGATTTCAATGTGATTTTAAAAAGTTTCTTAAATACAGCTGAAGTTTAGAGCGCAGAAGGGATCTTAGTAATCATGTAATCAAATATACTCATTTAATAAATAAAACAGAAATTCAGACAGATAAAGAGCACCCTGACTGAGGTCACAAAGCTAGTCAGTAGCAGATGATTTCCAGCCGCATAATCTCTGTCCACACTGTTCAGTAAGACATCTACTGTCAGTCAATTCCAACTACACAGCTTACACTTGCTTTCATTGCTATGCATTAAAGTACAGTGAATAGTTTTCATTACTTTGAAAATCTGACGCACCTCAAAAAAAGTCTATAAACCAATATTAAATTTTGACCCCAAAATATTCTTAAAACCAATCCCCTTTACCCCTCAAAAGTGAAAACAAAATAAAGAATTCCAACTTCATGAGGTGACGAGAACTGGTAATTCTGGAAAGTTACTTTTAATTGTTTTCCACAAAGTTATAGGCAACTTAGGGCACCTTTTGGGACTCAAAATATCCTCTGACTGGTCATCTCCTCATTTGACTACTTTTATTTTTACATCTATTCCTTTGACTTCTTGGTCTCATGTAAGACCTTAGAGTAAAATTATAATCGTACTCTTCACTTGGTTGCAATTACTGTAACCCATCTCCTCAAATTCCTTATCTTCTAAGCTACAAACCAAAGCACGCGCTTACAAAACATCGAACACTCAGATTGCTAACTAAACGGTAAAATACACACTTAAAAAAAAACAAACTTGCTTTTCAAACATCTATAAATATCGCTAATTAATTTTTCTTAGCGAATCTGTTATAATAATGATAATAAAATTAAAATCTTTAACGGTCTAATCACAAGAGCTTAAAAAAAAAAAATTCTCCAGGAGAGTCTTACCTTCAAGCTCGGTAGTAATCCGAAAGTTCTAGGTGTGCAGAAGTTATCTCCCTCAAAGCATTAGAGATGACGATCTTAGCAAAAGAGTAACACATCTTGTCAGGACACCAAGCGACTTTTAGCTCCTCCCATCAGTCGACTACTGCCTAACAGAAGGAAGGATTTAATTTCCGGCAAAATTTGCTCCTCGGAGCTGAGAATCTGCGAAATTCGGCTTTCTGAGCGGGAAAAGGCAGGGGAGGGACCAAAAGGACTCCCCAGGGAAAAAGGAAGGGAAAGTGGTATAAGACAAAGTCGACGAGGCAGAGACGAGCGCGCGGCCGGGGCAGACTTTGGGGTCTGGAGTTGGGGTTCTCTCAGACACTCACTGGGCGCCCGCGTTCACGCTGACGACAATTGGGCGACCCTCCCCTCACAGCTTGCTCCGCCATTAGCTGCGCCCCGCGGAACTGTGACCTCCAAAACTGGTACGCTTGGCGATTCCCCCCACAACTTCGGCTCCAGACTTGCGCTTTTGATTGGTTCTTAAGATATCCCTCAGCGTGGCTCGCCCAATGGAGGGTCCGGCCGCTCCGCCCCTTCCCCGCCCCCTGAGGAGAGCCCGCCCCTGCCCCGCGCCTGGGAGCGGAGGAGAGTAAATACAACAGGAGCGCAAAATGGCGGAACCGCCGAGCCTAGTGCACTGCGCCCCCGCCGCCGTCTCGGAGAAAGAACCGTTTTCCAAGCTACAGCCCCCCTCCCGGGACCCGCCGGGTCCTCTTTCCGCCAAGAAGATCCGGACTGAGGAGAAGAAGACGCCGCGGAGACTGAACGGAGAAGGAGGCAGCGGCGGCAACAGCAGGCAGCTGCAGTCTTCCGCGGCACCTTCGCCTCAGAGCTATGGCAGCCCTGGGTCTTGGAGCTTCGCCGCTCTGTCTGCTGCCTCCTCCCCGTCCTCTGCTCGGAGCAATTTCTCTTTCTCCGCTGGCACGGCCGTCCCCTCCTCAGCTTCTGCTTCCTCGTCCCAGCCGGTGCCGCGCAAACTGCTGGTCCCTCCTACGCTGCTGCACGCTCAGCCTCACCATCTCCTGCTGCCGGCCGCCGCCTCCTCCGCCAACGCCAAGCCGCGCAGACCCAAGGAGAAGCGAGAGAAGGAAAGGAGGAGGCACGGCCTCGGCGGGGCGGGCGAGGCCGGCGGGGCAGCCCGCGAGGAGAACGGGGAGATGAAGCCGCTGCCGAGAGGTGGGTGCCGGCGCCGGGTGGGGGGAGGGGAGGGCGCCCCGGGTCCCCGCCACCCGCTCGCGCCCGCGGGGCCCAGGCAGGGGGAGCGCGGGGGCCGCGTGCGCCAGCCTGGAGGGGGCGGGAGGCGTCCGGTCTCCGCCGGAGATTTTGCGGTCCCCATGGGGACAGGAAATGGAGCCTGTAACTTCGGTGGCACCGAGGGGGATGGCTGAAATCTATTTTCTGTATCGTTTCTGCCTCGATAATGCGCGGCAGGATTTGTAGAATTCGATGTAGAGGACCCGCCTAGGTGTGTTTCGCTACGGAGGGAGATGGGAGGGAATGGGATCGCGAAGGGTTTGGTCCTGTAGAAGATGCTTGATTATTAGACCGTTTAGACGTGATCACGGAATTTGTATTTGTGACACAGGCTCCAACGCCAGAAAATCCTGTCAAAAAAAGGGGTGTGGAGAGCATTGGCGTCAGCTGGAAGCTACCAGAGGCCTGAGCTTTTCATCCCTATTAGGGAAATGAGGTAGTGTGCAGGGCCCGGAGTGTGCTGTTTCATAAGGTACCCTCCCTCCACCCTCCTCTCCACTCCGTATTCTTAAGTGTTGTGAGTGGTCCTGTTTGAAATACCACCCTTCAGAAAGAATTTTCAGCCATATTCTTTTTTTCCTGCAGCAAATGATAAAATCAGGAGCATTGACGTTTTTTTGGCCAGACCAAGTACTTGCTGCAAAATGTTTTAGCATCAGAGAAAGGCAAATTCTTAAGCGTTCTTTTCAGACACGACTGCGCGGTTTTCTTTTAAAAAGTAGGCTAGTCATATAATTTTCAGGAAGTATTTCTATAAAATAGGTGGTCCTACCTATTTAGATGTTTGATACACAGTTTTGACAGTGGTACAACGTGGAGACTGGTTGAAAATTAGATCTTTATGGATCAAAAGCTTAAAGCACGTAGTGATCTTTATTATAAATGTACGTTGATACACAGTATTGTGAAAGTATTTTTGCTTGTTTTAGGAAAAATGAAATGTCAAGCAGTTTTAGCGTTGCTGATCTAATGGTAGCTTAGATCATGAAAACTAATCTGTATGTTTGAACTAGAATGGCATATTTTCGCAATTTTTAAAAATGTTGTGCACGAGTATGTAGCAGCAGTGTTACTTTTTTGATATTTTGCCTGTAGCAAAGCTTTGACATCTAAGCATATGCATCAGGTACTCTGGCACAAGGTAAAGGATCTCTCAGCTTTGGAAAGTGTTGTTTCTAGGAAAGTGGTTTTGAGGATGGAATTTATACTACTTTTAGTCTGGGATTTTAGGTGATTAGTATTTTAAAGCAATTTTGTTTTAATAATTACATTTAAAATTTGAAAGTGCCTGGAAGTCAGCATTTGCAGCTCAATATCAGTCTTATTTGTGATGTGTAAACAGTGTATTTGCTCTTCAAAGTTCTTTGAATGAGAACGTGAATATGGGTATAACATTGTTGAAGTATTGGAATGGCTGAAAATAAATAAGTAAGCATTCTTTAACAATTCTCTGCAGCACATAAATTGCTTTTAAAGTGAAATGGCTGTTAAAGAGAAAGTTTTCTAGTCTTTTAAACTACATTTAGAATCCTCCTTTTGAAGGCTACAGCTTACATTATTAAGCCTGAATATAAGCAATGATAGCTTTTATTCCATGATTTATGTAGGTTTTTTGAGTAGTGACTAGATAGTAACAGTATGGTAAGATCTTCTTTTCTTTCTTTTTTCTTTTTTTTATGGAAATGCTGCTATTTTATAGAGGAATAACAAAATCAATGAGAAGGATTGCTTTTCAGTGTCTTGGTGATACATTTAATGGTGAAAATCTTTACCTCTTAATTTGGGAAGTACTCATATCCTTCTGAAGTTCAGATTTAACTGAATTGAGGTTCTGTTTTATTCAACTAAGAAAATTTTTAAGCAACAGAAGTATTAAAATAACAAAATTATATACATGCATTTAATATAGATATAATTGCAAATATAAAAGTCCTAATTTGCAATACACTTCTAATTTTTCTGCGTTTTTTGTGAAAGTCTTAGTGAATGGATGACCACGTGTCTGTAGTTTTAAATATGTACCTCTTTTTGGTATTGCTCTAAGTTGAATAGCTGATAGGATAGCACATAGGATAGTTCAGTGACTCCCACAATTATCCCATAGATCATTGATTGACCAGTCTTGATCGGAACTGGAAATTGGTTATAAAGACACCAAAGCAAGGAAAATAAATCCTTCTCTCAAAAAGCAAACGAAACCCCCAAAACCATCCAAAAGATGCAGCCCCCAAACTCCATTAAGCAGTTAAACTCCTGTATTTATTTGTAATAGTTTTTTTTAAAGTCTTTAGTCAGAACTGCTAAATTTTTACATTGACTACCATTCTAACAAGTTATTTGGATTAAATGAAAGTGTGTGTATGAAAGGCAGGGCATTTAGTAAATGTTATTTGAGTCAGAAGCATGATGATTTTTTTTTTAACCCCATAGTAAATAAAAGATGGGTCAATCCAGATAGAGGAAGGATTGTTGACAGTAGATCTGAAAGTTAAGAGTGATGAACAGGAAGATTATAAAAGCATACCAGGGGCTTCCCTGGTGGCGCAGTGGTTGAGAATCTGCCTGCCAATGCAGGGGACACAGGTTCGAGCCCTGGTCTGGGAAGATCCCACATGCCGTGGAGCAACTAGGCCCGTGAGCCACAACTACTGAGCCTGCGCGTCTGGAGCCTGTGCTCCGCAACAAGAGAGGCCACGATAGTGAGAGGCCCGCGCACCGCGATGAAGAGCGGCCCCCACTTGCCGCAACTAGAGAAAGCCCTCGCACAGAAACGAAGACCCAACACAGCCAAAAATAAATAAATAAATTAATTAATTAATTAAGAAAAAAAAAGATTTAAAAGCATACCAGTCTAGGTCCATTTAGCATAAGGGCTGATGCCTTACAGACCTAAAACCTCTGAGGCCATCTAGTCATAGTACTGTAGCTGACTTGTATGACAGCCTGAGTCATCAAGTAAAAGTTAAATTTATTTCTTATAAAAAGAAAAAGTGCAAAACATTTTAGATTTTTTTTTTTTTAACTTTGGGTTTATTTATTTATTTTATTTATTTATTTATGGCTGTGTTGGGTCTTCATTTCTGTGTGAGGGCTTTCTCTAGTTGTGGCAAGTGGAGGCCACTCTTCATCGCGGTGTGCGGGCCTCTCATTATCGCGGCCTCTCTTGTTGCGGAGCACAGGCTCCAGACGCACAGGCTCAGTAATTGTGGCTCACGGGCCTAGTTGCTCCATGGCATGTGGGATCTTCCCAGACCAGGGCTCGAACCCGTGTCCCCTGCATTGGCAGGCAGATTCTCAACCACTGCGCCACCAGGGAAGCCCTAGATTTTTTTAAAAATTAGTTTTATTTTTTAATTTATTTTTTATTTTATTTTTAAAATTTATTTATTTATTTTTGTCTGCATTGGGTCTTCATTGTTGCGCACGGGCTCTCTCCAGTTGCGCCAGCAGGGGCTACTCCTCGCCGCTGTGTGCAGACTTCTCATTATGGTGGCCTCTCTTGTTGCAGAGCACAGGCTCCAGGTGCCCGGGCTTAAGCCCTTGTGGCTCATGGGCTCTAGAGCACAGGCTCAGCAGCTGTGGTGCCTGGGCCCAGTTGCTCCACGGCATGTGGGATCCTCCCGGACCAGGGCTCGAACCCGTGTCCCCTGCATTGGCAGGCGGACTCCCAACGAGTGCGCCACCGGGGAAGTCCTAGATTTTTAAAACTATGAAATAAAAGTTTTGGTGTATAAAGAGGTAAACTACTAAAGAGTTCGCAGCCCATTTTCCTGTAAGACTGAATAAATTATTAACTGGTAAATGTGGAAGGTAAAGGTGGACATGTGCTGAAGGTGTCCAACATTTAGAATTACAACAAACAGGGACTTGTGTGGCGGTCCAGTGGGTAAGACTCCGTGTTCCCAGTGCAGGGGGCCCAGGTTCGATCCCTGATCGGGGAACTAGGTCCTGCATGCATGCTGCGACTAAGAAGTCCACATGCTGCAACTAGAAGATCCTGCATGCTGCAGTAAAGATCAACTAAAGATCCCACATGCTGCAACGAAGACCCTGTGTGCCGCAGCTGAGACCAGGCATAGCCAAAATAAATAGAAATAAATACATAAATATTAAAAAAAAAGAATTATAGCAAACAATAGAACAAACATATTACTAGATAATAAGCTGCCTTAACTGATTCCAGTAACCAATAAAACTTGTATAGATCTTATAATTTTTGTTAGCATTTTTGCTTTGCATTTATTACCTTATTTCCTTAAAATGACCCTGTGAAGTATCCCAAGACAAAACCAGTGCATTTCACTAAATTTTTGCCTTGAAAGTGTAGTTACAGAATTTAATGAAAATAGAGGCTTTCCTTAGAATTGAATAATTTGAGGTATGTAATTATCAATGATTTTAAAGGGATAGATGTTCAAAGATTTTTCAAGCTAGGCTTTTCCTCCATCTTTCTAATACTGTTATTCTGCAATTTTAGGTTAAATTCATGTTGAGAGTTTTCATCATTCCAACCAAATATTTGTCACTGCTGAGATAGTAGTTTACTATGATTTCGTTTTCTCGTGTAACCTTTTGCTTTTCATGCCTTGTTTTTTCATTTGCTTAGTTTTGTCTTTCTATATCCTCCAGCAGCTCGGTAAAATGCTTCTCAGTACAATTTTCCACATGGTCAAATCTGTCACATAAACTTACCACTTCCACTTATTCCTGTAGTCATCCCTTCTGTAGCTGTCCTTCCTGCTTTATTCTGGATTGTTTTCTGTTTAGGCCTGCTGCAAAGCTGTTATCTTGGGACATTCTGGGAATTTTTTTCACTTTTGTTGAGTCCCTTTTTTCCTGGATCCCATGCCTTCCTTTTAGTTTATTCCTTCTTTTTGGTTTCTTTACTATTACTGTGAAAGAGTGCATGAGATATTTTGGGGGGTTTCGTTTTTACCCTCACGCTTGACTGTTGGGCTGTTGAGAGATTTCTGTATTGGAAATCATTTTTCCTTAAAAGTTTGGAGGTGTTCCTTTATTGCTTGGCTTCCAATGTTGATGCTGAAAAATTTGATCTCCAAAAAACTGTCCTTTGTCCTATCTGGGAGATTTCAATCCTTTCACTGAATTTTAAAATTTCAGGTATCTTTTTTAAAAAAATGTTTTATGAGCTCTTCTCTATTTCTGTATTATAGCATCTTGTTTCTTTTTCATGGGACAGCATCTTCTGTTATCTCTTCAAGGATATTAATTACAGTTTCTTTGACATTTTCTTCCGTGCCTTGCATTGTTTTTGGTTCCTCTAACTTTTTTTCTGTTTGTTTTGGTCTCTTTTTTTTGTTGTTGAAGGCTTTCTTCAGATCTGTGTGATCCTCAGCAGTTCCTTCATATTCAAGAGAATGTTGCAAAACTGATTGAAAGCTCACTGGGCATGCATGAGCATAGCTTAGTGACTAATGAACTCCCTTGTTTTTATCTTTTTTTTTTTTCTCTGGGTGGTGGGTAAGAAGGCTTTCAGTTTCTTCAGATAATGGTCCTTCATTTTTCTGTCCGTCTGCATAAGTGGAATAATGGAGCGAGGAGAGGATTGGCAGAAGTAATGAGTATTGATGGCAGAGTTCTAGTGCTGGGTGGAGGAAGAAATCTACTACAAGTCTCACCAGTTTCTAAATTTTCACTTAGTCTCCTTGTTTTCATACCAGCACTTGCTTCTCCCTTTTTCTGTGTGTGTCGCCCCTGAGGCTGGAGCCACGCTCTGATTCAGTTTTGCTGAACACCTCTCATTCCCTTAGGAGTGAGGGGGTGGGAGTGGGGGCAGGGGGTGAAGCAGTGTGGTTCTGTCATCTTGCCTCTCCCAGCACCTCCCATTTCTAAACCCTTCTGGGGTGCTGCAGAGTAAACAGGGTTGTTTGTCATTATTTCTTTCTACAGGGATTTACCTTTACCTTCTTCCATTTATGCCAGGTCATTTACCGTTCCACCATCAACGTTCTGTCTTTATAAATTGTATTTCAGGTTACAGTTACAGTATCTCCTAGTTACATTAAAGGTGGAATTTATGTTTCTAGTTCTTTTTCTCCCTATTGTTGTGGTATGTTTTTCAAGAAGAGATCTTAAATTTTAGCCTTATTTTCATTTGTTCCTATTTGTGGGACACTGGTGAAATCACTTAATCTTTTTGAGCTCATACTCATCTGCTATTATAGGTATCCACAGCACGGTTGTTAGAATTACATGAGCCTGGTATATGGTAGACATTTGTAGGGATATTAGTTCCTAACCATTCTTTCCTGTATAACACATTGGACACATGTAGTTTCACTGAATTCATGGGTAGGTATAACCTGTGTAGTTTTCCCATTGGTATCCTGGTTTCTGAGAATTTTTGGTATTTGTATGAACAATACTAACTTGTTGAAAGAAGTTTATATGTCAGAGGTTTACAGTTATTATAGTAAATGTCATTAATTTTTCACCATCCTCAAATGAATTAAAGTTTCAAATTATGGATAAACTACTTAAAATAGGATATTGAAAAAATAATGATACTTTTTCAGTTAGAGTGTTAAGAGTAAAAAGAATTCTGATGAAATAATTGTGGCTTATATAAAATCTTTGTGTGTGTGATTAAGGAGAATTAATAATAAATGTACACTCTTACCAACTAAACTAATTTTTTTATCACTTTAAACATTTTTATTTCTGAAGGTACATTAAAATTTGTACTTTTTTTTGAATTGTAGATTTAAAATATTTAACTTTTTTTTTTTTGAAAATATTTAACTTTTTATCATGAAAAAAATTTAATTAATACAGTAGAAACCAGAACAGTATAATTTTGGTTTTCTCCTTTGAGGATAATGAAAATGTCAGAATTAGTAAATTCTGTCAAGCTTTTTTGAGATGGGCCACAAGCTGATGCAGTGAGTACTTAGGGGCAATTTGAGCTAGAATATAAGCTTCTTGAGGACAGAAACAACAAAAATAAGAACAAGGGTTAACATTTATAGAATTATATACTCAGCACTTTATATAGATTTTTATTTAATTTTCACAACTTCTTTAAAGTTTAGTTAGATAGTAGACCTTTGAAAGTGCTTTATGGAAGCTCAGAATAATTTAAGTGACTTGCTGAAGGATATGAAATAAGTAGTAAATCTAGGTTTCAGATCTTTAGATAGTTTGACCTCAGAGCTCTCTCTCTAAACTACTGTGCAAACCATGTTAATATTTTTAAATCTCCTTCATCCAGAATTGTACCTTGCATTGTGAGATAGTTTGCCAAGTAAATGAACTGGGCTTTGATGGAAAATTAGAACTTATGTAAATGGAGATGATGGAGACAGGCTTGTTAGGCAGGAGGGATGGTGTGAGCAGGATTGTAGAGACAGGAGTGTGTCTGGCGTGTTCAGTGGTCTGTGAGAAGAGCCATTTGGCTGGGATTGATGATTTTGTACAAAGTTGTGAGATAGGACTGCATGGCAGTTGAAAGTCTGCCATAATCTGCTTTCTATTTGTCTGGATAAGGAGTTCAGACTTCATTCTGTGGGCAACAGCAAGGCACAGTTTTTTAGTAGGGTGATAATATATTCAAACTGGTATTTTAGGAATATTACTTTAGTAGCATTGTATAGGAGAGATTGGCTGAGAAAATTGTAGAGTCAGGGGTATTGGAGACTACTGTAGTAGTGAAATGAAGTGATTTTAGTGGTGAAATGATTGGTACTCCTGGACATGAAAGGGAAGATTTTAAGAGGGATTATATGATAGGGCATCATGGTTTTCAAATATATAGCAAGAAAGGAGGACTTACATGTTATTTTATGCTTTCAGATGGAGAGAATAAGCATTTTTTGAAAAAATGTGGGTATGCCTGTAAGAGAACTGGTTCAAAAAGATGGATGTGAGTTTGAGATTCAGGCAAGTACCTTATTAAAGTCCTGTTATCAGATGCATGTCAAATTAGTAGTGAGTCCAAGGGTGAGGTTTAAAAATGTTGCTCTGTATGTAGGAGATTCTGTTCAGTTAACATGTGTGCTTCAGTGTGTGTATGTGGAGGGCTTTTTCTGTGAGGAGCAAATAATCTCAGATCATTAATTCTTAGGTAACCAGCTGTTCACAGTCTTGAAAAGGTCTCTAAAAACCCCAAGATTAGGCATGGTCCCTTAGCCTTCATTCCACTCAACAGTTTAAAAATTTACATTCCATTTGTCCTTCCCCTTTTAGCATCCCCTGCCATTTTCCTTATCTCTGCTGCAGCTATTTTAGCATTTGGTTTAGTTTGGGGCCCTTTTACAGTAGTAGTCTCTCTGGCTTTGCTAATGACCCTGTTAGTTTTCTTATGTCTATTGTTAGCACTCCTCAAATCTTAGCTTAGTCCAGAGGTTTAGATCTGTGTATTCAGTTGCCTCCTTGACATGACCACTATTAGGTGGTCCATAGAACCGTAAGAGTAATATGTTCACAACTCATTGTCTTCCTTACCCAAATTTGTCTTTCCATGTATGCTCCTTATCTCAGCGCTCAAGTTTGAAAACTGAATTCTCCACTTTAACTTTATCACACCTGTAGCCAGATCTTTTCGCTTCTAGCCACTGTCTTTCACATCTATCTACTTTTATGCCTTCCTTTCTCTTAGTATTAGTTGAAAGCTAATTATCTCTAGCCTAATTATCTCTAACCTCAATTATTGTATAACTGCTTCCTTATTGGGCTCTCTACTTCACATCTATGATCTTTCATTTCATTCTTCATTCTACAGCCTTAGTGATAACTAGAAATCTAAATGCCTATTTGATGTCACTCTTCTGTTCATGAGATGATGTTCAAATTCCTTAAAATGTCCCCGAAGGTTCTGGATGATCATATCCTCGTTTAGCTCTTCAGCTTCTCCTCAGTGCTTTTTGCTGCCTAGAACTTTCTCCATCCATTATCCTTCCATCTCTAGTTCCACACTTCTACTTCACTGAACTTACTCATCTTTTAGGACTGAACTTGAAAGGGAGGCCTTTGCTACTCCCTGGACTAGATTAGGTCCCCTTGCTGTCTCTTACCATATCACTTTGCCATATCCTGACTTTCTTCACTTCATTTTTTTTTTTTTTTTTTTTATTGGGGTATAGTTGATTTACAATGTTGTGTTAGTTTCAGATGTACAGCAAAGTGAATCTATTATACATATATCCACTCTTTTTTAGATTCTTTTCCCATATAGGCCATTACAGAGTACTGAGTAGAGTTCCCTGTACTATACAGTAGGTCCTCATTAGTTATCTATTTTATATATACTAGTGTGTATATGTCAGTCCCAATCTTCCAATTTATCCCCCCCCACTTACCCCCTGGTAACCTTAAGTTTATTTTCTACATCTGTAACTCTATTTCTGTTTTGTAGATAAGTTCATTTATAGCCTTTTTTTAGATTCCACATATAAGCAATATCATATGATATCTGTCTTTCTCTGACTTCCTTCACTTAGTATGATAATCTCTAGGTCCATCCATGTTGCTGCAAATGGCATTATTTCATTCTTTTTCATGGCTGAATAATATTCCATTGTATATATGTACCGCATCTTCTTTATCCATTCCTCTGTTGATGGACATTTAGGTGGCTTCCATGTCCTGGCTACTGTAAATAGCATTGCAGTGAACAATGGGGTGAATGTATCTTTTCAAATTATGGTTTTCTCCAGATATATGCCCAGGAGTGGGATTGCTGGATCATATGGTAGCTCTATTTTTAGTTTTTTAAGGAACCTCCATATTCTCCATAGTGGCTGTATCAATTTACATTCCCACCAACAGTGTAGGAGGGTTCCCTTTTCTCCATACCCTCTCCAGCATTTATTATTTGTAGACTTTTAAATGATGGCCATTCTGACCGGTGTGAGGTGATACCTCATTGTAGTTTTGAGTTGCATTTCTCTAATAATTAGTGATGTTGAGCATCTTTTCATGTGCTTTTCAACCATCTGTATGTCGTCTTTGGAGAAATGTCTATTTAGATCCTCTGCCCATTTTTTGATTGGGTTGTTTGTGATATTGAGCTGCATGAGCTGTCTGTGTTTTGGAGATTAATCCCTTGTCGATTGCTTTGTTTGCAAATATTTTCTCCCATTCTGAGGGTTGTCTTTTCATTTTCTTCACTTCATTTTAATCACATGTTTAGTTGTCTTCTTCACCAGACTGTAAGCTCTCTGGAATCTGGGGCTGTGATTATCTTGTTTCAGGTCAGGCCTTCAACTTCTGGGTACTTGATAACTTTGAGCAATGAATAAGTTGCACTATGTTATGGCTGTTTTTGCCTCCTCAGAAGAGATGTCTGATTGTTGTTCAGGAAAATCTTGGCAGGTTATTTCAAATGTGAAAATAGCAGAAGGTGATAATGGGATGAGAAGTTGACCAGCTGCTCACCAACAATGGGCAGATTGTCAGGTGAGCACAAGAGGCAGGTATTAATGGCATGATAACTAGAAAGAAAATGAACTGTGTGGATAATAATAATTGAATGTTTGACTAATCTTGAATTATCACAATTGCTATTTTATATATTCTAACCTCAAAAGATTAAACTTACTACACATTGTACAAACAGGATATTTTATATTTTTAATCTGAGCTTGTTTACAAAATCTGTAATGGAATTATAAATGAAAACCTTTGCTCTATTTGGAATTTATTTAGACATAAAATTAGGAATCATAATTAATTTTTTTCCAGTAATTAGTTTTTAATACCATTTACTGAATAGTTTTTCCTTTCCACACAGATATAGAATGCCAGCTTTTATCACGTACTACTAAAAATCAAAAAGTTCCCTCTTTGAGATGCAAATCAAAACTACAATGAGGTACCACCTCACACTAGTCAGAATGGCCATCATTAAAAAGTCTACAAATAGGGACTTCCCTGGTGGCACAGTGGTTAAAAATCCGCCTCTCAGCGCAGGGCCACGGGTTCGAGCCCTGGTCCAGGAAGATCCCACATGTCGCGGAGCAACTAAGCCTGTGCGCCACAACTACTGAGCCTGTACTCTAGAGCCTGCAAGCCACAGCTACTGAAGCCCGCATGCCTAGAGCCCGTGCTCTGCAACAAGAGAAGCCACCGCAATGAGAAGCCCGCGCACCGCAACGAAGAGTAGCCCCCGCTCGCTGCAACTAGAGAAAGTGTGCGTGCAGCAATGAAGACCGAGCGCAGCCAAAAACAAACAAACAAACAAACAAATTAATTAATTAATTAATTTTAAAAAGTACAAATAATAAATGCTGGAGAGGGTGAGGAGAAAAGGGAACCCACCTGCACTGTTGGTTTAATTGGGTGCAGCCACCCATGTAAATTGGTGCAGCCACTATGGAAAACAGTATGGAGGTTCCTTAAAAAAACTAAAAATAGAGTTGCCATATATACTCCTAGGCATATACCTAGACAAGACTATAATTTGAAAAGACACATGCACCCCTATGTTCATAGAAGCACTGTTCACAATAGCTAAGGCTGGGAAACAACCTAAATGTCCATCAACAGATGGCTGGATAAAGAAGATGTGGTGTATATATACAGTGGAATATTACTCAGCCATTAAAAAAGCATGAAAGAATGCCATTTGCAGCAACATGGATGGACCTAGAGATTATCATAGTAATCAAAGTAAATCAGAAAGAGAAAAACAAATACCATATGATATCACTTATATAAGTGGAATCTAAAATACGACACAAATGAACATAACAAAATAGAAACAGACTCACAGACATAGAGAACAAACTTGTGGTTGCCAAGGGGAAGGGGGGATGGGGGAGGGAAGACTGGGAATTTGGGATTAGCAGATGCAAGCTATTTTATATATAGGATGGATAAACAAGGTCCTACCGTATAGCACAGGGAACTGTATTCAGTATTCTGTGATAAACCATAATGGGAAAAGATATGAGAAAGAATATATGTAACTGGGTCACTTTGCTGTACAGCAGAAATTAACACAATGTTGTAAATCAACTATAGTCCAATAAAATTAAGAATAAAGTTCCCTCTTGCCACTTAGTGCTCTCCCACTACTTCCACTCTGGGGGTGATCTGTTTTATGTCCCAATGGTTTTGCCTTTTTCAGAATGTCTTTTAAGTTGAACTGTCTAACTTTTTTCATGTTTGGCTTCTTTCACTTAGCATGTTGCTTTTGAGTTGTTAACATTAATCAGTTCATTCTTTTCTATTTCTAATCTTAGTTTATTGTATGGAGACACCACACTTTGTTTTTTCGTTTGCCAGTTGATGGACATTTGGATTGTTTCTAGTTTTTGATAATTATTAAAAAGCCTGCTACAAACATTTACTTAAAATCTTCTGATGGATATATGTTTTCATTTCTCTTCAGTAAATACCTAGAAGTAGAATTGCTGGGTTGTATGGTTAAGTGCATGTTTAACTTCGTAAGAAACTGTCAAACTTTTCTAAAGTGGCTGTACCATTTTTCATTCCCACTAGCCCTTTGATATTGTCAGTTTACTAAATTTTAGCCATCCTAGTGGACATGTAGTAGTATTTCATTGTGGTTTTAATTTGCAATTCCTAATGATTAGCGATGTTGAACATCTTTTCATGTGCCTATTTTCCATCCCTATCTCTTTTTTGTGCAGTGTCTGTTCAAATTGTCTATTATTGGGTGTTTTCTTATTATTAGGAAATTGTGAAAGTTCTCTACATATTCTGTGAACAAGTTCCATATGAGATACGTACTTTTGCAAATGTATTCTCCAATTCCTTGGCTTTTCTTTCTCTTAATATTGTCCTTTACACTTTTTAACAGCAGAAAATTTTAATTTGGATTAGGTCCACTTTATAATTTATTTCTTTTATGGTTTGTGCTTTTTGTGTTTGAACTAAGGGAGCTTTGCCTAACCCAAGGTCATACAGGTTTTCTCTTATGTTTTCTTTTAGATACTCTGTAGTTTTAGGTTTTACATTTAGGTCTATGATGCATTCGGAAAATTTTTGTATATGAGTTTTGGATCAAGGTTCCTTTACCCTTATTTTTCCTTTTTGATTAACTTAAGAGTTATTTTGTAAAGAACCCCCTCCCCCCATCCAATAGAGATTTTTATTAAATATATTTATTGAATTAGGGGCAAACTGTACTTGTTACAGGATTATCTTTGTACTTAAAAGCTACATGTATATCTTTACCTATTCTTTTATATCTCTGTAAAATTTATTGATATTTAATACATATTATGAGTTTTCTTGTATTTTGTTTTATTTTTGGGAGGTTTTTTTCCAGATTATTACTGGTATATAAGAAAGCTTTTGGTTTTTCTACATGTACTTGATAATTGTGTATATAATTTTATAACAGTGAAAGGTTATCAATTATTTATAATCAGGAACAGATTGAATTACAGTAAGATTACTTTGTAACGTTCAGGAAGTGATTTGTTTGTGGTACATCAAGCATTGTGTTTGTCTTTAAAATCTGAGATCTCTAGTAGCAGAGTGTATAATTATTCAACTTAAACATTTTTAGTACTTAGGTGCTGTGGTAGGTGTTAACAAAAATGACTAAATCAGTAATTTGCAGTCCATGCCTTCAAGTAACTTAAACAATCTAGCAGGGTACTAGAAAAAGTAGTTATAATATTTAGTACAGTCAGTTAAATACCACAAGGCAAATGGAAAGTAGTGGTGGTAGCTAGTGGGAGTGGGCGCAGGTAGATGTTAAGAAAGGGAGAAGGGATGCAGGAGGAAGGAGAGAGTGTTTTGAGAGAAACTTTGAAAGACAGTGTGGTAGGATTTCAATAAAGAGTTAAAGAAGTTCTAGTTAGAGCATTATATGAAGTGTAACATTCATGGGAACTATACAGGAAAACTGAGCTATGCAGTGTCACAGATACTGAGGCAGGAAGTAATTTATAGATGTTTGATTCTCTTTATAGCTTTGACATTATATATTGCTAAGCATCTTTATTCTAGCCGTTCATCTTAGATTTTAAAATATCAGTTGTTTTTATAAGATACTCTGTTTTAACATTTCTCTGAAGTCATTGCATGTCTTGTACACATACATAACTTAGCCCAACTTCTTTGAGTATAAGAAGATTTTGTGAAGGCTGCATTAGGTATTGCTGTGTAACAAACTAACCTAAAACTTGGAGGCTTAAAACAACCACCATTTTATTGTATCTACCGATGTTCTGGGTCAGGAGTTCAGTAGGAGTGGCGAGGTAATTTTGCTGCATTTGGGGCTGACTGGGGTTACTCAGTGGTGTTCATTTGGTGGCTAGTCTTGTCTGGTGAGTCCATGATGACTTTACTCATGTGCCTGTTGCCTTGGCAGGGATGATGAGATGCTGAGCTGGTCCCCTCTCTCTCCTGTCATCTCAGCGCCTTTTTACATGATCTCTTCCTCATCAGGATAGTAGGATTTCTTACATGGCAGAAGGAGACCAAGAGACCTGGGTGGAAACAGCAAGGCTTTTTCTAACCTAGCTTTGGAAGCTTGAAACAGTTCCTCCCTGTATACTTATTAGGGCCTTAATAGGTATATTTGTTTTGTAAAATTTTATTAAGAGCATATTCTGCATTGAACTGAAATAGATAAAGCACCTATAGGAGAGTTATTTAGTGGTATTAGCTAAATACATAACTTTTAAAAATTTAGAACCTTAATTGGTTGTATGAAAAAGTATAATTAGGAGTGTATAAAAAGAGCATTTGTTTCCACTTATGTTATTACATTAACCGGAAAGAACTATATGATTTACTGTTTGCATTATAGAGTATAATTTTAACTAAATAATTGTATAATGTCAACTTAACAGGTCTAGAATGTCCCAGGTTTTATGTGTCACTTTTTTTTTTTTTTAAAGGGAAATTGGGGCTGGATAGTGAAGGGTCTTTTATTATGCATTTCTTTTTTAAAAAAATTAATTAATTTATTTAATTTATTTATTATTTTGGGTCTTCATTGCTGCATGTAGGCTTTCTCTAGTTAGGTGAGTGGGAGCTACTCTTCATTGCGGTGCTCGGGCTTCTCATTGCAGTGGCTTCTCTTGTTGTGGAGCACAGGCTCTAGGCACGTGGGCTTCAGTTGTTCCGGCACGTGGGCTGCAGTAGTTGTGTCTCACGGGCTCTAGAGTGCAGGCTTAGTAGTTGTGGCACATGGGCTCACTTGCTCCGCGACATGTGGGATCTTCCCAGACCAGGGCTCGAACCCGTGTCCCCTGCATTGGCAGGTGGATTATTAACCACTGCGCCACCAGGGAAGCCCAATATGTGTCACATTTTGTATAACAACTATAGTGTAAGATTCAGTGACTGAGTGGTTTAATTCTGTAACCTAGATACCAATTATAATATCTCACTACTTAATATATTTGTTTTACAATATATTGAAAAAAGAAGTAATTGTACTTCTGCTTTAGAGGCAAATTTTTCCTGCTAGGTCAATGAAGAAAACCTGACTTGAAATCTTTTGTTATGGCAGGAGAGGGAGCCCAAACCACTTTTCCATGTTATGCCTGGCTTGGCTTTCATGTAGGTATATAAGTATTTTTGTTTTCCTGTTACTTATTTTTGGTGTTCTTGGGACTACTATTGCTATACCATTTTGTCACTCTATTACTAGAGGCTTTACTAATAAAATTCTACTAATTGTTTTTAATAATAATGGCTACATTTATCAAGTGCCTTTAGTATACTGGGCATGTGTTGGAAATAATGCATATGTTGCCTTTAATTCTTCTAAAAAAAAATCTAAAAGATAAATGCTGTTGTCTTTGACAGATGAGAATGCTGAGGCACAACACAATTCAGTAGCTTGTTTGTGTCAGTTGGTCAGTTGTTGGTAGAGCTGAAATTTGAACTTAATATGTCTAACTGCAAAGCCTGAGTTATTTCCACCGTACAGTAGACCACCTGTCCGAGGTTTCATTTTCTGTGGTTTCAGGTACTTGGGGTTAACCACTGTCTGAAAATATTAAATGGAAAATTCCAGAAATAAACAATTCATAAGTTGTAAATTGCGTGCTCTTCTGAGTAGCGTGATGAAATCTTGCACTGTCCTGCTCCATCCCTCCCAGGTAGTTAATCATGCCTTTGCCCAGCACATCCACACACTGCATGCGCTACCCACCTGTTAGTCACTTAGCAGCCATCTCAGTTACCAGATCTACTGTCGTATTCATGTACCCTTATTTTACTTAATAATGGCCCCAAAGCATAGGAGTAGTGACGCTGGCAATTTGAATATTCTCTTGCTGTGCCTAATTTATAAATTAAACTTTATCGTACGTATGTATAGGAAAAACATAGTATACATAGGGTTCAGTACTATTTGTGATTTCAGGCATCCAACCGGTTTGAGAATATATCCCCCCAGGGTAAGGGGAGCCTACTGAATTACAATCCATTTAAAGTTTCTTAATCTCCAGCTGTCTTAAACTGTCCCATTTTCAACATTCTGTTCCTTTTTTTTTTTTTTCTTTTCTTTTCTTTTGGCCTCTAATATGTTAGCCAAAGCAACCTGCCTATTCCTTTTTTTTTCTTTCTTTTTTTTTTTTTGGCCTATTCCTGAATAGTAGGAGACATAAGAATTGTACAGTTTGAACTTCCTCTTCATATCTTGAGGCAGAACCATTTTTTGCACTGCTGTACAAAACATAGGATGTTGTTACTGTATGAGTCATTGTACTAAGTATTTCCCTTTTATAAAAAAAAAAAAAAAGAAACATAAAATTAAGGAATACTAGAAAAGGAGTCTTAAGAGATCAGTTATTATTGCCCCTGATTATATAAGCACAAGCAGCAGAAGCTCCGTGACACTCCCTCATTTCAGCAGTTCACAAGTCCTTGTGTTCTTAGTCGACTGGGTCTGCATAGATCTTTCCGATCTCGGGGTTCTTAATGTATCAGTTTTACAGTTATGTCCATAAGAACAATTCACCCCTGATTTCAGCAGTTTGCCTCAGTGTGGATGGGTAAACAACTCTAGAGGAGGAAGAGTCAGGTGTTTTAAATACCGTCTGCCTCATGCCTGTCAGATCTCAGCCATCCCTTAAATAGGAAGGAAAAGTTTTCTTCTTTCCTTCCAAGTTTCTGTAGCCTGTTTATACATTATTTCTTCCCCTATCATACAACTCTATTTACTGGGCAAGACTTGATGCAGAAGAGCCAGAAGTAGTGCTTATATATGTGCAGGTTATAAGTTATAAACTGTCTCTTATTTTTAAATATCAAAAAACATTCGTGGTAAATAATTCTCTTTATAGTTATTGGTTTTCTTTCCTAATGTGTGGTATAAGAGTTTTTAACTAGAAACAAGGGGACCTGATTAGGAGTTGTCCTGGTTCTGCCACTTAGTGTCTGTTCCTGGGAAAATCTTTTAAGTGCACTGAGACCCAACTTCTTCCTCTGTAAAATGAGGATAGTAGGTGAGATTTCTAAGTTGTTCCTATGAAAAAACAAATTCTGTGGAAACTTTTCTGACAGCTGCCCCACTCCAACACTATCTTATTCTTCTCTTGTTGTATCTCCACGATACCCTGCTTATTTCTGGAGTTTTATAAAATAATTTATGTACTTTCTTATATTATGTCATGATTTCTCTAATTTGTCCTGTACTTCTTTCTTATGTGGATTCAACAAGCATTTACTGCCTGCTGTACACTTGGCACTGTGGGGGGAATGCAAGGAGGAAAGCTATTTATATTTCTTTTTTTTTCTGAAAGGAGCATTTTTTAAATTAATTAATTTATGGCTGTGTTGGGTCTTCGTTGCTGCACGCGGTCTTTCTTTAGTTGCGTCGAGTGGGGGCTTCTCATTGCGGTGGCTTCTCTTGTTGCGAGCACGGGCTCTAGGTGCGCTGGCTTCAGTAGTTGTGGCATGCAGGCTCAGTAGTTGTGGCTCACGGGCTTAGTTGCTCTGCGGCATGTGGGATCTTCCTGGACCAGGGCTCGAACCCGTGTCCCCTGCAATGGCAGGCAGACTCCCAACCACTGGGCCACCAGAGAAGCCCTATTTATATTTCTTGCTTTTAGAGTATTTATAATTTAATTGGAGAGATAATTAGCTGCAGTGTAAGCAAGGCTCTGTATTGTTGCTCATCTTGTTTCTTTTTTCTGCATATTGACCTTTTTTTTTGTTTTCTGTGACTGCTGACACTTTAGATGCTTATCACTAGCAATTTGTTTCTATTTACTTGAACCATTTTCTTCTTTTTCCCCTGGAAACTGCATTCATATTGAACATCATTTATATGCAAAACACTCTTCTAGGTTCTGTAGAAGATAACAAAGATGAGTAAGATATGATAACTACAAAAGAGTTTATAATCCAGTAGGGCAGATGGAGCAGCTACACAATCAGAATTCAAATCTTAAGAGAGAGAGGTAGTGATCATTTCTAGTTGTAGGGATCTAGGAGTGCTTAATGAAAGAAGCTGAATTTCACCTAGATCTTTCAGGATGTGTAGGATTTTGGTAGGCAGAGTTGGGATGGGCAAGACATTCCAGCTCAATGGTATTAGCAAAAGTACTGGAGTAAGACATTTGAATAGTAATGGATCAAACATTCTGGAATTTTGTGTATGTATACATGTGGATGAGTAGTAGAAGAAATTATTAAAAGATAAGGTGAGTCTTGACTAAGATTCTTGAATGGCATACTATGGGAATTTTCTTTTTTTGGTGGGGTTTGTTTAAAGCAGAAGAGAGTGCCATGATAAACTATACTTTCAAGGAATATTTGGTCATTCTATGCTTAGTGGACTGGTGGGGAGGAGAAAAACTCTAGGTAGGAAGATCACTTTTTTTCAAAAGGTAATGAATCAGTGGTGGTGGTAGCTATGGAAAGCGAAAGGAAGATAGACATATTTTAATGGAAAAATAGACTGAACTGAGCAGGTGACTTAATGTTATGGAGAAATGGAAGAAGGAAGTATTATAAAGGTTTTTGAGAATTTTTTGAATTTGAATGTTAGGATGTTGTGCCATTAACATAAAGAGAATTAAAAGGAGAGCTTGAACCTTAGTTATATGATAAAGATGATGCTTTTGGTGTTAAATATATCTTATGGAGATGAAGGTGTGGAACTGGGTAGAAGGGTTGGGTTGAGACATGAGTTTGGGGATTCATTTGCCTAAAGTTATAGTTTAAATCATAGGATTGCATTTTTAGAGGAAATAGAAAGAAGAGAGGAAGCATGCCTAGGATATACCCTAGGGGAATGTGCAGGTTTGGGATGATAAATTGTGAGTTATTGAGTAGTTACGCAGGACAGTGCAGTTTCACTGCTACTTAGGGAGAATTTTGAGTTGGAGGTCAGTAATGTCTGTTGCACTAAGGACTGAGGAAAAAGGGCTGAGAAAACATTGGATTTGGTGGTCTTGATTAGCTTTGTTGGGGAGGAGGTGTGATAAGTGTCTTCTACCCCCATCCACTGTATGTGCAGTCCTTTCTCTTTTTATTGTATCCTTCATCTTTTTCTTTCCTTTGATGTTCTTATTTTTGTAATTTACTTTCCCTTCTGCCTCCCCACTTAAATTCTGTATCATTTCTCTTATTCTGCTTCCTGCTTGTTCTCAGATCTATTTCCAGCTGTACTTATTCCTGGGTGGGGAAGGATAACAGGGGAGGATATCAGTGTTGTTGCTCAGACCGATTAGTTTCATGGACTGCATTATTGCAGCGTGAATTATGGCACATATAACAAAGCAAGTAAAACTGTGATCACATGAAGCCTCCTTGAGGTTTGTGCTACATGAATGTATTGCAGCTGAAAGCTTTAGCATGAAATTCTACCAACATTTCTTAAGAACTGCCAGTGTGGATTTTTATGACACTTCTAGTTAAAAAAAAAAAAAAATCTGGGGACTTCCATGGTGGTCCAGTGGCTAAGACTCTGTGCTCCCAACGCAGGGGGCCCGGGTTCAATCCCTGGTCAGGAACTAGATCCCTCATGCCACAACTAAGAGTTCACATGCAAGTAAAGATCCCGCATACCACAGCTGAAGATCCCACATGACACAAGGAAGATCCCGCACAAGGCAATGAAGAGCCTGTGTGCTGCAACTAAATACACGGCGCAGCCAAATAAATAAATAAATAAAAATAAATATTAAAAAAAACCTAATGAGCCTGTATGAATATCCTTCTTTATAACAAAATCTGTGGTTTAATGAGTCTTAATATTGTATGGGATTTCTATCTTTCTCTTAAAAACTATTAAATCTAACAAATGTATATATGTATACATATTCAGAATACATATATAATTGTGTTATATTTTCTTTTTTTATTTTGTTCTTCTCTTTTTTAATTATAACATAACCTTGAGATAATGTGTGTAAAGTGAGGCAGGAATGCATTTGAATAGTTGTAAATGAAGAGAGGACTTTGGAAGAAGTAAGATTATTTGTGTGTGTTTGTTAGTTTCTAGTATATTAATTCAGTGTTTTACTTTGAAGTGTTTTTTTCTCATCTCTTCTAATATGGCTTAAGTGATTCTAATTCTTTCTTAAAAAAATATTTGTCTGAAAATAATTACCAATTCTTTCAGGGAGAAGATTTAGGCTAACAACTTATTTACACATGTAATACATAAATATGTATCCCTTTCTGTTGCAGAAATTTTAAATAATTTAGAAGTACATGAATTAAAAACCAAGAGCTCCCTTTGTTCCTTAGGTGTTTGTGTCTGTCCTTCCAGACCTTTTGCTATGCATTTACATATATACGTGTTTACATGTATACACTCACAGAAAAGAATATTCAGTTTATTTTTTAAAACCTAAATATCCTATATGCATTTTTCTGTAACTTGTACTTTTTAACTTAACAGTGTGTCTTGGAGTTCTGTCCATTACGTAGTGTTAAATTTATATACACATGTACACAACCAGTATGTGTCTGTGTGTATGTTTTTCTTTTAATTAACTAAGTTTTGCCTTTATAAATTTATATAAAGTATAGATTTCAGTAAGCTTTTAATTTTAGAATAGTTTTAGATTTACAGAAAAGTTGGGAACTTTGTACAGAGTTCCTATATATACTATACTCACTTTCTCCTATTATTAAAAATCTTAAACTTGTATAGTATATTTGTCACACTTAATGAACCAGTATTGATATATTATCATTAACTAAAGTCCATCTTTTATTCACATTTCCTTAGTTTTTACCTAATTTCCCTTTTCCGTTCAAGGATCCTATTGAGGATACCACATTTTTAATTAATTAATTAATTAATTATTGCTCTGTAGAGATGATTTTTATTTTTTAATTTAATTTTTTCCAGTTACACATACACATGTATCTATTCTTTTTCAAATTCTTTTCCCATTTAGGTTATTACAGAGTACTGAGCAGAGTTCCCTGTGCTATACAGTAGGTCCTTGTTGGTTATTTATTTTAAATATAGCAGTGTGTACGTGTCAATGTCAAATTCCCAGTCTTTCCCCTTCCCCGACCCTCCCTCGCTGGTAACCATAAGTTCCTTCTCTAAGTCTATGAGTCTGTTTCTGTTTTGTAAATAAGTTCATTTGTATCATGTTTTTAGATTCCGCATATAAACAATGTCATATGATACTTGTCTTTCTCTGTCTGACTTACTTCACTTAGCATGATAATCTCCAGGTCCACCCATGTTGCTGCAAATGGCATTAATTCATTCTTTTTAATGGCTGAGTGATATTCCATAGTATATATGTACCACATCTTCTTTATCCATTCATCTATTGATGGACATTTAGGTTGCTTCCATGACTTGGCTATTGTAAACAGCGCTGCAGTGAACATTGGGGTGCATGAGGATACCACATTATATTTAGTCATCATGTCTGTTTAGGCTCTTCTTGGCTATGGTAGTTTCTTAGACTTTTCTTGCTTTAGATGACCTTGACAGTTTGAGGAACACTAGTCAGGTATTTTGTAAAATGTCCCTCAATTGGGATTTGTCTAATGTTTTTCTCATGATTAGACTGGGGTTATGGGTATTTGGGAGGAAGACCATTGCTTTGTAAATTTTAAAAATAAAATTTAATTTAAAAAATCAAATAATACTGAAAGGTTTATAGTGAAAAATGGCCATAACACTCTCCATTCCTGTCTCCAGCCCCCTGTCCAGCTGTAACTCTTTTTTTAAAAAAAATAAATTTATTTATTTATTTTTGGCTGCGTTGGGTCTTTGTTGCTGTGTGTGGGCTTTCTCTGGTTGCGGTGAGCGGTGGCTGCTCTTCGTTGCAGTGCGTGGGCTTCTCATTGTGGTGGCTTCTCTTGTTGCGGTGCATGGCCTCTAGGCTCACGGGCTTCAGTAGTTGTGGCACGTGGGCTCAGTAGTTGTGGCTTGCAGGCTCTAGAGCGCAGGCTCAGTAGTTGTGGCGCACAGGCTTAGTTGCTCCACGGCATGTGGGATCCTCCCGGACCAGGGCTCTAACCCGTGTCTCCGGCACTGGCAGGAGGATTCTTAACCAATGCACCACCAGGGAAGCCCTGTAACTCTTTTTAAAAAAATTTATTTTATTGAAGTATAGTTGGTTTACAATGTTTTGTTAATTTCTGCTGTACAGCAAAGTGATTCAGGTATACATAAATATATATATACATATATACTTTTTCATATTCTTTTCCATTATGGTTTATTACAGGATATTGAATATAGTTCCCTGTGCTATACAGTAGGACCTTGTTGTTTATCCATTCTATTTATGATAATTTGCATCTGCTAATCCAAACTCCCTGTCCATCCCTCCCTTGGCTGTAATTCTTAATTCTCATCTCCTTTTAATTCCAAATTTCTAAATAAAATGCTCATACTGCCTTTTATTTTTGAATCGATCAGTTTTAGACATATATTGCATTCTTGTTAAATAAGAATTTAGCACTTTTATAATTTAGCTTCTTTCCTATCTCTAATAATTTCATAAACCTTAGTTGAAGCAATTATCAGGGCTTATTGTGACTTTGCAAATACTGTTCAGTGCAGATCAGAGATCCTTTTCTCTATGGCTTTCTTGGTTTTCATGTAGCTAAAAATTGCCTCTCTTTTTCATTTACATATATACTTATTGCTTCATTTTCTGTCTTATTCTCTGTTGTGTGATAAGAGGTAATCTGGCAATTCCCCTTTATTCCTGGGGGGCCTTGTTTCTGCAGTTCTCCATTCCTGTGTTTCGACCTGAACTGTTACCCTTTAAGCCAGCTGCACAGCTTTCGTACTGATATTTTCTTGTGTTGCTCTCCTGTGCTCTGGGTCCCTTGTTTCCTGGGTCTCATGTCTTCTTCCTTCTTTGTTTACTCCTTTACTTAGCATGCCCTCATGTAACTTCCTCAGAAAGGATGCATGTGTGGTAAAAATTTTGAACTTTTGCTTGTCTGAAAATGTCTTCCATCATGCTTGATTGATAATTTGGCAGATTTTAGAATTCTAGGTTAAAAAATATTTTCATTACGAATTTTGAAGTTACTGCTGTATTACTTTCTAGCGTCTACTGTTGCATTGACGGAGTCCAGTTCCACACTGTTACCTGATCTTTTATATGTGATCTTTTTTTTTTTTTCCCCCTTCTTCTGGAGGCTTTTAAGATCTTTTCTTTATCCCCAGTGTACTGAAATTTCATGAGGGTTTGCCTGGTGTGTTTGGGGCCAGAGGGGCTACAATGGTGAAGTCCATTCTTTGTACTCATCCCTTGAAGAATCTTCATTCTGGAGACTGATCTTTTATGGGAAATATTTATTTATTTATTTATATTTTTCTTCCTTATGCAATTGTTTTCTTTTTCTGAAATTTCAGTTAATTTGATATTAGATCTCCTGAATAGATCCTTTGTGTTGCCTTATTTTTTGCAATTTTTCACTTCTTTGTCTTGTTGCTCTGCTTTTTGGAAGATTATCTAAACTTTATCTCTTCCAACCTTTTAATTAAGCCTTTCAGTTTTGCTATTGTATTTTTAATTTTTAAAAGTTCTCCTTTTTTAAATTTCCTGATTCAATTTAGCTTGAGTATTTTAGGGAAGTACAATCAGCTTGTCTTTGCCTTGCCTAGGGTACCTGAGTCTTGAGACCTGTTCAGTTCCTCCAGAAAATGAAAGTTTCAGTGTTTGTCTTAAAGTGTAAGATTGAAATGATCACTTGAATGTTTGGGGTGAGGGTGGGAGAACTGGGAAGTCCAACTCTTTCTTATATAAACTTTTAAACAATTTCCCTTGTTTTAAGATCCCTGTATGTGTGTATGTGTGCGTGTATACATACATATACATATACAGATGTATACACATAAATGAGTGTATATGTGTTTATATATATACACACAGTATACGTATATATGTCAGACTTGGGATCCTTTTATAGATTTACATTTACATATATCAACTTGCAGTTTTCGTCTAACATATCATGAACATTTCCCCCATGATGTTAACTGTTATTTAAACGTGATTTTTAATGGCTTCATAATTTTCCATTTCTGAATATAACCAATTTTATCTAACCGATCTCCATTATTAAACATTTGTTATACAGTTTTTCACTGTTAAAAATAATGTGCAATGAAGACCCTTGTATGTGTATTTTTGTGCAGGCTTGGTTTTCTTTTTATTAATATTAGTTGTGGAATTGTGGGATCAAAGGAATGATGACTTTTAATATTTTTCCAACATATTGTTAAATTGCTCTCCAGTAAAGACTATCAGTTTATGCTCATCACTGTGTAGAAGTGCCTATTTCGCTTCACCTTTGCCAAGCAGCACTGGTTACTGTTATTTTTAAGAAAAATGGTCTTTTTAAAAATTTTGTGTCCATATAAGATGATGGATATTCACTAAACTTACTGTGGTAATCAGTTCGTCATATATGTAAGTCAGATCATTATGCTGTATACACGTTAAACTTATTCAGTGCTGTTTGTCAGTGATATCTCAATAAAAATGGTCAATTTGATAGATGAAGAAATGATTTCATGTTATTTTAATTGAGCTTTTCTTCATGTTTGACATTAGCATTCTTTGAAATTTGCCTGTTTTATGTCCTTTGTATCTTTTCCTATTTACTATTTTTTATTTTCTTTTTAAAATTTTCTTTTTCTATTTTTAATTTTTCTTTTTTTTGGTGGTAAATTGTGAAAGTTCTTTATATAAAAAGAGCTCTGCATAAAAAAGAAATCAGCCCATTGTCTTTTGGGGAAAATTACTGTCTTTATTGAGACTTACCCAGAAAAATTTTGGATCCCTACTGTTGTTGGAGGAATAGCTTTATTAAATCTTAGAACTGTTTGTCAGAAATGACCAGGTCAGTTAGAAAAGGGATATACATTTGAAGAACTACTACTGAAAGGCTTTCAGGACTAAGAATTCCCTTCCTTGCCGTGGAAAAGAAGGAAGGATTAACAAAGATCAACCTAGAGCACCTTACCGGAGAGAAAGTCATGATGTACTGTAGAAAATAACAGTAATTTCTTACTTTATTACAGGACTTGTTTCATGCATTAAACAAGCATTTATTGAGGGAGAGCCTTCTCTACCCTCAGGGAATGTACACTGGTGGGGTTAGGAATGATGCTAAGAAGAAAGATATGTTTGTAACTAACTAGAATACAGTGTGAGATAGAGAACCTGCTTGCTGTATTATAGCACAATGGACCTGGTCTAGTTTCTTAGCACAGAACAAATGAGAATGAGCCTATCAGTGACTGCCAGAAGTTAGAGCTGTCACCTCTTTTACCTGGAGTGATGAGACAGCTGAGACAATAAAAATGAAATGATTCAGCTGCTATTTAGTTTTGAACAGTTAATTTTTTCTTCTGTTTTTGAGGTCAATATGAGTATGACAGTGAGAGTTAAATTTTTTGTCAAAATGAAAAGAGTAAATTATATTTCTTATATTTTTGAAAGCAGGGATGTATGTAGTATATTTTTTAAAGTAATTAGAACTGTTAAAAAATGGGTGGCAATCTTCTGTTACCTGGAAATCTGTGAATTAATTCTGAAGATTCCAGATGAACGGTTTGTTGATGTATTATTTGATCAGTCTCTTAAAAGTATTCACAAAGCTTTTTGTTTTGCTTTCTTACTGGAGCAGTTCATATAATACTTGTGTGTGTGTGTGTTTTCATCCCTACATTATTATAATGACATTAATACTTGTGGAGACAAGTGAATTTTATTATAATCAGATGAAAAAATTTATTTTGTTATTTAAGAACTGGTTTCCAAAGTGGTACTTATAATAAGAATCAACTGATACCTTGTCGATTTTAAGATTCTTGAGTGCAGTGCTCTTACTCATTTTTATCTCATACACGTATATGCTCAGTAGAAATGTATTGGGTGAGTGAAATACATGTTACATTGATGCATATGTGACATATACTGCTAAATCATAAGTTGACCATATGTTTGAAAATCTCATTTATATTTTGTTTGAAATTATTTTCATCAGCTTTCTTTTTTATATCTTAACTTCTACATATAAGGTATGTCTTTAGCCCATGTGTGTTTTTCCACATATATAATTTAAAGTATGTTGTGAGTTGATAATGAC
This sequence comes from Balaenoptera musculus, assembly GCF_009873245.2. Taxonomy (NCBI): domain Eukaryota; kingdom Metazoa; phylum Chordata; class Mammalia; order Artiodactyla; family Balaenopteridae; genus Balaenoptera; species Balaenoptera musculus. The sequence goes on along the minus strand of NC_045793.1, from coordinate 86,926,173 downwards.
TTATTTATTTCTTCTCTTTCCCTCCATTCTTAGATTCCTTTTGCATCTTTAAATTCCAACCGTATCATGGGTCTCTTAGCATCTGTGTTCCGTCTGTCCCCTATCCCCCTTTTTATTTTCAAATAAAAAGTGTCCTTATGTTAAATTGGACTTTTCAAAACAGATAATTTGTTGTTCTTACGGTAGAATAATTCTCACTTTTATTCTAAGAATTGTGATGGGAAGATGAGCTAGAAATTCTTTCCAAGCTTTAGATTAAATCATGAAGGATAAAACTGTACAAATTCATGGTCATGAAAAGAAGTAAAAACTAAGAATGACAGTTGTTAAAGAACAATGTATAACTGTAAACTTGATGCCAGGGAGTCTTTTCCTTGTGAAAAGACCTCGAAGTGGCTTTTATAAATATGAATGCATGACAGTGTGGTATAAAGTCTTTATTTAAAAAAAAGAAAAAGAGAAAGAAATGCTTTTCTACTATGTATATATAGACTGATTTGTTTTTGCTTCCTTTGCTTTGAAGGTTTTGGTTGTAGTATGGGGTAGGAGGGTAAATGCAGTTTTTGTCGTCAGTCCACTCTTATAGTCTTGGCTATGCCATTGTTTTTGTTTCCATAGGTGTTTTTTGTATAATGACTTCACACCTTCAACTTATTTTTGCTTGAACTATTTAATACCATACTTGAAGGCATATTTCAAGACCCCTTTTCCTGTATTAAAAAACTAATATGCTCCTATTGCAGAAACTTAGAAACTTTTTGCCACTTAAAAGTAATGGCTTACAAAAAGAAATGAAATTGAGTTATTTGCAGTGAGGTGGATGGACCTAGAGTCTGTCATACAGAGTGAAGTAAGTCAGAAAGAGAAAAACAAATACCGTATGCTAACACATATATATGGAATCTAAAAAAAAGAAGGTTCTGAAGAACCTAGAGGCAGGACAGGAATAAAGACGCAGACATAGAGAATGGACTTGAGGACATGGGGAGGGGGAAGGATAAGCTGGGACGAAGTGCGAGAGTGGCGTTGACATATACACACTACCAATGTAAAATAGATAGCTAGTGGGAACAGCCTCATAGCACAGAGAGATCAGCTCTGTGCTTTGTGACCACCTAGAGGGGTGGGATAGGGAGGGTGGGAGGGAGACGCAAGAGGGAGGGTATATGGAGATATATGTATACGTATAGCTGATTCACTTTGTTATATAGCAGAAACTAACACACCATTGTAAAGCAATTATACTACAATAAAGATGTTAAAAAAATAAAAGTAATGGCTTTTAATGATTTGCACTATTATCTTTCAGTCTGTTTTCTGAATGTGTATATTAATTATAAATTTTTAAAAATTGTGATGTGTAGAGGCAGGAGGTATATATGAGAAATCTCTGTCTTCTGTTTCATTTTGCTGGGAACCTAAAACTACTCTAAAAAATAAAGTCTTTAATGTCTATAAATAAGTATATTTATAAATAAAGTCTATAAAAATTGAGTCATATTATATTGTAGTTTTATTTCATGAGAAACTAATTTTATTCTGAAAAAAATTTGTTTTATGACTATGGTAGGTTTATAGTGTATCATATTCTTTATATATGTCATTAAAATTCTATAGTTATTTTAATCTGTGGGGTTAAGAAGTCAGGATCGTGGTTACCCTTAGCAGTGCTGCATAATAAAGACTGGAAGGGGGGACCTGAGATGGGTTCCGGGTGCTGTTCATTTTTGTGAAATTGAGCTGTATACTTACGTGCTTTTTTCTGTATGTATATTATACTTTAATAAACTTTTAAAAGTTTAATAATTATTGAAATAATACTTTTAGGTTAATAAGATTAATAGGGATAATTGGGAAAAGAAATGCGGAGACATTTCAGATGACTATTTTCTTCAGTTGTGATTGTAAATGATATGTAACTAGTTCACTTAAAAATGTGTAGTTACTTAGGCAATATTAACTTATGTATGTGTCTGAGCTCCAGCTATTTTTACTGACGTTTTATGGCTGGATGACAGCCTATGACATGTTTTCAAGGACTTTAAAAGACCGAAAAGTAAGAGTAGTGAGCTAATCTGAAGTGTGAGAACAGCTTAATCTATTCTAGAATTTTAGAATAAGTTGTATATGAACATATGAGGACTTTATCTAGCTTTTTCACCTCTGTATCCCTAACTTTTTCTTATACTCAGCAATGCGTTTTTGTTAAGTCAGTGAATCCCTGTTTTGGTTTGCTCAGCCATCAACTGTCCTCTCATCTGCTTTGAGTATTATGACTTTAAAAAAAGCACTTTGTCAGTTTGATAGGTGAAAATATCTTATTTGAATTCGTGTTTTTTAAATTAATAAGTTTTAAAATGTTTATTAAATACATAGATTTAACTTTTTTGAGAATCATCTAGTTAAGTAGTTTGGAGAGTCGTTCAGTACGGTAGCCCCTAGACTCGTGGCTTTTTTATTTATTTATTTATTTATTTATTTATTTATTTATTGGCTGCGTTGGGCCTTCGTTGCTGCACGCGGGTTTTCTCTAGTTGTAGCGAGCGGGGGCTACTCTTCGTTGCAGTGCGCGGGCTTCTCATTGCGGTGGCTTCTCTTGTTGCGGAGCATGGGCTCTGGGCGCGCGGGCTTCAGTAATTGTGGCACGTGGGCTCAGTAGTTGTGGCTTGCCGGCTCTAGAGCGCAGGCTCAGTAGTTGTGGCGCACGGACTTAGTTGCTCCGCAGCATGTGGGATCGTCCCGGACCAGGGCTCGAACCCGTGTCTCCTGCATTGGCAGGCGGATTCTTAACCACTGCGCCACCAGGGAAGTCCTCATGTGGCCTTTGAACAGTTAAAGTTGAGCTACTTTGAATTGAGATGTGCCATAAGTGTAAAATATAGACTGGATTTTGAAATCTTATTATGAAAAAAAGAATGTAAAATATCTCAGTAATTTTTTAGTATTGGTTCCATGTTGAAATGACGTTTTAGATACATTGGCTAAATAAATTATTATTAAAATTAACTTCACTAGTTTTGTTTTGTTTCTGATGTGACTACCAGAAAATTTAAATTTACGTATGTGGTAACCATTATATTTCTGTTTGACAGAGCTGATCAAGACAGTAATCTAAACATGAGGTGACTAGGGCCTGAACTTAGGATAGTGTTTATAGAAAGAGAAGTAAGGAGGGATTTTAAGAAATTATGCAATTGGCATATATGTTATATAATCTCGGGTGTTACATTACAGGCTTTTTGCAGTTTTGTGTTTTTCCATCATAGCTTTGTAATCAGTAGTAAGCTTTTTGAAGACAAGGATTTCATCACTATTTTAAAATTCTCCTCTACGTTTCGTCTTTTGCTGGGTGCATAGGAGCTTGATTGAACAACAGTAATTAAAAGGACATCGAATAATTTTATACACACAAAGTTTGAATTTTTAGAATGCAGGTTAATGATTCTTAGAGTTCCTATACCCTTTATTTTAATATCATAATATCACCAGTTAGCCATCTCAGTCATATCTTTTTTAAAAGGTGCAAGGATAAGGGAACTAACATCTAGTCTTATATATATACCAGGCTCTGGGTAGTCATTTTATATCTTTCTTCATTTAGTCCTTGTAGTTACCCATGAGAAAGATATCAATCATTATTTTACATATTAGGATATTGAGAATGAGTATTTTTTCCAGTGTTATGTTAACCAATCCAGATATGCCCAGCTTCAAAATTAGCCCGTTTTCTGCTGTAGTTTACTCTCTCGATTAAAGTTAGCCACTTATTTTAAGTGATTTGAAGTTAGTTTGATGTTGTGTTGGACATGAAGTATGTGAAGAATAATCTTTAGAATAAAATGTGTAATGATAGGGCTTCCCTGGTGACGCCGTGGTTGAGAATCTGCCTGGCAATGCGGGGGACATGGGTTCGAGCCCTGGTCTGGGAAGATCCCACATGCCGCGGAGCGACTAGGCCCGCAAGCCACAATTGCTGAGCCTGCGCGTCTGGAGCCTGTGCTCCACAACAAGAGAGGCCACAATAGTGAGAGGCCCGTGCACCCCGATGAAGAGTGGCCCCCACTTGGCGCAACTAGAGAAAGCCCTCGCACAGAAACGAAGACCCAACACAGCCATAAATAAAAAAAAAAAAAAAATTTAAAAAAAAGAGTACTACCTTTAATTTAAAAAAAAATGTGTAGTGATAAATTTTGGTAGTTTATGATGTATTATGTATTCCAGTGTTCAGTATATGAAAGGAAATTTATAAATAACTAAAACCTTAGAGAAAGAAAAAAAGGCATATTTGTTTTCATTCTGATTTTCTTGTTGTGTTGTAATTCTAGAAATTTCACTGTAGTTCATGAAAAAAATAAAATTTTAAAACAGTTTTAAATGTTTATTTTGTCTTTTAGATAAAATCAAAGACAAAATTAAAGAAAGAGATAAAGAAAAGGAGAGAGAAAAAAAGAAGCATAAAATAATGAATGAGATCAAGAAAGAAAATGGAGAAGTAAAGATTTTGCTGAAAAGTAAGTTTATATTAAGTGATTTCAGTTGTACTGTGTTATATTGTTCAGTATGTATGTATTGGCTTAGTGATTAAAATAAGAAATGTTATTTGGTGCTGAATTTTGCTGGAAATAAACATTTGTGGTCAGACTATGAAAAGTAAATAGTGGGGTTTTCTAATTTGTGTAGTAATATGTCTTTAGTATATTTATTTAGTGAGTTATTAGAAAGTAGTAAAGGTAATTATTAGGTTCCTTAAATTATTTGAAAATAAGTTATCTAACTCTGTGTTTATATTACTAGTCTTTATCCATATTTAGATAATCTAAAATAAAAGGCTAAAGAAATTTTTAGCATGATAGGTATGGTGGAGGAAGTGATCTTACCAATATTTGATGATAATCACCATAGCATAGTCTAGGATTTAGAGGCAGCACTTTACTCTGAGCTAAATAAGAAGGTGTACTGTTTTACTGTATGTTTCTTGCATGCTTAAGAATCCTCTTTTTGTTTCCTGTTTTTTCTCATTACAACTATTTCTAGTTGTTGTTTATACATGGGGGTGGATGGTGAGGTAATAATATAAATCCTGTCAATAAATCTGAACTTTTCCAGAGAGAATTTGTGATAGAAGGATAGTTTAAATTCACTCAGATAGCAGGTAAGAAGAAATCAGTGGCATTTGGTTGCTAGACAGCTAGCAAATTCAATTGCTGCCTCATCAAGTTAACAATTGTGGATCAGAAACACGTTGACTTTGATTAATTTCATATTGAATTTATGTGTGGATAAGCCTTTCTATCTACATAAGGGAGAAAAGGCCATAGCACTGTAGGTGCAATGAAATTACTGGTTAATTTATATTATTTAAGGTAAACAATATTAGATTCTATAATTTCATTTCATTCTGTGTCATGTTTCCAGATGTTCTTTGGTGGCACTTCGTCTAAGCTCTATTTTCTGCTTGTCAGAACTTTATTTTCTATAAAATTCTTTTGACCTTGAAGAAACATGTCAGAGCTTAAGTTGATGGCTACTTGGTGAATGCTCATGGTCCTTTTGTTCTATTTTTTTTGCCAGTGTGTTTTATCTGTGTTGTCTAAATAGATTGTAAGCCTTTGAGGCAGGAGTTGAATATAATCACACTAGTGCTGTACAGCAGCTAATGATTAACACTTGGAATGTTTTCTTATCTTTACCCTCTTGGTTTAGTCAAATAGTCATTTTTTATTGGTTTAGTCACATAGTCATTTTGTTATCCGTTTGTACAGTGATGTAAATTCCTGTCACTTGGTTGAATGTTAGATTCCTAACATACCATTAATGTGAAGTATGTGAACCTAGAAATTACATATGCGAGCAGAATTTTAAATAGCCTAAAAAGTGGAGATTTTCGAGTAATACACAGTGGTAACCTTGACTTTGAAGTAAATGAAAAATTTAAGAGGTATTTTGAACTGAGCTAAACTGAAACCTAGTGATGATAGAGGGGAAAAAAAGAGATAGATTTGGAAATAAATTGGTGACCTCTGGGATGACCATAGCAAAATCTATTTACTGTAAAATGGAGGTAAATAATAATTTAATTACTGTCTTACAGGGTTGCAGAGATTAAATGAGGTAAAGTAAGGTGGAAGTGCCAAGTACAGTTGTCTAGCCCACAGATATTCAATAAGTAGCTATGAATGTTACTTATAAACACATACGAAAGATTAACTCTTGTGATTAAAAACAATGACAGAACTATCTCCCCTCCTAGTAGGTAGTATATAGATAATTAAATGAATAAAAACATGATTAATTTGAGAAATTGTGCCTGTCCCATGGTAAGCACTGAGTAAGTGTTAGCTATTTTTATTACCCGGCAAAAACAATTTGTTCTGCTTGTTTGGCCGGCCATTTCCCAAGTGAGCCTTATGATCAGGGAAAGGCATCCTTTGTTATTGGTGTCCTGGAGCAACAAGAGAATCAGTTAGGTGGGGGCGGTAAGTATCCTATTATGTACTACTTTGTGTCCCTTTTCCTTTTATGGCTTTCAACTTTTATTCTCTCCTTAAAATTTTCTCCTTCTGATAATGCTAACATTGCAAGCTATGGCAGACGCAGGCATTGATTGATTGGTGATGACACTTGAATATCTGACAGTAGATGCTAACTCTTACTCCATGGGACCTCCCTGGTGGCCCAGTGGTTAAGAGTCTGTGCCTCCATTGCAGGGGGCACGCTTTGATCCTAGTCCAGGAACTGAGATACCGCATGCTGCAGGGCATGGTCAAAAAAAACATTTTTTTTAAAAAGGGGGAAAAAAATAAAGTAACTAACTCTTACTCCACACCAGTCTTATTTCTTCCACATTTTCATTAAAAACTGTGTTATGACTAGAAATATATACATGATTATATACATGCCAGAAATGTTTTATTAATGCAGAAATCTTGTAAATGTTTTTCACTGATAAAATAGGAGTTTGCTTTATTAGAAACAGTTTAAAGGAACAAATAAATTTGAAACATAAGCTTATTTAGCTCATCCTTTTATATCTAATGTCTACCAACTACTTTTTCTGAGTACACTTATGTGTTTCAGCCATTTTATGTTGTTCATTGATAAGGTGTGAGAACATGGATGTTATGACTATAGTATTCTTGAGAGTAAATCTTATCATTATAGCATATCAGCAAAGCTTGCTGGCGAGCAGGTAGAAAGGGGATGAAAAGAAGCCGGTGTTCAAGGTTATTGGTAGTGTACTAAAGGTCACAGGTAGGTAATTCATGACAGGAGGAGCAAAGATGTTGCTGTGCCAAAAAAGGAAAGTCATTCCCCAAAGACCAAAGGTTGAAAATAGCTAAGCTAATTACTGCTTTGTTTCTGTGTATGATAATGGAATTATATATATATATATATATATATATATATTACTTCCCCTATTAGCTATGAAATCATAGCCAGTATTTCTGGGCAACCTTTATTTTTCCTTTATTAACACTAAAAATATACTAAGGTTAGGAGTGGAAATTAATTCCAGTGATTTTGTGATTTTTAAAGATTTTTTAAAAATAATTTGCCATTAACAACACATGCTGGTTTTTTTTTTATCTGTTTGTGTGTGTGGTTTTTTCTGTCTCTGTATGAGTGCCTCTTTCTTCTGACTGTGTGTGTGTCTCCATTTCTCTCTGTGTCAGATTCTCTCTTTGGCTATCTGTGCATGTGTGTGTCTACTTGGTGTGTGTGTGTATGTGTGTGTTTGAGGTCCACTGTGCATATGTCTGTGGATCTTTGGGGGGAGGGTCTCCCATCAGCCTTATACTTTTATACTTTTTGAGGGTCCAAATTACTTAGCAGTTCTTTCCGTTATGGGTATTTACCAGGATCCTTTAAAAAAAACACTACAGTTCTGATTTATTGGGCTCCGTTTGAAGAATTATGAATTTAGAGTAAATATGTACTTTAAAGACCTTTTAGTATAAGAGAAAAACATTAGTATTCAAAATGATCTTATCTCCTTAAGTATTTAAAAATTTCCTACATATGTATCTATTGCATTTCATGTATCATTCCAAGACATTAAATGAGTGAGAGATTGTATAAAACTTAAAAAATTTACCTAGTAAAGGCTAGTGCCTTGATTTGATTTAAATGTAAAGAATGCATTTTACCTGTACCCATGGAGGGGGGAATCCCCAAGACTACCCCCAGGTTTGATGATTTGCTGGGAGGACTCACAAGACTCAGCATAAATTTGTACTCATGGCTATGATTTATTATAGTGGAGGCTACAAAGTAAAATTAGTAATGAGAAAAGGCACATGTGGCGATTTCTGGAGGAAGCTAGGCACAAGCTTCCAAGAGTCCTCTCCTAGTGGAGTCACAAAGGATGCACTTAATTCTTCCAGCAGTGAATTGTGATAACATATGTGAAATGTTGTCTACCAGGGAAGCTCATTAGAAACTCAATAGTCAGGGTTTCTACTGGGAGCTGGTCACATAGGCATGCCCTGTGTAGCATGTAGCAAAATTCCAGAAGGAAAACAGGTGTTCAACGTAAACCATATTGTTTGCACAAACAGTTTAGGTATAGTGAGCCACTCTTAATTAGGGAATGGTAGTAACCTTCCCAAAATACAAGTTCTCAGATGCCAGCCAAAGGCCACCCTTGCAAGCAGGCCTAAGGATAGCAGTCTCAGGTGTGTTATGTTTAACTCTTTTCTGCACACTGTGCTCACTTTAGTATTTAATTACAGAGTAGTTTGTCATGGAAGTTTAATTACTTGATGCTCAATATAACAGTCTCTTGACTAATTTCTTATTAGTTTGTATTTTTCAGTTTCTATTATACTACTACTGTTTTCATCCACCCTTGTGACTAAGAAATAGATAGACTGTTGTACCTATTTTATTTTAAAGTAACATGACTGGATATTTACTATTTTAACTTTAAAAAATGTGTTAGTTGTAAATATAATAGGATATTAAGCTTATATTTTCATTCAAATGAAATTCTGCTTATTTTGGCAAACGATTTAATTTGTACAATTTTACATGTATTTCCAGTTTAGTTATTAATTATATGTAAGCCCGTTAAACTTTTAAGTCCTGTTTTTTAATATACTACTGTCTTTTTTGCTTGACTCATTTGGATTTTACTTACATATATTGAATATAAACCTCTTTTATCTTTCATTTTGATTAACTCCCTGTTTTAACTTTTTATTATTAATTTTTCCTAAGATTTTAACCTGAATCTGATGTTTTGATAGTTTATACCTGGGTAGCAAGTATGAATTTGTTAATATATTTTAAAACTACTTACATGTAGACTCAAGAAAATTAACACTTTATTAAGTGTTGCCTTTTGTGACTTTGCAAACCTGCATAATCAATAATGTTGACAGATTTTTAGTTTTGCTTTTCATAATGATAGCAATTTGGTCTCCATTGCATACTTACGAATTTTTAGAAGAGGTAGTTTATTATTAACATTAAACTTTCCTTTTTCAAGAATTGCTATGAACTGGAGAGAATTTTTATGGTTGTTGTTTCAGGGTTAGGATTTAGTGATAGTATTCATATGGTGAAGAACTGACTGAAAGGGAGACAAGGGAAAAAACCTATAAACTTCAGGTAGTCTGTTGGTGAGAGAAATCTTTGCATTCATGGAGTCATTAAATGTTCATCTGTAGCAATGTACTAGATGCCAGGAGGGATTTGATGATTGGTGAAGAAAAGTGTTTCACTCTGAATTCATCAAAGTTATTTGTTTCACTCGTACAGTATCCTGAAGGACATATGTTATACAGGCATCCTATGAATGAAAAAATAATAACTTTATATGACCATATCATATATATTCATAGATATAGAATATATAATAACATGAATTTAGAGTGAAGTGATTTCAGTTCCAACTACAAAGATGAGGGAAAACAAAATGAAGAAGATGATGTAAGAGTAGTCTTTAAAGGATGGGTAAGAAAGAGTTCAGTAGTAAGTACTAGGCAGGGCAAAGATATTTTAGGGAAAGGAAATACCTTTGCCAGTAGTAGAAAGATAAAGTAGGACTAGGTATGTTTCATAAGAAATTGTAAGTAGTGCAAATTGGACCAGAGCATGGCATACTTGAGGGCATTGACTCTGGATTCCAGACTGAAGAGGTTGTATTTGAGAACCCTTGAAAGCAGTTGAGTCAAGGAGTGAACATGATCAAAGCAATATATAAAACGTGTAGAATGATTAATATGGCTCCTGCATTAAGGATGAGAGATAGTCATGAGGCTTTTAGACCAAAAATTAAGGCAGTAGTATCATGGAAGTAAAAAATAATCAAGGATGAGTTGGGTAATTACATAAAACATTGGAGAGATCAGGAAGAGTGATTTGAGAGAATATCATTGGATTTGATATATGAGCATTCTGGGAAAGTAAATTTGAGTTGACTGGAAGCAGACTCAGAATTTAAGGGATAAGAATGGTCAGTTAATAAAGGGAAGGCACTGGGCATTGCAGTTTTTTATAAGAAGTTTGATGGTCAAAAGAAGAGGATAGAGAACTTTAAGCAAGGGTTTTGGAGTTGGTGGGATGGACTTATTTTGGGGAAGTAGGCAGGACATCTCATTCACCAGAGACAGAAAAGAATAATAGAGATATGTGAGGATGGAAAAATTAAGCTAAAGAAGCAGGTTGAGAAAACTTAATTCATGACAGGTTATCTATAAAAGTGAAATAACAGATGGAAACAGTGAATGCCTTCTTTCCTCAACTGTTATCTTAATGGCTTTTTTCATATTATCTTAGGAAGCATAATATTTTCTTGTGAGGATGTTTACTCTTTTCTATTTTTCTTATTGTATAGAAATAAGTATACTGTGATAATGTGTTTATATGTGTATGCTTAAATTCTATAGCTGTATAGCCTCTGTGGATTAATCTTTTATTCTTTGGATTTCTGAATTACTGAGCCTAGGGTCTACTTGCCTTTGGTTACAGAAACTTATTAATATATAAACTTACTATGACCCATGTCTTTTTCTTTCTTTCCTTCTTTTTTAAATTTCTCTCTTTACCAGTACATGGATATCATTTGTACTTAGGACATGATAAATGATTCTAATTTTGTCATCTCTTATGGTACCTTGTTAGGTCTTCACTGGAAACTTTGTAGACTCTAGTAGATCTAACATAGCCCATTTTGGATGAAAGAGTACTTTACCAAGGAGGACATATGGTAAAAAGCTAAGGAAGTGCTATGTTTGTTGCTGATACACTATGCAAGTATTTTTCTCCTTTTATGATTTGTAACTCTTGACACCTATATGCAATTTTTAAGAATTTAAAGTAAAAATGATATATATCGATGGGAAACATCTGCAGGGCATTGTTCATATTGACTTTTGTTCAACTTTCTATTTCTGACTTTCTATATTTAGAATTTGAAGATTATGCTTTCTAAAACATTCGTTTCGTTACTTCAGTAAATACTGATTGAGCATCTGCTACATGTCAGAATGGTACCATGCACTCTAGGCATAACTTTGTCTTAAGCCTTCCTCTGTGTGTGTGTGCCTGTGTGTGTGGAGAGAGAGGGAAAGAACCTGACTAAATTATGATGATCAATACTGTGTAAAACAAGTCCCAAATATAAACTTCATTCTGAGTGAATTTTGCTTATTTATTATAAAACAATTCCTAAAGCATGGTTTTTAAAGAAACTAAAATACAGAGTTTCAAAAAAATTTTTTCCAACAGGTGGGAAGGAGAAACCAAAAACAAGTGTAGAAGACTTACAAATTAAGAAGGCAAAGAAGAAGAAGAAAAAGAAACACAAAGAGAATGAAAAACGGAAGCGTCCAAAAATGTATAGCAAATCTATTCAAACCATCTGCTCAGGATTGCTGTCTGATGTTGAAGATCAAGAAGCCAAAGGCATCCTAAATGATAACATAAAGGATTACAGTGGAAAGAATTTGGATACCAAGAACTATGATTCCAAAATTCCAGAGAACAGTGAGTTTCCATTTGTCTCATTAAAGGAGCCACGGGTTCAGAACAACCTCAAAAGGTTGGACACTTTGGAGTTCAAACAGCTCATTCATATTGAGCACCAGCCTAATGGAGGTGCATCAGTTATCCACGCCTACAGCAATGAACTCTCCCACCTGTCTCCTGTGGAGATGGAGAGGTTTGCAGAAGAGTTTGTGGGTCTGGTGTTCAGTGAAAACGAGAACTCTGCAGCTTTCTATGTAATGGGTATTGTTCATGGGGCAGCTACTTATTTACCTGATTTTTTAGACTACTTTTCATTTAATTTTCCCAATTCACCAGTGAAAATGGAGATATTGGGAAAGAAGGATATAGAGACAACAACTATGTCCAATTTTCATGCTCAGGTAAGAGGTTTTTAGTTTTTTTATTTTAACTTTTAATTATATGTTTTAGGCAAGTTTCTGTTCTTTGTTCCTCATTTTGCTATAGGTTTGAAATAAAAAGATAAGAATATAATGAAACCTCTTGGGAATATTAAGAATAAATTACTTTCTTGATCTGAATGCTAGAGGTTAAATTTCAGCTTCTATTTATCTGTGTTTTTTTTTTTTTTTTTTAAGAAAATCAGTGAAATAATTAAGATTCTGTTGTCCTTTTTACTGTGGATTTATTTTGGAAGTGAAATGAATTTCACTATGTATTTTTCCAGTCCATACAATAGTTCTCTTACTTGAACATCATTTAAAATTGTCTTCTTGCTTTATGCAGTAATGCTTTAATGCTTAGCATTGGATTCATCATGTGGAAGGTGCTGAATAAATGTTGGCTGTTAAATATATTGTGATACAAAGGAGTCATCGGTTAAATATGTGATTACGTGAGAAAATGAGCAGACCAGTGCATATATTGAGCTACTTTCTATTTCCTGCCCTTCTCTGCGTTGTAGAATACAGATTATTTTAAAAGCAGAGGCAGAATCCAGTGCACTGGCTCTTGGAAGTGAATGTAGGCCCATCTAAGTCTGGTGCACTGTTACTCATTCTCAGATCAGAGACTGCTTAGGTCAAAGATCAGCCAATTTTCACATTTATTTGTGCTAAACTTCCGGTATTGTAAGTAATAATTGACATTCTAGTTTGGAAAGAGGAAAAAAATGAAGAAAGTTTCAAAGAGATCTTTTAGTGATCATCTATCCCGACCTTTCTCAACTTAAACAAACGTAGATAGGAGTAACTTAGGGTTTTAAAGTTGGCAGCAGTGCCAGGAATAGAACAAAATTTCCTTAAACTTCATCCAGGTCTCTTTTCCTTATTTTGAGTATATTTCTTTTTTTGATGTGTTCAAGTTATAGTCTCCACCTTAACTGATAGTCTGGACATGCAATAACATCCACTCATACCAACCCCCCCACCCCACAGTATGTTTGGTGTATATTGTGTAATATACTGAAGTCTGGAAAATATGCTGGTATTTAAAATTTTAATGTGTGTGTATGGGGTACTTATTGCCTATGTAACATGTTTGAGAATTGGAATTTAAATATTTTTTAGAGCCGAAAGGGAGCTGTAGAGCATCTGTCACTAGCCCTGTCATTTTATAGAATTTCAGAATGGTTAGTAATTTGTCTGAGATTACACCTGTGTTCAGTGGTAGAAATAGACTGGCATCTAGTGATAGTATCTACTATTTATTGAGTGCTGACTGCCAGGAACTATTCTAAGCACTTTATGTGTAATAACTCATTTACTCGTCATTACAATTTAATTTTAGCAATGAGGAAGCAGTGAGAGAAGAAATAATTACCCAAAGTCCTTTGGTATTAGATCATTCATTTGTTTTTCATTTATTATGTCTGCTAAGTGCTAGGTTTTTTGGTAGGCCTCTTGAATTCCAATGTGATTTGTTTCCACTGTATCATAAACTTTCTGCTGCCACACTATGCAAGTTATTTCTGTCATCTTTTAAATGTCACAATACTTATATTTGCTTTTCAGATAGCTTTAAGGTTAGGAATTATTAATTTTTTATTAAATGATAATTTTCATCCTAACTTGTGCAGTATGTACAACATGAAAACCATGCTTCCTTTTATTAAATACAACATGATGCTGGGACTTGTTAATCATGCCAGTGTGTGGCTAGGTTGTGGGTCTCAAGTCCTTGAAGAGCCACCTACCCTGGTTGCCATTACCTCTTAGGGTTCTTGGATAATACATATGGCACAGAGGAAACTCTAGGCAGATGCATCCTCTTTGTTACCAGTTGTGGCTCTGGCCCCGTATCTATGTGATCTGCTGCAAGGACTGCGCAAATAAATAAATAAATAAATAAATAAATAAATAAATAAATTTGGCTGTGTTGGGTCTTCGCTGCTGCACGCAGGCTTCTCCCTAGTTGTGGTGAGCAGGGGCTACTCTTCGTTGCAGTGCACGGGCTTCTCATTGCGGTGGCTTCTCTTGTTGTGGAGCATGGGCTCTAGACCTGCGGGTTTCAGTCTTTGTGGCACACGGGCTCAGTAGTTCTGGCTCACGGGCTCTAGAGCACAGGCTCAGTAGTTGTGGCACATGGGCTTAGCTGCTCCGCGGCATGTGGGATCTTCCCGGACCAGGGCTCGAACCCGTGGCCCCTGCATTGGCAGGTGGATTCTTAACCACTGCGCCACCAGGGAAGCCCAAGGACTGCTTTTAGTTCTGCAGCTTTAGATTTCGTGGCAGGAAGCTGCCTGTGCACGGTCCATGTGCCTTTACCTCAGTATCCTCCAGATCCAGCCATTCCTATGGTATGAAGAGGAGTATCTAGCGAAAGCTTTCCTGAACTGGTCATTTGATATTTCCCCAAACTTGGATTTTTACTTTGCTTGTTATTTTAAGAGCTTAGAAGACTGAGGAAGTTGTTTTCTGCAGACCAGTTTTTTTGTTTGTTTGTTTAATTAAAACCAGAGCAGCGAAAACAATTTGCCCTAATTCTGTAGCAAACTAAAAGATGACCAATATAGGTTAAGATGTAGCTGTTTTCTATGATCTTTATAGTGATAATGCTTATCTTTGTGATAATACTCTGTAGTTTTCACAGAAATTCATTTTTGCATCTGTTTAGCCTTTATCCTTGAAACATGTTAACTTGAGATTTTTTTGTGCGGGTATGGATGTATATATGTATACACACATGCACGTGCACACGCACACACACACAATACTGACAAAAGGATCAAGACATCCTGTCTTTGATTTTGGAATTCTTTTACTTGCATAATTCTATTTTCGTCTTCATCTATATCCCTGCCGATTGCCTGAAAAATCTGAAGACATGGTAGAATTATATATGTCTTGTAGGTCATGTCATTTTTCTGATGTTAGTGGTATAATATCAGTCAAACTGTATGAAATAAATTCTATTTGAGAATAGAATGGATTTTCGTAGAAAGTTTTGTAACCCATCTATATCAGTTGTTTTGCTGCAAATCAAACCAAAACCCTCAAAACTAAGTGGCTTAAAGATTTTTCTCACAATCTGTTGGACTCTCTGGACAGTCTTCGTCAGCTCAGCTGGGGGCTGGATGGCCTCACTCATGTCTGATGGTTTGCCGATCAGTTGGTCTTAGGAGACCTCGCTTAGTTGTCTGGTGGTTTGATGCAATGTCGATTGGGGTGATAAACACATTTTTCTGATCATTTAGCAGGTTAGCGTGGGCTTGTACACATGTTGATAGTTGCAGGGTTCATAGAGCAGAAAGAGGGCAAGCCTCTGCTTGTTTTGTGTTTGCTGATGTCCCACTGGCCAAAGGAAGTCATGAGGCCAAACCCAGATTCACTTCTTGATGATGGGAGTGACACAGTCACATTGCTCAGAAGTGAGCATACATGCTTGGGAAGAGTTTTTGGCCGTTTGCACTCACCCACGTCTGTCTTAGTTTTTCTACCATCTCTATTTTCTTCAAATACTCATTTGGACATTGATCATTCTCCTGTGCCTTTGATGGTAGGGAAACAGAAAGGCAAGTAAGACAGGAGTTTTATCTGTCAAGAAACAATAGAGATTTCTGTCTTGCCGTGCAATATTTAATCAGCATGCACTCCAAACTCTGTAGTAAGAACTGTGAGAATATGAAAACTGGGGCAATTATCTTCTAATCACCCTTTTCCCTCCCCCAAACTCTAAATCTTATTTTTTATTTTAGCCTGGTTCTGAGTTGCTTGTAGCAAATAACTTATGTCAAGTGTTAACTCATAATTAAATGGCTAATATTTTAATAGTGAAACAGTAATTAAATCTGATTGGATCTGTCAGCCTTGCCTGTCTGCAAAATGAGGGGAGAGAACTAACATTTATTGAATTCATGCTGGTGTCATTCACCATGCTAGGCCAATAAAGATGTTTTGACATACCATCTTTGACCACTGCCAGCCTTTGTACTGAATTTTCATTTTGACCAGTTGTGCTTGTCATGTCCTCCTTGAATGCTTTTGAACTGATCTATTATGGCAGGTACCAGATGTTCTAATTGAGAGACTTTTTCCTTTTTGTACTAGTTTAAAAATGATTAAGAACAATTTTATTCTTATTTTAGTTATTGTTATATGGATATTTTTGAAATGTTGATTATATGTTATTTCTTGTTATATGTTTTAATTTGAAAGGATATGCTAGATGTGATGGGGAATGGCTCCCCCTTGTGGCACACTTATTTTTGTTAGATGTTCAGATTGCCTCAGTAGGAATGTGGCGAGCGGGTCTTGTTTTTTAAAATACGAGACTCCCTTCTTTCCTCTTGCCCTCCCCCAAAAAAAGCTCACCAGAATTGAACCAATAGCCTCTTCTGCCCTCACCCCCTCAATTTTTTGCTGTAATAACTGTCCTGTTTTTGTGTTTCCTTTGGATTAATGATGATACTAGCTAGAAGCATCTATAATATCTTCTATATTTATTACAGATAACTATACTGTATAAAGTATAAAGTATTTATAACGTATTCTGTGGAATTTTTACTATCTTGGGATGTTGATAGGTACACTAAAAGAAAACAAGTAAATAAGAAAAACAGGTTTTGAAGTCAAAATAGTTTGTCTAATACTGGGCCGAATAAGTTATGTTTGTTTACTGTGAGACTTCTCAGAACCTAGCCTTTAATAGTGTGTGGTGAACCTCTCAAACAGGAAGAGTTTTCCAAACTTGCTGGACTATAGAATCCTCTCTTCAGGGAATACATTTTGGGAAACAGCATTATTTCAAGTGAGTCATTCCTCATGGTTTTTTGAATTACATGTGTCCATATTTGCTTCCCTTGTTGCAGCAGTTTTTATAAGTAAAATAAGAGAAAGCAGTACTGAGACTTATAGATTTACTTTTGGCAATGTATTTCCTGTCATAAAGGCTACTTTTTTCTTTGTAGCAAGCCAAACTCAGAATCATAAGGTTGTGTTTTTTGTTTTTGTTTTTTAAAGATTATTTACATGAAGAAAAATGAATAGGGTTTAGTTTAAACATAATGTAACGGTTCTTTTCCCATTAACCAAAACTTCTGAGATTTTGTTATTGACATTTACTGGCAGAGGGTTCAAGAAGTCTTTTATTTCCTGCTCTGCAGTCTCCCCCACCCCCCCTTTAAAACATTTATAGAGAATAAATGAAGGGAAATGTGAAAATACAGTCATGATGGTGGTAGGGTTTTTGCTGGGTAGGGAGACTCTAGGGGAGGTTTAGATTAAAAATGTTACATCTGTCAACAGCTTTTGCAAATATATGAATAAGTATCATTTCTGTCTTTTATTGTGTTTTTTGAGAAGTAAACCTGAATTGGGAGGAACAATATGTGTCCTCTTTGTAACTCTACATTTCCCTTTTAGGAAGCATATAGGATATGTTTTAAAGCAGTGACATTTTTTGGTATTTCCAATTTAATTTTTTAACTGCATCAGAAAACTGATAGTGTGATGAATGTTTACTGAAGCAAATACAGTAATTTCATGTCAAGCGTCATCAGGATGTGAGATTTTCCAGATTAGTGGTTTTTCTAGATAATGGAAGCATACAGTTGTAAGGACCAAGATTTATCCTTTTCCTGAGCATATACAACATAACTTATCTCTTTATTTTCAGTCTAGGCTTGTCATTATGATATTATAATATTGATGACCTAGGGGACCTGCAGCGGTGCTTACCTTTTGCCCCTCCTTCCTCTTCTAAACTTGTGGCTTCTTATCCTTTATGATTTTAGATGTTAGTTAGAATTATGCCTAGTGTAGAAACATATATGTAAGAAGAGTATCCTTCTGTGAATCATGGCCTTTGTGACAGTAATTTTGACTATTTAGAGATTCTTTCAACTCTTATCTGTTTCCTTCTCCCATCCCACTGCTGTTGAGTTGTAATTGTTGGATAGATTATTTTTGGAGAATTGAGGTTTTTTTCCTTATGATTATTATAGATTTACCTTTATTCCATGTAATAGAGGAAACTGGATTATTTGCTATATAATATTGCCGTATAATAGGTATCACATAAATCAAGGAGTACTATTTACTTTTTTGTGAAAAGTGTGTGGGTTATATTCTTGTAATTTTTTTTAACAACTTAAGTGGTATCTATATGTTTCATCAAGAAGTATATACTTTTTGAATTTGAATACATTGTTATGTGTAGTTTTCCATTTTTGAAACATTAAATTAATGGTTCAAACTGATTTAGTACATGTTTCAAGTATTGGGTTATTAATCTAGAAAGTTGTGTTAAATGGTATATAATCAAAAGTTACATTACAGTGTGCTTGTTTATTTTAATTGGGGGATAGTTGATTTATAATATATTAGTTTCAGGTGACAAAGTAGTGCTTCAGAATTTTTATAGGTTATACTCCATATAAAGTTGTTAAAAAATATTGGCGGGCTTCCCTGGTGGCGCAGTGGTTGAGAATCTGCCTGCCAATGCAGGGGACACGGGTTCGAGCCCTGGTCTGGGAAGATCCCACATGCCGTGTAGCGACTAGGCCCGTGAGCCACAATTGCCAAGCCTGCGCGTCTGGAGTCTGTGCCCCGCAACAAGAGAGGCCACGATAGTGAGAGGCCCGCGCACCGCGATGAAGAGTGGCCCCCACTTGGCGCAACTAGAGAAAGCCCTCGCACAGAAACGAAGACCCAACACAACCATAAATAAATAATAAATAAATAAAATCAAAAAATATTGGCTATATTCCCTGTGCTGTACATTATATCCTTGTACCTTATTTATTTTATACATAGTAGTTGTACTTCTTAACTCCTGCCCGTTCTTGCTCCTCCCTCCTCCTCCCTCCCCCTCCGTATACAGGTAACCACTAGTTTGTTTCTGTATCTGTGAATCTGTTTCTCTTTTGTTATATTCATTCATTTTACTTTTTAGATTCCATATGTAAGTAATAATATACAGTATTAATCTTTCTTTGTCTGACTTATTTCACTTAGCACAGTATTCTCCAGGTCCACCCATGTTGTTGCAAATAGCAAAATTTCATTCTTTTTTTAAATTAATTAATTAATTAATTAATTTTTGGCTGTGTTGGGTCTTAGTTTCTGTGCGAGGGCTTTCTCTAGTTGTGGCAAGCGGGGGCCACTCTTCATCGCGGTGCGCGGGCCTCTCACTGTTGTGGCCTCTCTTGTTGCGGAGCACAGGCTCCAGACGCGCAGGCTCAGTTATCGTGGCTCACGGGCCCAGTTGCTCCACGGCATGTGGGATCTTCCCAGACCAGGGCTCGAACCCGTGTCCCCTGCATTGGCAGGCAGATTCTCAACCACTGCGCCACCAGGGAAGCCCTCATTTTTTTTTATGACTGAATAGTATTCCATTGTATGTATATACCACATCTTTGTTATCCATTCATCTGTTGATGGACACTTGGATTGCTTTTATATCTTGGCCATTGTAAATAATGCTGCTATGAACATTGGGGTGCATATATCTTTTTGAATTAGTGTTTTCATTTTCTTCAGATATATACCTAGGAGTGAAATTGCTGGATCGTGTGGTAGTTCTGTTTTTAGTTTTTTGAGGAAACTCCATACTGTTCTCCATAGCGGCTGTACCAATTTACATTCCCATCAACAGTGTACAAGGGTTCCCTTTTCTTCACATCCTCTCCAACATTTGTTATTTTTGATCTTTTTGATGATAGCCATTTGACGGGTGTGAGGTGGATATTTCTTTGTGGTTTTGATTTGCGTCTCCCTGATGATTAGTGATGTTGAGCATCTTTTCATGTGCCTGTTGGCCATCTGTATGTCTTCTTTGGAAAAGTGT